>NC_135535.1:179886311-180189341 GCF_045843805.1 Urocitellus parryii | reverse complement strand
GATGCCCTTGAGCTGGAGAGCCTGATGAGGACCTGACATCCCATCACTTGTCATCGTTTCCTGAGCCTCTGTGTGATCCTCACCACTCTCAAACTCTACTGCCTCGTCTGGACCTTGGTGAGAGCCGCAACATCTCCCTACAACCTTCTCCTCAACCAGCTGTCCACTCTACGCCAGGAAAAGCCTGCCTTGGTTCTGGACCTGGTCACTGCGGTCTGAGTGAGTGTGCATCTGCTGGACAAAAAGGCTTAAGACTTTTGAATTTAGCATGCACAGGGAATGTCTGTCATTAGCCTATCATGCTTAAGTATGTTTTGAAGTGCTTAGAATTAATCTAGAATTGTTTGCTGTGAACTGATTATGTCTATTGCAGTGCCTAGCATTAAGGATTGTCATTTTCTTGATTAAGAACCTATAGAATGAAATTGTATTGAGTAATTTGAGTGAATAAAGCATTGAAAGGGACAGAAGTGCGTGGACATTCTTTATTTCTCCCCTAGATTGCATATGTCACAATTTTGCCCCCTCGTGGCACTTTGATTCTATTTTCTAAATGTACATATTAGAACATAAACAACCTTCTCAGTGCCCTACATCAGGAAGCACCTGAGGTCTATTTGTTGGGTAGTTAGTACAGACATGAGCAAGCCCATAGGAAGGAAGAGGAAAAAGAGGTGGACCAAGAAGGAGGGTCCCAAGACCCAGTGACAAGAGCCAATGCCCAATTCCAGTCAGAACTGTGGTTTTTTTCTGGAAGTAGCACACTGGGTCAAACAGGTCCCAACTGGTCCCCAGGTGCATGCACACTAAGCTAAAATATGCCCTAAGGTAATGTTTGGCACATTGCCATGCATTGCAGTTTTGCATCCACCCTCTTTGTGGGCTTTTAGGAGTATGCTGGGACAGCACATGTGCCTTTCACTTAGAGTTATATGACACTACTTGTCAATCATGTTTGTTAATCATGTGAGGTAGGGAAAGGGGAAGAACAAAATTCAGACAATATTGGTCATAAAGACAGCATGAACCCAAAACCAGGGTAGAGGGATGCTCCTGATCAGGATGACCCGCCCTCCTGTACTGGGAGTGTACCTTCACCTTTTGCTTAATAATTCTCCTTGGTTACACAACACACTGCTCTGTGTCTCATCTGAAATTGTGATCTTGTCCCATTTGAGATGATGTATAGCACTGATTTCTACAAGACTGGCAAGATGATGATAATTCATGAAGCTCCTCAGTGGGTGCATGGATATGGACAATATTCTCTTTTGGTTAATATTTTAAAGTTCTGACAAAAATTAAAAATAACTTGTTTTCATTATATTAACAGAGTAGCTTGTCCAGAAGTGCCACAACCCAGCTGGGCACAGAATCACAAGCCACTCAAGCAGGAACAAAGCTTTATTTTTAAAAGGGCCGCCAGTGCCCCGCGTGCGCCCGGCTAGCAAGCTGGTCCACACACATGTGTGCGTCTACTGGAACCGGGCCCGCACCTCCCCCCGAAATTCCCTCCTACTATCCTTCCCCAACCAATGAGAACTCTCCGGGAGTCCCGTAACATGAGTCCCGTAACACGAGTCCTGTAGCAGGCCGAGGTGAACACCAGGAGTTCAATTTCCATATGAATGTAAATCTTAACATAATCATATCATCTCAATGGCTAGCTGGCAGTCACCTTAACCAAAGGTGCCATGTATCATAATACTTTTGCTGTGGCTCCTAGCACAGAAGAAAGTCAATGAATATACTCTTCAAATGGATTTAGCTGCAGAGCCCAGAGCAGATGCAAACCATGTTCTTCACATGAATTTCCAACTTCATGTTGGCTATTATAGAGCTAAAATATCCAATGGATATGGAACAGCACAAAAGTTCTTAATTTAAGCATTTCGTGATAATTATGGTATGCTGGTATATTGCAGGGCTAAAGAAAAGAGCTTTATAGTTTTACTATTAAAAAAAACAGCACTGAGAGGACAATTTTCAAACAAAAGTTGTGCAATTATAAAAGTATCCATCCATGTTGTATGTTTCTTTCAAAAGTGTAAAGAGTATAGTATACCTAAGGAAGCTGACCATGTGAAATACAAAACACTGTTGCCTTTCCAAAACTGGAAATCTACTTGATTTATTGAGACTCCATCTTTATTTATATAGATAATGAATCACATTTCTCATTGCAAACTGTGTAAATATCAACTTCCTGCTAAAAGAATAGATTTTTAATGTCCTCATCATAAAAAATTAAGGAATTGATGAGGTGATAGATATGTCAATTAACTTGAATTTTTCTTCAGTATACAAGCCAATCAGAACATCACATTATATCCCATAAGTATATACAGTATTTGTCCATTAAAATTTTTTAAATTTTCAGAAGTTTGAAAATAATTTTATGATTTCTTTACTTATTTTACAAATAATCATTGTGTATATATAGCTTCTAACCAGCTGACTAAGGTACAAAACCGTAGTTTGTTAAGACCTAGCTGAACTAAATTCCTGAGAGTGTCTAGCTCTTTCATCCCTAGTAGAGTGACCAAGAAGGAAAAATGTACCACAGATAGGAATAAGAAGAAAACAGCTAAACTTTTAAACAGTTTTTAAAGGTTGCATGTGGGCTGGCATGATATATCCCCTACCAACTCTTTCTCCTGGGCTTCCAAGGATGGGTGGTGGGGGGCAGGGTGTAGGACACTATAGGGATCAGCTCAAAGAGCTGGAAGAAATGCCTTGAGGATAAGCAGGTTGTCACTAAGACTAAGACAGTGGGAGGAATCTCCTGAGGCACAGAAAACTGACAAACACTTGGATGTTTGGGGAGGATGGGTGAGCTTTGTAAGTAGCCCTTGAGCTGGCCCATTGTGAAAAGAGCTGCTCATGAAGAACAGTTGTCAGGTGCAGATGACCACATGTCTGAGAGCCAGTAAAAGAAACTCCCTGGAATGATTAATGTGGTCTATATCTTTGATACCCAAAGTGCGGTCCCTGGGTGACAGTATGAGCATTGTTTGAAATGTAGAACCTTGAACCTCATGCTAGACTCAATCATTTATTAATCAATTGAAACTAAATAATTTTTATTTCAACAAGATCCCCAGATGATTTGCATGCACATTAAATTTAGGTTAGCATGGTCTTTTAAGGTTCATTCTTATTTCTAAAATTCTGTCTTAATAATATGTACAATCAAGCGCTACATATTCCAAGCTGGAAAATTTCCATATTGCTGGAGTAATCAAAGACAACTTCACCCTGGAATTCAAAGTTGAGTTGATCCTTAAGAGCTGGAGGGGAAGATGGTCATGTTAAGAGATAACATAAAGGCAATGAAGCAGAAAGAGTAATACTGAGCACCTACCAGGAACAGTGGGTTTGTAGTTGACCTGGTAGTGGAGAGGGAGGTTTGCTATGGCTTTTATCATAGGTTCTAACTCTTACTTTTCCAAAACAAATAGGTCACATATTTTGTTCCAAGGAACATAATCCAGATACTGGACAGAATGGCCTGAGTTCTGTAACAGAGGCTCAAGAACAGTGTTGTGGTAGCACAAGGAAGCATTGTGACTTAGAGACTTGGAGAAGGCTTCTTGAAGGAGTGAAGTTAGAGCTGAACTTTGAAAGTGTAGCGGGACAAGCTGTCATCTGAGTTGAGATGACAACTTGAACAGCATTAGGAAAGATCAGTCCAACTGGCTGGAGAATAAGGAAAATCAGAAGAGTGAAATGGGGTGTGAGCCCGAGAGAGATGTCAGCCATGGCTTGTTGAAAGCCTGGAACATATGCTGGTGAGCTTGGCTATATTTTGTAGGCATTAGAAAGTCATGAATGATTGCAGTTGGTGAACAATGGGGTTGAATCTACTTTTCATAGAGATTAACCTAGCTGCAATAGATGGGAGGCAAGAGAAATCTATTAGTGCAGGTGTTTTATGGGACAATACCAGTGAGACTAGAAAGGAGGATCAAAAAGGAAAATGTTATAAAGGCAGAATGGGTACCTCCTATTGATGAAGTTGATTATGGTCTTGGTTAGGTGAGGTAGTGATGGCATTGATCATGGAAAATATAGGGGGAGGATCAGAGTTAGGAATAAAGGTCAAGTTCAATTTACAGCATCCCAAATATATCCCATTCCCTACCTAGCTTCCAAGACTCCCCTCCCTCTCCTCCCTTCATAGAACTTCACTAGAAGAGGTGAAGTTTATTAGATGAATATATCTCACTTGTCATTGCCACATCCTTGGTCTCTGATGAGTTTTGCTATTCAGCATACAAAAGGGATATACAAACCACAAGTCAATTCCAGTGCTGATAAAGGTGATGCCACCATTGTGTCAATTTACATTTGAAACTAATTTATCTACTTAGAGAAATGCAAAAGCCATGGCAAATGTCTTCATCCAGTAAATAGTCCTGAATGACACCAATTCTGCCTGTGATCAAACTGTTGTATTCAGTTATATTGGTCTCAAGTGCAAATAAAAGTTGGATAATTAGCCATACATTGTCCTAAACATACAAAGTAAGAAAAATAAATAGACACATAATCTCTCAGGCAATCTACCAGTTGAGACGATAAGTCTAATTTGGGAGTTGCCAGATCATCTTGATGAAAGCTTCTTTCTGTAAAGAAGTTGAAGACTGATACACCCTGGAAAGTAGTGATTTTTCTAGGAGTCTATTTGTACACAAGTTAAGTAGTTTCTAATTTAAAGGAAACAAACTTTACATTTCAGTAAATGAGACACTGGTATGTTGAATCATTGCATCCAATGCTTCACTCCTTTCCTGTTTTAGAATTAATTGTCTAGTCCTTTGCTGTCCGACTTTGCCATTTCTCCAAGCATTTCTCTGACTTGCTGAGAATGAGCTTGGTCAAATGGCTTGGTTTTGTCAATAGGATGTAGGTGGAATTGAGAAGGGATAAGACCTGGCTGAAGCCATAAGAGACATCTCTTTCCCTGTCACTCTCATGAGCCTCTACATTCATCATGGGAATGTGTTCCAAGAAGCCACTGGGCAGGGAAAATAAGAAATAAGGTAATGGGTCTGATCCAGACTCACCAGTGGAAGTAGAGATTCTCAGCTGACTTGCAGACCTGCAAACATGAAAACTTTGAGGTTGTGATAAAAAAAATCAAAACTAGTACTAACTGAAAGAACCATATGGTTACTGAGTGAAGCTAATTATGAGAAACTCTCATGCTCTAACAAGATAGCAAATATTGAAATTTGAATCAGAGGAACCAGAACAATTTGGGTGAAATTCAGCTCATCTTTTAAGTTTAGAATAAATGGTAATATAGTTTAATAGTACTTTTACTATAATGTAGAAATCTGTTCTGTGAGCTATTAAAAGACTGACATTTATTTTGATATTCATATTGCATTTTGAGCAATGCAAGCATTTTTTAATTATCTTGTATTATCTTTAAATCCAGGTGAAATGTTCCCAAGGTCACTCCTCAGACATGCTAGATAACATAACAGGCATCTTAGGATATCAGAGAAACCTCAGGAATAAAGTAAAATTCTCAGCTAGGATCTTAAAATCTCATTTAATAATAATATGAATCTTTGCATATAATAAATATAATAGTAAGGATGGTACAGCATGTATAGCTGCATAACCACCCAATACACAGGGAAAGATGAGGCTTTATTACTTGCCTTTTAATTAATCTATTTATTTGTTCAATCGGGGATTGAATCCAGGGGTGCTTAACCACTGAGCCATATTCCCAGCCCCTTTTTATATTTTATTTAGAGAATAGGTCTTGCTAAGTTGTTTAAGGCCTTGCTAAGTTGCTGAGACTGGTCTTGAATTCACAATCCTCCTGCCTCAGTCTCCTGAGATGCTGAGATTACAGGAATGGGCCACCACACCCGGTATTACCTGTCTTTTTCTCTTTAAGTGTACTGTTAGTCATACACTGACCAATTTGGTAATAACTAATCACTGGCTACATATATGATGAGCATATTTATTACTAAGTGAAGAATAGAATGAGTTGGAACATTACTCTCCCCCTAACTATGGTGAAACTCACTCTCTCTCTCTCTCTCTCTCTCTCTCTCTCTAATTAGGTACCTTCATTTTTTTCTATAGAGGAAACCATTTATGGTTATTTCCTTCCACTGTGAGTTCACAAAAAATTCCCATATTATAAAGTAGAAGGTTTTGTAGAACCAAGTTTTGAGTCCTGGGTAAAGTACAGAGATAAAGAGTAATCAATTATAAAAAGTAGCCAACCCAATATTAAAATTAGTTGATGGGGATCCATTTGGTTAACTACCCAGAATGGCCCAAAGCAAATCTTGGATCTAACTAAAAACAACAATAACAACAACAAAAAATAAACAAACCTTTCCTTGAAGAGAACTGAGATTAGATCATGCCTGTTGATTATCAGATTATCTCCATAAAAGTGTTTTGTTCTGCCATGGGAAAGAGTTTATATGTGTTCCAGTTGTATTCCTCATTCCTAATCAAGGTCCAGTAAGTTTGATTGTAATAAAAAGGAAAGATTCCTGTCCACAGCCTTATTAAATTTATATTCACCTGTTGTTAAAATGGTTTGGTTATTCAAAAGATTTAGGGACATTTGGCTTCTTGTTTCTGGGAGACTCTTCCTTCCCGCATCAGCTCAACAGTCAGTCCCCAGATCCAGACATGGACAGTGAGCCTGATAGTAGTGAGAATAAGACATCACCACTCAGTCCCACTCAACAGGTAACTATTGAATTCACAATCCTCCTGCCTCAGCCTTGCAGCAATCCTTAAAGGAAGCAAGCACAGGTTCTCATGGCTCCATGATAAGGCCCATAGCTAGTTCTTTCACGAAATATTCCATGGAATAAGTAAAGGAAGCCCAAGTTTGGGTGACAGAGATGGTAACAACACTTTCAGACTGGGTTCCTGGTCCATTATGGCATGTAATTACTTTGACAGGGCAAAAGCATACCACTCCATTCTGATACCACCCTATCTCTAAATGACACCTCTGGACAATAAAATTTGGCCTTCCTTTAAAACTCCACTGGTCCTCTTTGAAGTGAAGTTGATTAGCACATTCAGCTGTTAGCTGAGGGGTTTGTGACAGTCTTGTCTCTGCAACTTCTTGGTGATGAAATGTTATTGAACTAACAGAGCTGATGTTTGCACAACATTGCAAATGCACTGAATGTCACTGAACTGCACTGAATTAAGTGTTCAGATGGTGAATTTTATGTTATATGTGTTTTAACATAATGAGCTCAAAATTCAAAGATTCATTGTAGGGTGCACATTCCCAACCCTGACTTGTATCTTTAATTTTTCTTCCTAGCAAGTATACACCTACCTCATAATTTGTCTTGAAATCTGAATGCCTATATGTGCATCTGCTTTTTTAAAATCTCCTATGTGAGCATTCCACTCTGTAGCATTGGACATCACCTAGGAATATATCACTATCTATGCTAGTTGTCGACCTAATGTAATGCTGGGTTCACAAAATCGGACTATTTCAATAACTTAAGAAAACGACAAAGCACACAAACACACAGAAGTACTTTTTCAATAATCCGGGGATGGTTCTGAGACCTTAGGGGTCTGTGGAAAGAGAGAGAGCCACTGGAATTCTTTATTCTTATGTAGGGGACACACAAGGGGAGGTCCCATGGAACATTCTATCCTAAAAAGGGCAAAGGGGTAGGATTACAATGGAAGAAGTGAGTGTAACTCACAAGGCATAGCTCCAGGTGCAGGCAACATCCACTTGGAGCCATGCCTTGTAATCCGAGCTGGGGTAACACCCAAGTTATTGCAATAATTGTTCAGTGCCCTGAAGTATCAGGACTTAAAGGTGTGTTCATCCAGGGCAGCTCCTGACAGGAATATGTGACAAATCCACACCCCTATGTCAAAAGGATTAAGAATTTTATTAACTGCATGGGCACAGATCCCTTTGCAAAACTCTTTGGCCTTAGCACACATTTGCCTATTCTAGAAAATTCTCCTGCCCTAAGGGGCAAGGTTGAGAAGGACATAGGGTCTGCACTCCCCAAAGGCATTGTATGGCTTTCTTAATAAATGGGAAGCAGGGGGTAGAGAGGGATCCTCAAAGAATAAGACTGAACCAGTTCCTGAGATTCTTCTTTTAGCCAATCCACTTCCCAGCACAGGACTCAGGACTCTCAGTTCTTCCAGACAGAGTCAATATTGTTCTTTTATAAAGCAAAAATCATGAAAAGTGGCAGGTCTCAAAGACCTGCACAAGTACACAATACAAAGGAGGACAAGGTAGGTGGGAAAGACTCATAAGACAGCGTCTGTCAGGAAGTTCTTGAGGCAGAGGGTGGTGAATTACCTCCCAAGAAAATGCCTCAGAGGAAGCCAAGGAAGCTTTGTGCTAGTCAAGACACCCTGGCAGGCACAGGAGGAGGCTGCTGGACACCACACACTGCTGCATGGAGGGAGGCACTCCCTGGGCAGGTTTGTTCTGAGTCCAGGCAGAAGATTTCAGGTGCTTCTGCTATACCATTTCTCTCCAGAAATATGAAGATTTCTTACATATAAACAAGGTTGCAATGATCCCTGAGACTAATATCAGGGAGAAGAGGACCATGAGGAATACATATGTTGAGTGGTAGAGAGGTGCGGTGAATGGCTGCTCAGCTGGGATCATGTTGGTTAGGTTCAGCATGTAGCCCAATGTCCACCCGGCGCTGGATTTTTCGATCTGCAAGAGTGAGGAAAATGTGTTGTTTATGGTCCAAGAGATACTTTACAGGTTTCTTCCAACCTCATCCAGGACACCGTAGGCTGACATGTTGACAGCACCCCATGCAATTTTCTAAATGGATTGATTTCATAGTCTATTGGGAATATGGTTGTGGGGAAAATACAAACAAAGGATTAGAAGAGAGTTTGAAGCCTCACTGCCATAGTCCCAAAGTTCAGAAAGGCCTTTGGTGAGTGACTGCCCACTGCAGTTTTGGAACTTGGCATTCTTATTCTCCTGCTTAAATCAATGTGTGGAGTGGGGAAGAGGGATAAAGGAAGGTGAGAGGAAGCAGGTAAAAGGGTGAAGGAATAATGAATGTCTCTGGCCTTTTATACCTTTGTCAAGCCAAGAAACATCTGTAAATAATCAGGCCTTCTACATGATTCACTTAGGGGAAAGCTGTGGAAAACAGTAAATCAACCTCACAAATGTGGGCAGACTATGCACATGCATGGGAAGGTTTCTTATTAAATGATAAAACACACAGTGATCCTCTTATAGGAATAATTTCCAGTCACCTCAGAACTTATTGGAATATAGGGAATCTTTAAATGTTAAATGTGGAAATGCTTTTATTACATGAGTTGTGCATGGCCACAGAAGAAGTATTAGGAGGTACAGATAGAAGGAAAGAAGAAAATTAAAACCCTCACATGTCACCACTCAGAAATTGCTACACATTTTGTGGCATATCCTTCTAGTGCTCTCTGAGAACTTTTTAATTACAAAGAAGTGGAGTTAAATTGTGCACACAATAATTCATTTAACAATCCCTAGAGAACATCCTCCAGGTTTATTAAGAGAGTCCTACATTGTTTCCACTTCATTGTCCCTGGCATGAACTGCCTTATATAATCACTCTCACTCACCTTAGCCAGTCATTTCTAAATCCTAAAAATGGAGTAATTGGACACCACGATGTGCCCATTTTTAAGGCTCTTGGCACACATTGTCATACAGTACATGTCCCTTCTCCCCCAAACCCTTACTAATATTGGGAATTCATAATTTGTAAAACATCCACTTCCTGTGGGGAATGGAAACCTTATGGGACTGCATGTGTCAAGGAGGCTCCAGAGGTAAAGTAGTTATCACTCAGGCTTTAGAAATCAGGGCTGCTCTGTGTGTCAGTCAAAAATGTGAACTAGTTCCTTCAGAGAAACAAAATAGACTGTGATGGGATGGAAGGGAGTCTGAGATATTAAAATCAGGAAAACATATGAGTTTGAATTAGAAGGCCCATACTGAAAAGAATGGACTCATACTACTGTATTTGGAGCTGCTGCAGCATGTGCATCAGTGAATTATTTTGCTTGATATTACCATATTTTAAATGGAATTAAAATGTGTTTTCCCTTAGTGTACATGGTTTTAAAATCTCCAATAATGAGACTCTTTTTCTTTTTTTACTCTTGGTATTTTTTGTCAAGCCTGTCACACAGCTGATGTCAAAGTTTCCATACTCATGATTACCTGCAGGTGGCGCTATGGCAAAAACAGCAGTGAGGTTGCACTATGGCTCCAGCTAAGCCTGGCTTCTAAGCATCAGCCCCATTCCCAACTACTCAGTTCCTTTCCTGGCACAGGGCTCTGATTGGTCACTCTTGAAGCAATAACCAACAAGGCTTCCATTCCTTACAAGGAACCATGATCATCCTTTCTAAGTTTGTGCAAGGGGCTTTAGGAAGAGATTTTATTTTGAAGTTACTCCATACAGTCATGGACTCTAATAACTTTATTTTATTTTATATGTTAATTTTCATGTGGTGCTGAGGATCAAATCCAGTGCCTCAGATATTCTAGGCAAATGTTCTACCACTAAGCCAGAACCCTGGCCCCTGGGATGGATTTTGAAGTCAGCACAACACAATCACTGTGGCTACTGAAATGATTTATATTAACCTCTCATTTTTTGTTTTAAGACAATTAGCCACTGTTCTGTGGGCAGACAGGTACAAGTGAGAATGCAGGTTGCGCTCCTTGGGGAGATGCCCATAGGTGGTTGATATTCCCAGCAGGGCTTCACACAGTATGGCAGCATGGGTTAGGGGTGAAATGGCAGAAGAGAACATCAGGCCAAAACAAATCAGGTCAACTCCTACCATTTTCAAGACCCAAGCTTTAGTAGCTACCACCCAACTTCCCCAGAACCCAATGCATTGCCAAATTACCTTGCCCATAAAATGAATGTTTTCCCAGGACTTGCTTGTGAAATGATAGCCATGCAGAAGGAGGGAGAGGATGTAGGTACCAGAAAAACAGTATTCACTCAGGTACTTCTCCTTTATTCCAGGAAAAGATGAACTCACCTAGAAATGAAGCAAAGTAAATATACTGTACAAAGGCACCTCTCCAAGTCCTCTTGATGAAGCAAGGAGAAAGGCTGAGCCCATGTGAGCCTGAGGCCAGGCTCTCCCAGTGGCTCTGGGATTGGTGCTGCTCTCCTTCAGTAGGTGGAAGAAAGTTTAGTTTGGGGTCTCCTAAGGAGGCTTTCTATTCCTCCATAGAGTTCTGTACAATATCAATAGATGCTCCAGGAAAAAAAGCAGGTCCTGTACTCTAGGAGGTTCAGAAATAGTTAATTTAAGTATCTGGTTCTGTCCCTTAAAGTTAGAGTTTTGCAGTCATATTATCATATTAATATCTGTATAAAATATGGCACATAATAAATCCATTATCCTTTGTTTAATCAGAGTGCCCTAAATACTCTTGAGGAGAGACTTGGGCTTACTACCTCTATAAGTATCTTAACAAAATAATGTACAGCTGGGTGCAATTGCGCATGACTCTAATCCTAGTGGCTTAAGAGGCTGAGGCAGGAGGATAGGGACTTCAAAGTCAGCCTCAGCAATTTAGGGAGAGCCTGAGTAACTCAGTAAGACCCTGTCTCTGAATAATACAAAATGTGGTTGGGGATGTTGCACAGTGATTAAGTGCCCCTGAGTTCAATCCCCAGTACAAAAAAAAAAAAAAAAAGCCCTCACCACTCAGCTTAGACCCTGAGCTGACACAGTCTTAGCTGGAACTACCAACTCAGAATCTGCATTTTAATACTATTCTCAGGTCATTTATATGCACAATAATGTTTGAGAAATGGAACTCTGGAACACACTTTAAGAAGCATTTTGCTGAAGACTACTGAAAGTGCCAGCTTCTTACCTTCTGTATTCTCTCCTTACTTAACCTTTCTAAAAATATCTGATTCACATAAAGTCCTCATTCATCTTCTTAAGTCCTTGTTTGTTCATCCCACTTTCTACTGAAGATATTAAGAGCTGTCTGTCACTCCCTGCCCTTATCCATCTAGCTGTTGTGATGATATAGCCTGCTCTGCTCCTCCTCCTGCCTTAATTAGAGGACAACAGGCTAGGACATCTCTTGGTCAGCCCAGAGTTCTGTTTGTAGCTCCATTTCTTGGCCCTTAAGTTAGGCATTCTCTCCTGAACACATGGGCAGAGAAAGAACTAACATTTTAGAGATATATCATGTACTCAAAACTATGCCAAATATTTTATATGCAGTATCTCCCTGCCCTGTCTTTCCCCCATTTTTTTATACCTCCTAAAAAACATGTCATCTGTAAATCTTATCTTCTGACTGGGGTCTCAAAAGAGCATTCTATAAAATTCAATACCATTCATGATAAAAATTATCAACAAATTAAGTACAGAAGGAATTCCAAAACAATAAAGGTTATGTAAGAAAAGCCCATGGCCAATATCATACTGAATGGAAACAACTGAGAGCATTTCCTTCTAAGATCTGAAGCAAGACAAGAATGTCCAATTGTGGCACTAATAGTTTAAGTAGTACTGGAAGTCTTAGCAAAAACAAGTAGGGAAGAGAGAAAAATAATTAGTACCCAAATTATAAAGTAAGAAATCAAATTATCCCTGTTTACAGACTTGATTTAATGCATAGCAGAACTAAATTCTCCATTAAAAGTCTATCAGAACTGAAAAATAGTTACAAAACAAATTTAATTAAATTAACAATGTTTCAGAACACAAAATCAACATATAAATAACAGTTACATTTTATATTCCAACAATTATTTTGGTGAAAAAGAAATAAAGCAAGAAATGTCATCCACAAGAGCTTTCAAAAATACATAGGAATAAATTTAACCAAGGAAGTTGGTCCAATGAAAGAAATTCAAGAAGAAAATCAGAAATGGAAAATGTACTATTTGCATGGATGGGAAGAATTAATACCATTAAAATGATAATATTATATAAAGTAGTCTACAGATTCAATGCCATCCCCATCCCCAAACTAAGAGTCATCATTACAGAAATGTGAAAAAAAACACCTTACAGTTCATATAGAAATCCCACACACAGAATATCCAAAGCAATAACAAGAAAAACAAACTACCACTACTAACAACAACAAAAACAAAGTTGGATCTTTACAATACCTGACTTCAAAATAGACTATTCAAAGCTACAATAGCTCAAACTGCATGGTACTGGATATGCATAAGCAGAAGAATGAAACTAGGTTTAGCTCTCACCATATAGAAAAATTGTTTCAAAATGGGTCAAAGATCTAAGGTAAGACTTGAAACTATGAAATAACTAGCAAACAACATAGAGGATATCCTTCAAGACATTGGTGTAGGCAAAGATTTTTTGTATAAAACCGAAAAAACTTGGATGACAAAAGTAAAAATATACTAATAGGATTATCTCAAAGAAGCTTCTGCATAGCAAAGGAAGCAACCAGTATTAAAAAGGAAATAACAGAATAGTAGAAATTATTTACAAATTATTTATCGACATGGGATTAATATGCAGATTATACAAGGAACTCAAACAGCCAAAAATCCCAAATAATTAAGCTAAAAAATGAACAAATGTCTGAATCCTTAAAGGAAAATATACACAGGGCCAACATGTGTATGAAAAAATATGTTCAATTTTCTAATCAGGGAAATGCACATCAAAACCACAATGAAATATTATTTCACTCCAGTTTTAATGGCTATTATCAAAAAGACACAAAATAAATGCTAGAGAGGAGACAAAAAAAGGGAACTCTTATGTACAATCAGTGGGAATGTGAATTAGTACAGTCATTATGGAAAAAAGTATGGAGTGTGTTTAAAAAATTAAAAATTGATATCACACCTGGGAAAATATCCGAAGGAAATGAAATTGTTAGATCCAAGAGATACCTGTAGTACTCCTATTATGGTGTAGATATGAGGTGTCTCCCAAAAGTTAATGTAATGAAAGAAAGTTTAGATGTCAAATGATTGAATTATGAGAGTTTTAGCTTAATCAGTGCATTGGTCACTGATAGGAATTAACTGGGTGGTAACTGTAGGCAGGTGAAGAGCAGCTGGAGGAGGTGGGTCACTGGGCATGGCTTTGGAGTTTATATGCTGTTCGTGGTGAGTGGAGCTCTCTTCTGCTTCTTGTGCCATGTCCTGACCTACTTTCCTCTCCCATGCCCTTCTGCCATGATGTCCTGCTTTGCTTTAGGTCAAACAATATTAAGTCAGATAACCCTGGACTGAACCTCTAAAACCATGAGCCCCTAAATGAAATTTTCTTCTTCCATGTTGTTCTTGTCAGGTCTTTGGTTCAGGAGATTTGGGAACTCTTTGGAATTTGTGGCAGGAATTTTGAAAAAAAAAAAGGTGCAAGCTAGAAAACTTTTAGTTGCAAGTGGACCTTGATGGCTGATTCTGGTGGAGTTCAGAAGACCAAAATGCAAAAGGACAGCAAAGACTGAGCTCATGAAATTGCAGAGGAGAAGTAGAACTTTACTGGAAATTGGACTAGAGGTCATTCATGTTACATTGTGGCAAAGATGTTGTTTCCATTTTGCCCATGTGCTGAGACTTTCCTGAGATTGAATTTAAAGGTGAAGAACTAATGACTCTGGTAGAGGAAATCTCACAGCATTCAGGCAGTATGGCATGGATACTGCTAGGGGCTGTTAGCCAAGTTTACCATGATACTCAGGAGCAGAAAGCAGAGCAGGAAGATTTGAAAACTTGCAGTTTGGCAAGAAAAATGGGAATCGAACTCTGGCTAAGGAAGGTGTGGTTGTTAAAGCAATTAAAGCCACTAAAGAAATGGTGACAACAGAAATAGATAATAGAAACAGACAATATAAAATATGGCTTCAGGGCACCTCAGAAAATGGCAAGACCACACCCATCTCAGGATCAAGGATGTAAAATTTAAAATGCCTTTGAAAAGAGAGTATGAGGCACCTGGTTTGCACAGAGGCATCTAGGAAGATGTTTCACGATATTCAGCAATGCAGATACTCAGAGGTTGCTGCAGGAAGCTTGGCTACTGTTCAGATTGTGGCTGACCTGGGAATCCACCAAATGGTGCCAGTTCTGCAGGACTGCAGGATGCTGGAGTTAGAGGTCTTGGAGACTTCCACTGAGATTTCAAAGGATAGCTTGGGAGCCTAGACAAGCATAGCAGAGTCAGATTCCCTATGGGCAGTCTCTGAAAGGGCAATGCCTGAAGATATGAGATGGAAGCCAAAGCTTCATTGCAGATCCCCAAGAATAAGAGATACCAGTAACCTGGGAAGTCTGTCAATGAAAACTATAGGAATTGGGCAACTGCCAAGAGAAAGGCCGCTTGGACTTCAACCAGCAAGGCCAAAGGGGTAGAGGTACACAATCCCTCTGGAGAGAATATCATCATGCAATGTGCCTCATGGGGGACATGAAGCTCAAAGGCCTTGTTTGCCCAGCTGGATTTTGGTCTTGCTTTGGTCCCATTCCTTCATTCAATGTGCGAATTTCTCCCTATGGAATGGAAATGTTACTCTGCCTTTATATTTTGGATATATATATATATATATATATATATATATATATATATATAACTTGCTTTGAATTTTTTATAAGGAAGTATATCTAAGAATTTGCCTTAGTCTCAGAGGAGCCCTTGGACATGGATTTTTGGACAATGCTGAAGCTATTAAGACTATGGAGACACTTGGAAATGAACTAAATGTATTTCACATTATAAGATGGCCATGAGCTTTTGGGGGTCAGGGGTAAAATGTTATGATTTAGATATGAGATGTCCCCTAAAGATCAAAGCTCATGTGTGAGCCAATGCAAGAAAGTTTAGAGTTAAAAATGATTGGATCATGACAGCCTAAACCTAATCAGAGCCTTAATCCAGAATGAATAATTTGGTGATAACTATAGACAGAAAAGTGTGGCTAGAGGAGGTAGGTCACTGGGGTGTGCCCTTGGGGTCTATATTTTTTCCTGTTGAGCAGAACTGGTATGTATTTTTTCCTGGTGAGCAGTATTCACTCTTTCTGCTTCCTAGAGGCATGTCCTTAGTTGTTTTCCCCCAACAAACACTTCCACCATGATATTCTGTCTTATCTTAGGCCCAGAGCAATGGAGCCAGCTGTCTTTGAACTGTGACCTCTGAAACTGTGAGCTCCAATAAACTTTTTATTCTCTTATTATCTAATTTTTTGAGTTCTTTATATATTCTGGTTATTAGGGCTCTATCTGAAGTGTGTGGAGTAAAGATTTGTTCCCAGAATGTAGGCTCCCTGTTTATCTCTCTTATTGTTTCTTTTGCTGAGAAAAAACTTTTTAGTTTGAGTAAGTCCCATTTGTTGATTCTAGTTGTTAACTCTTGCGCTATGGGTGTCCTATTGAGGAATTTGGAGCCTGATCCCACAGTATGTAGATCATAACCAACTTTTTCTTCTATCAGATGCCGTGTCTCTGATTTAATATCAAGCTCCTTGATCCATTTTGAGTTAACATTTGTGCATGGCGGGAGATAGGGATTCAGATTCATTTTGATGCAAATGGATTTCCAGTTTTCCCAGCACCATTTGTTGAAGATGCTATCCTTCCTCCATTGCATGCTTTTAGCCCCTTTATCAAATATAAGATAGTTGTAGTTTTGTGGATTGGTTACTGTGTCCTCTATTCTGTACCATTGGTCCACCCGCCTGTTTTGGTACCAGTACCATGCTGTTTTTGTTACTATTGCTCTGTAGTATAGTTTGAAGTCTGGTATCGCTATACCGCCTGATTCACAATTCCTGCTTAGTATTGTTTTTGCTATTCTGGGTCTTTTATTATTCCATATGAATTTCATGATTCTTTTATCTATTTCTACAAGAAATGCTGTTGGGATTTTGATTGGCATTGCATTGAACTTATAGAGAACTTTTGGTAATATCGCCATTTTGATGATGTTAGTTCTGCCTATCCATGAGCAGGGTATATTTTTCCATCTTCTAAGGTCTTCTTCTATATCTTTCTTTAGGGTTCTGTAATTTTCATTGTATAAATCTTTCACCTCTTTTGTTAGGTTGATTCCCAAGTATTTTATTTTTTGGGGGGATATTGTGAATGGAGTAGTTGTCCTCATTTCCGTTTCAGAGGGTTTGTCGCTGATATACAGGAATGCCTTTGATTTATGCGTGTTGATCTTATATCCTGCCACTTTGCTGAATTCATTTATTAGCTCTAATAGCTTCTTTGTGGACCCTTTTGGGTCTGCTAGGTATAGAATCATATCATCTGCAAATAGTGATAATTTAAGTTCTTCTTTTCCTATTTTTATGCCTTTAATTTCTTTCGTCTGTCTAATTCCTCTGGCCAGTGTTTCGAGGACTATGTTGAACAGAAGTGGTGAGAGAGGGCATCCCTGTCTTGTACCAGATCTTAGAGGGAATGCCTTCAATTTTTCTCTATTCAGAATGATGCTGGCCTGTGGTTTATCATAGATTGCTTTTACAATGTTGAGGTATGATCCAGTTATCCCTAATTTTTCTAGAGTTTTGAACATAAAGGGATGCTGTACTTTGTCGAAAGCTTTTTCTGCATCTATCGAGATGATCATATGGTTCTTATTTTTAAGTCTATTGATGTGGTGAATAACATTTATTGATTTCCGTATATTGAACCAGCCTTGCATCCCAGGGATGAATCCTACTTGATCATGGTGTATAATTTTTTTGATATGTATTTGAATCCGATTCGCCAGAATTTTATTGAGGATTTTTGCGTCAAGGTTCATTAGAGATATTGGTCTGTAGTTTTCTTTCTTTGAAGTGTCTTTGTCTGGTTTCGGAATCAGGGTGATGTTGGCCTCGTAGAATGAATTTGGAAGTTCTCCCTCTTTTTCTATTTCCTGAAATAGCTTGAAAAGTAATGGTGTTAGTTCCTCTTTAGAGGTTTTGTAAAACTCTGCTGTATACCCATCCGGTCCTGGGCTTTTCTTAGTTCGTAATCTTTTGATGGTTTCTTCTATTTCTTCTATTGTTATTGGTCTGTTTAGGTTGTCTATATCCTCCTGACTCAATCTGGGCAGATCGTAAGACTTAAGGAATTTATCTATGCCTTCACTATCTTCTATTTTATTGGAGTATAAGGATTCAAAAATTTCTGATTATCTTCTGTATTTCTGAAGTGTCTGTTGTGATATTGCCTTTTTCATCCCGTATGCTAGTAATTTGGGTCTCTCTCTTCTTCTCTTCGTTAGCATGGCTAAGGGTCTGTCAATTTTATTTATTTTTTCAAAGAACCAACTCTTAGTGTTGTCAATTTTTTCAATTGTTTCTTTTGTTTCAATTTCATTAATTTCAGCTCTGATTTTAATTATTTCTTGCCTTCTACTTCTTTTGCTGTTGTTTTGCTCTTCTTTTTCTAGGATTTTGAGATGAAGTATGAGATCATTTATTTGTTGGTTTTTTCTTTTTTTGAGGAATGAACTCCAAGCAATGAATTTTCCTCTTAGAACTGCTTTCAATGTGTCCCATAGATTCCGATATGTTGTGTCTGTGTTTTCATTTAACTCTAGGAAGTTTTTAATTTCCTCCTTGATGTCTTCTAAAACCCATTGATCATTCAGCAACCTATTGTTCATTCTCCAAGTGATGCTTGATTTTTCCTTCCTTCTTTTATCATTGATTTTCAGTTTCATTCCATTATGATCAGATAAGATGCATGGTATTATCTCTACCCCTTTATATTGTCTAAGAGTTGCCCTGTGACATAATATATGGTCTATTTTTGAGAAGGTTCCATGTGCTGCTGAGAAAAAAGTGTAACTACTTGATGTTGGGTGGTATAGTCTATATATGTCAATTAAGTCTAGGTTGTTAATTGTGTTGTTGAGTTCTATAGTTTCCTTATTTAACTTTTGTTTGGTAGATCTGTCGAGTGGTGAGAGAGGTGAGTTGAAGTCTCCCATGATTATTGTATGGTGGTCTATTAGACTCTTGAACTTGAGAAGAGTTTGCTTGATGAACACAGCTGCACCATTATTTGGGGCATATATATTTATGATTGTTATGTCTTGTTGGTGTATGGTTCCCTTGAGCAGTATGAAGTGTCCTTCTTTATCCCTTTTGATTAACTTTGGCTTGAAATCTATTTTATTAGATATGAGTATGGACACTCCTGCTTGTTTCCTCAGTCCATATGAGTGGTATGATTTTTCCCAACCTTTCACCTTCAGTCTATGAATATCTTTTCCTATCAGATGCGTCTCCTGTAGGCAGCATATTGTTGGGTCTTGTTTTGTGATCTATTCTACTAGCCTGTGTCTCTTAATTGGTGAGTTTAAGCCATTAACATTTAGGGTTATTATTGAGATATGGTTTGTTCTTCTAGCCATATTTGTTTACTAATGTTACTAAACCTGATTTGTTATCCTCTTTGACTACTTTCCCCCCTTTACTGTCCTACCTCCCATAGTTGGTTTTCAATGTTATTTTCCATTTCCTCTTCCTGTAATGTTTTGCCAAGGATTTTTTGAAGAGATGGTTTTCTAGCTGCGAATTCTTTTAACTTTTGTTTATCGTGGAAGGTTTTAATTTCATCTTCTATCCTGAAGCTTAATTTCGCCGGATACACAATTCTTGGTTGGAACCCATTTTCTTTCAGTGTTTGAAATATGTTATTCCAGGATCTTCTAGCTTTCAGAGTCTGTGTTGAGAGATCAGCTGTTATCCTGATTGGTTTACCCCTAAATGTAATCTGCTTTCTTTCTCTTGCAGCTTTTAAAATTCTCTCCTTATTCTGTATGTTGGACATCTTCATTATAATGTGTCTAGGTGTGGATCTCTTATGATTTTGCACCATCGGCGTCCTGTAGGCTTCTAGGATTTGGGATTCTGTCTCATTCTTCAAGTCTGGGAAGTTTTCTCGTATTATTTCACTGAATAGACTGTTTATTCCTTTGGTATGGAGCTCTGTGCCTTCCTGTATCCCAATGACTCTTAAATTTGGTCTTTTGATATTGTCCCATAATTCTTGGATGTTCTGCTCATGGTTTCTTAGCAGACTTGCTGAGCTGTCTATGTTCTTTTCCAGTTGAAATACTTTGTCTTCATTGTCTGATGTTCTCTCTTCTAAGTGATCTACTCTGCTGGTAGTATTCTCAATTGAGTTTTTAAGTTGGTTTATTGTTTCCTGCATTTCTAGGATTTCTATTTGTTTGTTTTTTATTACCTCTATCTCCCTGTGAAATTGATCTTTTACTTCTTGGATTTGTTTGTCAATGTGATCTTTCATTATCTGATTTTGCTGTCTCATGTCTTCCTTGAGACTCCAGATCATCTGAAGCATGTATATCCTGACCTCTCTATCTGACATTCCATCTGTTGCACCTATTACCTCTTCTAAAGTTGAGTTGACCTGCATTGCCTGTAATCCTTTCTTTCCTTGTCTTTTCATACTGCTGGCGTTTCTTTCTGCTTGGTGAAACTGTTGTGTTTTGAAATTTTCTCTCTATTTATTTATATTGCTCTTGTATAGTTGAAAAATCACCCTTGCAGGGCAGGTAGTGGCTGTGATCCTCCTCCAATTGGTGTGATCCGTCTACCACGCTAGCAGGCCCTAGGTCTGCTCTGCTGGTCGGTCAAAGGTCCGCCTACCCAGCAGGCACGAGGGGCACCACTGTCACTCCGCAGGTTGCTGGGCCTAACCTCCCAATGGGTCGAAGGTTCGCCTAGCTTGCAGGCACTGGGGGAGGGGCCGGTTCGGCAGGTTGGTGGACCTGACCCGCCCGTGGGTTGCAGGTTTGCCTAGCTTGCAGGCACTGGGGAGGAGAGATATTAGAAGGGGAGGGAAGAAGTCACTAAAGAGAATGAGTGTAGGCAGGTAGAATTCAAGGAAGGGGGAATAGGAAAATTGAACAGAAGTGAGAAGACAAAAGAAAAAAAAGTGAAAAGAAAGAAAGAAGAAACGAAAAAAATAAAAATTTAAAACAAAAAAAAGAAAAAAATTTATAATGATAGTAAAAAATGGAAATTAAAGTTTAAAAAATAATAGTAATACTAATAAAATAAAAAGAATTTAAAAAAATTGAAACCATTAATAAGAAAGTTAAAGAACAACAACTACATCAACAACAAAAAGTGAAAATAAAATAAAAAAAAATAAAAAAATACTAATAATAATCATTAAAAAAAATAATAATAATAAATGCAGTCATATAGCTCGATTAACTTCTCTTCCAGTTGGTGGAGCTATGCCCACTGGGCCAGGCTTCTCTTCTTGATAGGTGGGAACCAATCACTGTGCCTCAGCTCTTCTTCCCAGACTGTGCGGGTCTCCAATTCTGAGTGCCTAGGGCCTTCTCTTGTGGTTCCTCAAGCCAGGCCCCGCTTACCTGTGACACTCACCACAATACTGACTACACGCCAGGTCTGCTGCTCCTGGGAGCCCTGTTTTCATGGGTGCCTGGGCACACCCTTTCTGTTTGCCTCCCTCAGACCCTAAGTTTGTAGGGCTTGGGGCTGAGGGCCCCCAGCGAATTTTTTTGCCCTCAGGTAGCAGCAACTCCCCTGATAGCTGGTGCAAGGGACCTGTTGTCAGCACTGGTGATAGTGATAGCTGGGAGTTCTGCGCCGCTAGTCCTGCGTCACTCCTGATTCCCTGGGTCTGGCTGTGGTGCTCAGTTGGCTTTTACCTCTTTGAGTTCAGGTGGGCCGACTAGTTATTTCAGTGGGATCATTAGTGCTGAGTCACATGAAGCAGGCGAACCGGAGCTAGAATGCAGCCAATTCGGGCTCGGTGTGTTCTGAGAAGGCTAGACCGTTCGCCTGGGGTCCACTTCAGCTCAACCGTGCCTAGTGGTCCTGTGCGAACAGTATTTTGACAGTTTACTTTTCCCTATGCCCGTGCAGCTGAAGGGGTTAGAGACTTGATCTCTCCGCGTCCGCCGCCATGTTGGATCATTTAGATTTTAAATTGTCACTCATCTTATCAGCTGTTCCATTTTACTCGGCAGCTCACTCTCGCGGTTAAGAGTCTGTTCTAAGGTGCTCCGCGGAAAGTGGTGGCGGCAGCGGCGGTGGCTGCAGCGGCGGCGGCGGCGGCAGCGGCCAAGCTGTGGCCTTCGGGACCCCCGTGGAGGGGGTGCGGGCTGGGGGAGGGGAGGCAGCGCCTCGGGACCCGCGCAGGCCGGGTACTGGGCACGCGAGAGAGCGGTTGGGGTGGGGGAAAGAGATTGAGATCTAGATTTAGGGAGTGAGCGTGGGAGGAGAGATGGCGGGGGAGAAGCGAAGCGTAGAGGCGGAGAGGGGAATGAGAAGGGGCCCAGGGAGCCGGGCAGCTCGGGGGCTGCAGCCTTACTGCTCACGCTGAAGTCGTGGCGGATTCACTCCATCTAGGCCCTTTTCTTGACATGGTGCTGAATCCTTGTCGACAGATCTCCTTTAATGATCTTTACTTCTTCTTTTAAGAAGCAGCAACATACGCTGCGGTCGCGGTGGCGCGGAGCACAGAGCAGCTCACTCACTCCCCGCCTCCATCTTCAAACTTTTTATTTTCTACATTGTTCTTGTCAGGTCTTTTGATCACAGCAACAAAAACCCAACTAAAACAACTCCCATGTTTCTTGCAGGACTACTCATGATAGCCAGGATATGGAATCAACAAAGCATCTATCAACTGATGAATGGATAAAGAATATGTGATATATAAATAAATATACTCAGCTAAAAAAAAGAATGAAATCCTGTCACAGCAACATGGATGAAACTTGAAGACATTATGTAAAGAGAAATAAGTCTGGCAAAGAAAAATAAATACCACACATGTTCTTTACTCTTTTGTGGAAATTTTAAAAAACTATCACAACAAAGAAGAGAATGGAATAGTAATCACTGAAGACTGGAAATATAGGGGTAGGGTGAACAGAGAAAGCTTAGATTAGGGCCTTTAAAAGAGGAGCAATTAGTTATTCCATACTAGTAAGGTAATTAGTTTGTAGTAATGTATGATCATTTCAAAATACCTAGAAAAAAAGATAAAGGTTTCTGACACATAGAAATGATTAATATTTGAGGAAATGGGGGCTGGGGCTCAGTGGTAGAGTACTTGCCTAGCATGTTCAAGGAGCTGGTTCAATCCTCAGCACCATATAAAAATAAATAAAAGTATTGTGTCCAACTACAATTAATTTTTTTTTTAAATTTGAGGAATTGGAAATGCTTGTTACCCTAATTTGATCATTACACATTGTATTATATTATCATATTATATAGCACATGAGGTAGGTACTCTTATACCAGTTAAATAAGAATTTCTGGGAGTGGAACATGGCCTCAGTTAACAAAACAAAACAAACACAGTAAGATACCACCTCACTCCTCTTGGAATGAATATCATCAAAAAGCCAAAAGTGCACTGGGATGTAATTCAGAAATAGTGTGCTTGTCTGGCATACACAAGGCCTTGGGAGAGTCCCAGCACTGCCAAAAAAGAAAATAAAAAATAGACAAATGATAACTAATGTTGGCAAAGATGTAGAGATACACATTGTTGGGAACGTAACTTTGTCACAGCAATTATGAAAAAAAATATAGATTCCTAAAAAAATTTTTTTCCTTGAAAAAGAAAATTTTTCTTTTTAAAATATTTTAATTGATTTTTAAAAAAATAAATTACAGGGGAATGCATTACAACTCTTATTACACATATACAGCACAATTTTTCATATCTCTGGTTGTATATAAAGTATGTTCACACGAATTCATGTCTTCATACATGCACTTTGGATAATGATGTCCATCACATTCCACCATCATTTCTAACCCCTTGCCCCCTCCCTTCCCCTCCCACCCCTCTGCCCTATCTAAAGTTCATCTATTCCTCCCATGCTATCCCTTCCTACCCCACTATGAAGCAGTCTCTTTATATCAGAGAAAACATTCAGCATTTGTTTTTTTGGGATTGGCTAAATTCACTTAGCATTATCTTCTCCAACGCCATCCATTTCCTGCAAATTCCATGATTTTATTCTTTTTTTATTGCTGAGTAAAATTCCATTGTGTATATATGCCACATTTTTTTATCCATTCATCTACTGAAAGGCATGTAGGTTGGTTCCACAGTTTAGATTTTGTGAATTGTGCTACTATAAACATTGATGTGGCTGTGTCCTTGTAGTATGCTGTTTTTAAGTCCTTTGAGTATAGACCAAAGAGTTGGATAGATAGGTCAAATGGTGGTTCTATTCCCAGTATTCTAAGGAATTTCCATACTGCTTTCCAGTTGGCTGCACCGATTTGCAGTCCCACCAGCAGTATATGAGTGTACCTTTTTCCCCACATCCTTGCCAACACTTATTACTGTTTGTCATAATAGCTGTCATTCTGACTGGAGTAAGATGATATCTTAGAGTAGTTTTGATTTGCATTTCTCTAACTGCTAGAGATGATGAATATTTTTTCATATATTTGTTGATTGATTGTATATCCTCTTCTGAGAAGTGTCTGTTCAAGTCGTTGGCCCATTTATTGATTGGGTTATTTGGTTTTTTTTTTGGTGCTTAGCTTTTTGATTTCTTTATATACCCTAGTGATTAGTGATCTATCTGATAAGGGGTAAAAAAATTTGCTCCCAAGATGTAGGCTCTCTATTCACCTCATAGATTATTTCTTTTGCTGAGAAGAAACTTTTTAGTTTGAATCGATCCCATTTATTGATTCTTGGTTTTAATTCTTGCACTATAGGAGTCTTATTAAGGAAGTTGAGGCCTAGTCCCACATGAGGAAGATTAGGGCCTACTTTTTCTTCTATTAGATGCAGAGTCTCTGGTTTAATTTCTAGGTCCTTGGATGCACTTTGAGTTGAGTTTTGCACATGGTGAGAGATAGGGGTTTAATTTCATTTTGTTGCATATGGATTTCCAGTTTTCCCAGCACCATTTGTTTTTTTTTTTTTTTTTTTTTTTTTTTATTTATTTATTTTTTTATTTTATTATTTTTTTTTAATATTTTTAGTATTTTTTTTTTTATTGGTCGTTCATAACATTACATAGTTCTTAATACATCATATTACACGGTTTGATTCAAGTGGATTATGAACTCCCCCTTTTACCCCGTATACAAATTGCTGTATCACATCAGTTACCCTTCCATTGATTGACATATTGCCTTTCTAGTGTCTGATGTATTCTGCTGTCTGTCCTATTCTCTACTATCCCCCCTCCCCTCCCCTTCCCTCCCCTCCCCCCCTCCCCTTTTCTCTCTCTACCCCTTTTACTGTAAATCATTTCTTCCATTTGTATTATCTTGTCTTACCCCTCCATTCCTCTTATATGACATTTTGTATAACCCTGAGGATCGCCTTCCATTTCCATGCACTTTCCCTTCTCACTCCCTTTCCCTCCCACCTCTCATCCCTGTTTAATGTAAATATTCTTCTCAAGCTCTTCGTCCCTACCCTGTCCTTGTTAACTCCCCTTATATCAAAGGAGTCATTTGGTATTTGTTTTTTAAAGATTGACTAGCTTCACTTAGCATAATCTGCTCTAATGCCATCCATTTCCCTCCAAATTCTATGATTTTGTCATTTTTTAATGCAGAATAATACTCCATTGTATATAAATGCCACATTTTTTTTATCCATTCATCTATTGAAGGGCATCTAGGCTGGTTCCACAGTCTTGCTATCGTGAATTGAGCTGCTATGAACATCGATGTAGCAGTGTCCCTGTAGCATGCTCTTGTTAGGGCTTTAGGGAATAGACCGAGAAGGGGAATAGCTGGGTCAAATGGTGGTTCCATTCCCAGCTTTCCGAGAAATCTCCATACTGCTTTCCAAATTGGCTGCACCAATTTGCAGTCCCACCAGCAATGAACAAGAGTGCCCTTTTCCCCGCATCCTCTCCAGCACTTATTGTTGTTTGACTTCCTAATGGCTGCCAGACTTACTGGAGTGAGATGGTATCTTAGGGTAGTTTTGATTTGCATTTCTCTGACTGCTAGCGATGGTGAGCATTTTTTCATGTACTTGTTGATTGATTGTATGTCCTCCTCTGAGAAGTGTCTGTTCAGGTCCTTGGCCCATTTATTGATTGGGTTATTTGTTATCTTATTGTCTAATTTTTTGAGTTCTTTGTATATTCTGGTTATTAGGGCTCTATCTGAAGTGTGTGGAGTAAAGATTTGTTCCCAGGATGTAGGCTCCCTGTTTATCTCTCTTATTGTTTCTTTTGCTGAGAAAAAACTTTTTAGTTTGAGTAAGTCCCATTTGTTGATTCTATTTGTTAACTCTAGCGCTATGGGTGTCCTATTGAGGAATTTGGAGCCCGATCCCACAGCGTGTAGATCATAACCAACTTTTTCTTCTATCAGATGCCGTGTCTCTGATTTAATATCAAGCTCCTTGATCCATTTTGAGTTAACTTTTGTGCACGGCGAGAGATAGGGATTCAGATTCATTTTGGTGCAAATGGATTTCCAGTTTTCCCAGCACCATTTGTTGAAGATCCAGCACCATTTGTTGAAGAGGCTATCTTTTCTCCAATGCATGTTTTTGGTGCCTTTGTCTAATATAAGGTAATTGTAATTTTGTGGGTTAGTCTCTGTCCTCTATTCTGTATCATTGGTCTACCAGTCTGTTTTGGTGCCAATACCATGCTGTTTTTATTACTATTCTCTGTAGTATAGTTTAAGGTCTGGTATCATGATGCCGCCTGCTTTACTCTTCCTGCTAAGGATTGCTTTGGCTATTCTGGGTCTCCTATTTTTCCAGATGAATTTCATGATTGCTTTTTCTATTTCTATGAGAAATGCCATTGGTATTTTGATCAGAATTGTGTTAAATCTGTATAGTGCTTTTGGAAGTATGGTTATTTTGATAATATTAATTCTGCCTATCCAGGAGCTAGGTAGATCTTTCTTTTTTTTTTTTTTTTTTTGCTTTTTGATGTTTGCGTTTACTTTCTTTTTTTTTTTTATTGTTGGTCGTTCAAAACATTACATAGTTCTTTTTTTTTTATTGTTGGTCATTCAAAACATTACATAGTTCTTAATACATCATATTTCACAGTTTGATTCAAGTGGGTTATGAACTCCCAATTTTACCCCGTATACAGATTGCTGTATCACATCAGTTACCCTTCCATTGATTGACAAATTGCCTTTCTAGTGTCTGATGTATTCTGTTGTCTGTCCTATTCTCTACTATCCCTCCTCCCCTCCCCTCCCCTCCCCTTTTCTCTCTCTACCCCCTCTACTGTAAATCATTTCTTCGATTTGTATTATCTTGTCTTACCCCTCCTTTCCTCTTATATGTCATTTTGTATAACCCTGAGGATCGCCTTCCATTTCCATGCGATTTCCCTTCTCACTCCCTTTCCCTCCCACCTCTCATCCCTATTTAATGTAAATCTTCTTCTCAAGCTCTTCGTCCCTACCCTGTCCTTGTTTACTCCCCTTATAGCAAAGGGGTCATTTGGTATTTGTTTTTTAAAGATTGACTAGCTTCACTTAGCATAATCTGCTCTAATGCCATCCATTTCCCTCCAAATTCTATGATTTTGTCATTTTTTAATGCAGAGTAATACTCCATTGTGTATAAATGCCACATTTTTTTTATCCATTCATCTATTGAAGGGCATCTAGGTTGATTCCACAATCTTGCTATCGTGAATTGTGCTGCTATGAACATCGATGTGGCAGTGTCCCTGTAGCATGCTCTTATTAGGTCTTTAGGGAATAGACCGAGAAGGGGAATAGCTGGGTCAAATGGTGGTTCCATTCCCAGCTTTCCAAGAAATCTCCATACTGCTTTCCAAATTGGCTGCACCAATTTGCAGTCCCACCAGCAATGAACAAGAGTGCCCTTTTCCCCGCATCCTCTCCAGCACTTATTGTTGTTTGACTTCCTAATGGCTGCCAGTCTTACTGGAGTGAGATGGTATCTTAGGGTAGTTTTGATTTGCATTTCTCTGACTGCTAGCGATGGTGAGCATTTTTTCATGTACTTATTGATTGATTGTATGTCCTCCTCTGAGAAGTGTCTGTTCAGGTCCTTGGCCCATTTATTGATTGGGTTATTTGTTATCATATTGTCTATTTTTTTGAGTTCTTTGTATATTCTGGTTATTAGGGCTCTATCTGAAGTGTGTGGAGTAAAGATTTGTTCCCAGGATGTAGGCTCCCTGTTTATCTCTCTTATTGTTTCTTTTGCTGAGAAAAAACTTTTTAGTTTGAGTAAGTCCCATTTGTTGATTCTAGTTGTTAACTCTAGCGCTATGGGTGTCCTATTGAGGAATTTGGAGCCCAATCCCACAGTATGTAAATCATAACCAACTTTTTCTTCTATCAGATGCCGTGTCTCTGATTTAATATCAAGCTCCTTGATCCATTTTGAGTTAACTTTTGTGCATGGCGAGAGATAGGGATTCAGATTCATTTTGATGCAAATGGATTTCCAGTTTTCCCAGCACCATTTGTTGAAGATGCTATCCTATTTATTTATATTGCACTTGTATAGTTGGGAAGTCTCCCTTGCAGGGCGGGTAGTGGCTGTGCTCCTCCTGTAATTATGGTGGTCTGTCTACCACGCTGATTGGTCGCAGGTCTGCCCCCCCTGCGGGCATGGGTGGCGGCCCTGCTCTGCCCCCACTCCAATTGTGGTAACGTAACTACCACGCCCTGGGGTCGTTGGTCCTGATCTGGATGTGGGTGGTGGCTCTGCTGGGTCCCCACTCCAATTGGTGTGACGTGTCTACCACGCTGGCAGGCCTCTAGGCCGGTGGGTCGCAGTTCTGCACAGCCCCCACTCCCAATGGGGGTACCTGACTACCTCTCCAACGGGTCGCTGGGCCCCCTCCGGACCCAGGCGGCGACCCTGCTCCGCCCCCACTCCAACCAGTGTGACGCAACTGCCTCGGTGTTACATGTCCACCACGCTGGCAAGCTACCTGGTCTGTCTTGCCAGTGGGCTGCAGGTCTGCCAGCCCTGCTTGCTCAGATGGCAGCTCTGCACAGCCCCTACTCCAAATGAGGTTACTTGGTTACTGCGCCTCGGGGTCGCTGGTCCTATTCTAGGCGTGGGCGGCTACTCTCTTCAGTCCCAGCTGCATTTGGGGTGTCATGATACCACGCCGGCGGGTCACTTGGCCTGCTCTGGGCGCAGGTGGAAGCTCCACTCTGCCCCCACAGCACCCAGCAGGACCCTGACTGAGAAGCAGTCACCGCTGGTTCCCTAGCCTTGGGCCAAAGCAGCTTAGGTAGCCAGAACCCCGCCTCTCCGATCCTGATACACTCTCCGCTGGGAGCTGGCTCCAGCGAGCGACCCCCACGGGTTCCCCAGCCCCAGGTCAAAACTGTTCCGGGAGTCAGAACCCAGTCGCCCCAAGCTCAGCACCGGCTCCACTTGGAGCTGGCCTCCACCGGCAGTCTCCGCAGTTTCCTCAGACCTGGGCCAGGTTAGCCCCGGGAACCAGATTCCAGCTGCTCAGTGCCCGGTGCACGCCTTGCCAGGCACAAGCCTCTAGGAGTATTCTCCACAAGATCCCCAGTCCGGAGCCTGAGCAAGAAATCTGTCTGCTAGACGCAGGCAAATACCAGCCTGAAATCACCTGTTCCGTAGCTCAATGAGCTCAGATCAGTAGAACATGGGGATGATTACATCATCTCTCCGAAATGGCAGCTGCTGTCCTCCTCTGTGGTCCGACCGGTGTCTGGAACCAAACTGGACCGCTTCTCTCCTCTGTCTCAAAGCTGGAACTCAGCACTAAGCGCTGCCAATGTCCTAGCGCCAAACCGCCAGAGGCAGTTCACAGACTCAGGCCTGCGGGGCCCAGTCCGGCGGCCAGCGGGATTGTGTCCCTGATCCGCGTTGCTCCGAACTGGCTGGGGGTGGGGTGGGGTGGTGGGAGTGTTGTTCCTAGCGCCAAACCGCTAGAGTCAGTTCACAGACTCAGGCCTGTGGGCCCCAGTACGTTCATATGTTCGCTGCAGTTAACTGCAGCGGCGGCCGGCGGGATTGTGTCCCTGATCCGCGTTGCTCCGAACCGGCTGGGGGGGGTGGGGTGGTAGGAGTGTGGTTCCTAGCGCCGAACCGCCAGAGGCAGTTCACAGACTCAGGCCTGCGGGGCCCAGTATGTTCATATGTTCGCTGCAGTTCAGCGGCGGCCGGCGGGATTGTGTCCCTGATCCGCGTTGCCGAGATTCACTCGCCTGGGACAAACTGACCCCTCACACAGACTTACTAGTTATCCGCAGGTCTCCTTTCAGTGGAATATTGTTAGAAGTTCCTCAGCAGGTCCCATGCAAGTGTATTTATGTGTCTCTCTGATCCCGTTACTGCGGAGGTATAGAAAATGCTGCCTGCTCGCCGGCCGCCATGTTGGAACCCCCCAGATCTTTCTATCTTTTAAGGACTTCTTTGATTTCTTTCTTTAGGGTTCTGTAGTTTTCATTGTATAGATCTTTCACCTCTTTTGTTAAGTTGATTCCCAAATATTTTTTTAGACTATTGTAAATAGGATAGTTTTCCTCATTTCCCTCTCAGAGGATTTGTCATTGATATACAGAAATACCTATTATTTATGGGTGTTGATTTATATCCTGCTACTTTGCTGAATTCATTTACTAGTTCTACAAGTTTTCTAGTTGAATATTTAGGTCTTCAAGGTATAGAATCATACTGTCAGCAAATAGTGCTAATTTAAGTTCTTTTTTTCCTATACATATCCTTTTAATTTCTTTTGTCTAATTGCTCTGGCCAGTATTTCAAGAACTATGTTAAATAGAAATGGTGAAAGAAGGCATCCCTTTCTTCTTCCAATTTTTAGAGGGAATGCCTTCAATTTTTCTCCATTTGGAATGCTGTTGGCCTGGGGCGTACCATAGATAGCCTTTACAATGTTGAGATATGTTCCTTATCCCTAGTTTTTCTAGTGTTTTAAACATGAAGGGGTGCTGTATTTTGTCAAATGCTTTTTCTGTGTCTATTGAGATGATCATATGATTTTTATCTTTGAGTCTATTGATGTGATGAAATACATTTATTGATTTCCGTATGTTGAACCAACCTTGCATCCCTGGGATGAACTCCACTTAATTGTGGTGTATGATCTTTTTGATATGTTTTTGTATTTGATTTGCCAGAATTTTATTGAGAATTTTTGCACCTATGTTCATTAGTGATATTGATCTGTAGTTTTCTTTCTTTGATGTATCTTTGCCTGGTTTTGGAATGGTGATATTGGCCTCATAGAATGAGTTTGGAAGTGCTGCCTCTTTTTCTATTTCCTGAAATAAATTGAAGAATATTGGTATTAGTTCTTCTTTAAAGGTCTTGTAGAACTTGGCTGTGGATCCATCCAGTCCTGGGCTTTTCTTGGTTGATAGGCTTCTGATGGTGTCTTCTATTTAATCACTTGATATTGGTCTGTTTAAATTGTGTATATCTTCCTGGTTCAATCTGGGCAAATCGTATGACTTAAGAAATCTGTCAATGCCTTCAATGTCTTCTATTTTATTGGAGTATAATTTTTCAAAATAATTTCTAATTATCCCCTGTATTTCTGTAGTGTCTGTTGTGATATTACCTTTTTTTTTTATCACATGTGCTGGTAATTTGAGTTTTCTTTTCCCTTGTCTTTGTTAGCATAGCTAAGGGTCTGCCAATTTTATTTATTTTTTCAAAGAACCAACTTTTTGTTTTGTCAATTTTTCAATTATTTCTTTTGTTTCGATTTCATTGATTTCAGCTCTAATTTTAATTATTTCTTGCTTCTACTGCTTTTGCTGTTGATTTGTTCTTCTTTTTCTGGGGCTTTGAGACGTAATGTGAAGTCATTTATTTGTTGACTTTTTCTTCTTTTAAGGAATGAACTCCATGCAATGAACTTTTCTCTTAGTACTGCTTTCATAGTGTCTCAGAGATTTTGATGTGTTGTGTCTATGTTCTCATATACCTGTAAGAATTTTTAATCTCCTCCTTGATATCTTCTGTAACCCATTGTTCATTCAGTAGCATATTGTTTAGTCCCCAGGTGGTAGAGTAATTTTTATTTTGTCATTGATTTCCAATTCATTCCATTATGATCTTATAAAATGCATAGTAGTTTTTGTATTGGCTAAGAGTTGCTCTGTGGCATAGTATATGGTCTCTTTTAGAGAAGGATCCATGTGCTGGTGAAAAAAAAAAGTGTATTTGCTCGTTGAAGGATGAAATATTCTGTATATGTCAGTTAAGTCTAAGTTACTGATTGTATTATTGAGTTCTATAGTTTCTTTATTAAACTTTTGTTTGGAAGATCTATCCAGTGGTGAGAGAGGTGTGTTAAAGTCACCCAAGATTATTGTGTTGTGGTCAGTCTGACTCTTGAACTTGAGAAGAATTTGTTTGATGAACATAGATGCTCCATTGTTTGGGGCATATATTTTTATGATTGTTATGTCTTGTTGATGTATGGTTCCCTTGAGCTGTATGTAATTTCCATCTTTATCTCTCTTGATTAACCTTGGCTTGAAGTTTACTTTATTTGATATGGGGATGGGAACTCCTGCTTGCTTCCACACTCCATATGAAAGGTATGATTTTTCCCAACCTTTTACCTTCAGTCTGTATTTGTCTTTTCCTATCAGATGAGTCTCCTAGAGGCAGCATATTGTTGAGTCTTTTTTTTTTTAAATCCAATCTGGTAGCCTATGCCTTTGATTGGTGAGTTTAAGCCATTAATATTCAAGGTTATTATTGAGACATGGTTTGTATTCTCAGCCATATTTGTTTATTTTTGTTATTTAACTTGACTTAGTTTTCTTCTTTGATTAGTTTTTCCTTTAGGGTACTACCTCCCTCTGTTGATTTTCATTATTGTTTTTCGTTTCTTCTTCATGGAATATTTTTCAAAGGATGTTTTATAGTGCTGTTTTTCTAGCTATAAATTCTTTTAACTTTTGCTTATCAGGGAAGGTTTTTATTTCATCTTCAAATCTAACGCTTAATTTTGCTAGATACAAGATTTTGGTTGGCATCCATTTTGTTTCAGAACTTGATATATATTGTTATAGGATCTTCTAGCTTTCAGGGTCTGTGTTGAAAAATCTGCCATTATCCTACTTGGGTTTCCCATATATATAATTTGACTCCTTTCTCTCGTGGCTTTTAAAATTCTCTCCTTATTCTATATGTTGGGCATTTTTATTATAATGTGCCTTGGTGCAGATCTGTTTTGATTTTGTACATTCAGCATCCTGTAGGCTTCTTGAATTTGGGTTTCCAAATCATTCTTCATGTTTGGAAAGTTTTCTGATATTATTTCATTGTATAGATTGTTCATTCCTTTGGTTTGGACATCTATGCCTTCCTCTATGCCAATAACTATTAAATTTGGTCTTTTGAGGCTATCCCATATTTCTTGAATGTTCTGCTCATGGTTTCTTACCATTATCACTAAGTGGGTCTATGTTCCTTTTAATATTGTATATTTTATCTTCCTAGTCTGATGTCCTATCTTCCAAGTAGTCTACTCTGTTGGTGATGCTTTCATTTGAGCTTTTAATTTGGTTTACTGTTTCTTTGATTTAAATAATTTCTTTTTAGTTCTTTTTTTAGAACCTCTATCTCCCTGTTGAGTTTATCTTTTGCTTCTTATATTTGTTTATGTAGCTCCTTGTCGAAGTGATCTTTCACTGCCTGTATTTGCTCCTTTATAACTTCCTTGAGTTCACAGAACATTTTAAACATGTACATCCTGAACTCCTTCTTTGTAATTTCTCCAGCTATGGCTGCCAATGATTCTAATGATGTGGTATCTTGATTTGTTTGGGGCACTTTCTTCCCTTGTATTTTCATGTTGCTCATGTGTCTTCCTTTCTAGCTCTGTAGGGTTCCAAGATCTTTCATGACCAGATCTCTCATCTGATCTGGGAGCTGCTCCCACCAAATATGGCGAGAAAGGTGAGCCAGGATGGAGGCAGTCTGCTTCCAGTGCCAGGGTGTCTGATGAGGTGGGGGGAAGCAGGTAATGGCATTGTGCGCTCCTCAAAAAATTAAAAAAAAAGTGCTATCTGATCCAGCAATTCCACTACTGAGTGTATACTCCCCCCAAATTAAATCAGTATATCAAAAAAATACCTTAAGTCACAGTAATTATTGCAGCATTATTCACCATAACCAAGATAGGGAATCAGTGTAAGTATCCATTAATGGATGAATGGCTAAAAACTATAACACACACACACACACACACACACACACACATAATAGGATATTAGTTTGTCATAAGAAGCAAGAAATTCTGTCATTTGGGACAATGTGGATGAATCTGGGGGACATTATGTTAAGTTAAATAAACCAAACACAAAAAGATAAATATCGAATAACCTCAATCATGTGGAATATAAAAAAGTTAATTTCACTGAGTTGAGACAAGGAATAGTGGTTATCAGAGCCTGGAGGATGTAGTGGGCAGAGAGAACTAGGAAGAAGTTTGTAAATGGGTACCTTATTACAGTTAGAAGGAATAAGTTCTGATGTTATGTTGCTACACACAGGTGACTATAGTTAACAATAATAGATTTGTATTTTAAAAAATTTAGAAAAGAGTATTTTGAATGTTCTCACTCCAACAAGTGATACAGTTTAAGTGGAAAGATATGCTCAATATCTTGATCAGTGTACAATACATATATGTTGCATACATGTTGAAATATCACATGGTACCTCATAAAGTGTACAGTTATTATGTATCAATCAAAAATAAAACAATAATAGAAGAACTTTTTTAAATACAGGAAAGACTGCTGAAGGTCTTCTGCAATAGCTTTTCCTGTGATAAGGAACAGATGCATCTGGTTTTACCTATTTCTGATCTTGAACCAAGATGCCATAGCAGCCACCCTGTGTCCATGAGGACATAGATATGACAATAGAACTGCAAGTGCAATGGCTGAGACATAGATGAACTGCTAACCCCATGTCAGCAGCTGCTTGCTATCAGACTTCATACTAGAAAAGAAACACAATATCTTACATAAGACATTGTATGTCAAGTTATCAAGGAATGTTGGTAAATTCATTCCTGAGCCCACCATCTGGGCTTATCTGACACATTTTCTAGATCTTGGTCAGGGCAGCACGAGGTTAGGAGCAGACTCACATCCTCCAAGCTGCCAGGGGCACAGTGCAACTGTAATGGCTGCAGTCTCTAGGTACTTACCTCATTCCAAGGCTGAGAGCAGAAGTTTCTTATTTTCCTAATTGCCTCTTCCTGAGAGACCTTTTCTGATGTTAAGTTAAAAAAATTCATCACAAAGTAGAAAGCTGAAAATGCCTATAAGAGAAAATTGCAGACTTTTAGGTTCTGCCCAACACATAGGAACACTGACTTGATCCCTCTGGGAGCTCATTTTTGGTTCACAGAAGAGCAAAGATGCCATTTGCAAGGCATTCCTGCTGCAAACAAGCCATATTCTTCAATCCCAGCTAAAATAAACCCAATGACAGTTTCTTAAGATAAATTATTTTTAAAAAATCATATACATACATAATATTTATCTAATTTAACAAAAATAACTGTGTGCATATTACCATTTTTAAGAATTTTCCTTTTCTTTTCCTTCTTTCTTTGCTCTCTGACTTCTTTTTTTTTTTTTTTAGTTTGATTTTGCTTCCATTTCTAGTCTAAACAGTAATCCACTAATGTAACAACATTTCACTTTTATCAGGTTTCCAGGGAAACAAAATCAGAAAGTTTACACAAAGCTAAATTTGTCCATGAAGAAATAAAAAAGGTTTTGTTGAATCACTTTCCAAAGATCAAATGAAAACACATTGACAGTACTTTCAAATATAAATTAAATGATGCATTTGTAGCCAGGGGAAAAAAAGAAACAGACCTCATAGTTTTATATGAAATCCTGTCTTAAACAACTTGCCATGTCCCCACTCCCTTCCTCATCCTAACTTGATTGCTCAACTCTAAGTTGTTTTCTCTAACAAAATCAGAAAGCTAACACAAAGCCAAATTTATCGATAAAGGAATAAAAGGGGTTTTGTTAAATCATTTTCCAAAGGTCAAATCAAAACATTGATAGTTTGACATATCTGCTTCCATTACTGAGTAGGAGGTTGGCTCTGCCCTGGCAAGAATAATTCTAGAGGTAGGGGCAGTATCAATTTTAGGTATTCTGTCTCTCACTTATGTGTAGGAATCTGCCATGCATACTTCTATATAGATTTGGTACCTGATATGGGTGGAAGCATTCACCCCTAACCACAGTCTTCCTTAGACTCACAGTTTGATTTTAATATATATTTTCTATGTGTTTTTTGGTTTATGTTAAGGGATTATAAACTGGGGATCATAGATATAACTCAAAAGATTAAGAGGCATTTATTTTTTTATTTTTTGGTATCAGGGATTTAAGCCAGGGCCACTGAGCCACATCCCTAGCCCTTTTTATTTTGAGACAGGGTCTTGCTAAGTTGATTAGGGTCTAAGTTGCTAAAGGTGGCTTTGAACTTGTGATCCTCCTCTGCCTCAGGCTCCCAAGCTGCTGGGATTACAAGTGTATATCACCACACCCAGATATTTTTTATTTTTTAAGGTTGTCTTTTAAATTATATTCAAAATTACTGATCTACCTTCACATGTCTATTTTTCTGCTTGGAAGAGTGTTAGCTTTCATCAGACAGATTCTCACAACAGTCCTGTGATCCCTCGAAGGGTTAAGAATGATGGGTCTCTTGAAGACATTATGCGAAGTGAAAAAAAATCAGTCACAAATGTACAGATATTGCATGATTCCATTTATATGATGGCATTTGGCATAGTGAAATTCATTCCAAAAGCAGAATAGTGGCAGCAGAAGCTGAGCAGGATGAGGAAGAGGAAGGGGATGTTTTATTTAATGGGTACAGAGCTTCATTTTGAGAAGATGAAAAAATTCTGGTGCTAGGTAGTGAAGATGATTGTACAACAATGTGCAAGTGCTTACTGCCACAGAATTGTACAGTTGTAATATTTACCAAATAGTTAAAATGGTAAATATTACATTGTGAATATTTCATCACACACACCACATACAAAATAAAAGTAAAAGGGAAAAATGGCTGGTTCAGACAGCCTCATTATTTTGCCACTAGGTCCTGCCTTGGATGTGCAGAGTATAGAATCAAATAGAATCAAATATGCAATATACAATAATATAATAATGCCATTATATAGGAATAAAAAATACAATAAATATAGTCTCATGATTACAAATACCTGAGTCAAATTTAAAGCAATGATTAAATTGCTTCTTTTTATATTTTTTAAAAGTTCTGTGATAATTATGCTACTTTTATATTTCCCCCAAAACCAATAAGGTATTTCCTGTAGTCACAGTAGAAATCCAGCCTTAGGATCAAGAGCAAATCTTGCTGGTGAACTGGGATATGTTCATTTAGGCAGTTGTGCAGCAGAATAAGATCACTTACTCTCTTCTTTTGCTCTGAGATCAGTTAATTTTCACTCATGTTCATTTACTTTTTTATTCCATCTACCTGACAACCTTCACTGAAAGTCTTCATGTGATGCAGCTTAAGTGGTAGTTTTCTTTCTGTATATGTTCTTCAGAAACCCACCTGATATTGCATTAATACCTAAGACAACCTCAGCCTTATAAATCCCTGGGAAAAGTTCCTTCTATAATGAATTATTGTTTGCACAAACATGGGTTGGTACTAACCCCCCCCCCCAAATAATGTGCTGATGGGATGGGATGGGGTGGTAGTGCTTAGGATTTTTCCTTCTTAAATATATCTTGTATTATAAAAAATCAACCTGATCCTATGCTTAGAGTAAGACTTTGAGGACTCAAGCCAATCAATATTTTTTGCCAGAATGGACTTAAAGCTAATTCTTTTTTTTGGTGGAGGGGGGGTGGATTAAACTCAGGGGCAGTTGGCCACTAAGCCACATCCTCAGCCCTATTTTGTATTTTATTTAGAAACAGCACATCACTGAGTTGCTTAGTGCTGAGACTGGCTTTGAACTTGTGATCCTTCTGCCTCAGATTCCCGAGTTACTGAGATTACAGACATGGGCCGCTGCACCTCGCTAAAGCTAATTCTTGAAGGAACTGCTTGCAGCCTTATTTTTTTCATTTACTTCAATGAGGCTTAAGAGCTAAATACACATACATGTATTCAGTTGACCTTTGAACAACATAAATTTAAACTGCATGGGTCCAATCATAAGTAAATTTTCTTTTTATATTTGAGATAATTTGAAAATACTCACAAACTGCATCATCTAGATAAATTTTAAAAATTAAGGAAAAGTTAGGTGTGTTATGCATGAATCAAATTTATACAGATAATAGTCTGTATTATAATTTACTACCATAAAATATATGAATCTGCTATAAAAATGAAAATTTCACAAAACTTATGCACAACAGCACTTATAAATGGTACATGATACCATTCAGAGTCAAGAGAAATCTAAACAAATGTAAAGATATAGTATTAAGTCATAACTATGAAATTAACTATACTATCCTACATTTCGTTACACCACTGTAATAATTTCACATCCACCTCCTGTTGCTACTATGAGCTCAAGTGTTGCCAGCCTCCCCTAAAAATGCCGTGAGACATGATTCAACTCCACGAGGACAGCTCATCTCTCCAGTAAATTATATAAGATGATCTCTCATAGTTCCCACATATTTTCCACCATATGCACTACATGTAACAAAGAATATATGTGTTAAATTCACTGGTTTTTCTCAATATGCCCTTATAGGTTTTTAAATTATTTCATATCTGGTCATATTTTAACAGCTTAATTTATAATTTGTAAAAAAAGGTTTACAATTGATTTTTTAAAGAATAAACTACAAGCACTTTTTAATAAACATTTTAAATACTTTTTGTAAAAATAGTTACACATGGCAGTTTGACTGGAAGGGGAGATTGGTGCCCCCAGTCCCTATAATGTTCAATGGTGAACTTTGCTGGTGTCTGTGTGTGTACAAATACATTTTAAATGTTTTTTTAAATTTCCACTTCCCCATTAAATTTGGTTCTGTCTCTTCTTGTTTATATAAATTGCACCATGTGATCTTAAAAAGCCATTTCCCCAATTACCTCCAAAGTAATTCCCAGAGATGTTCCATCTTGTTGGTGTTTCTGTTTTGCCTGTCACATTGGATTCAACCTAGTGACAAGGGCCACAGTGTAGGCAGACACAGCACTAACAGTTTTTAATTCTATATTTACAAACTAAGAATTAGATCATAGGGACACTTTCAATGTTACCACAAACTCTCCCCCAACAAATGCTCTGTGGTTTGAGAACCCAAAGGATAACTCCTTCGGGAAATAATGGAAATGCAACTGGATTTGGTGTTTCAAAAAGTTATGCTTCAAGTTCCTGGTCTTGGGAATGGGAACTTTTTCTTTTTTAATATTTGTTTTTTAGTTGTAGTGGACACAATACCTTTATTTCACTTATCTATTTTTATGTGGTGCTGAGGATCAAACTCAGGGTCTCACACATGAGAGGTGAGAGCTCTATCACTGAGTCCCAGCCCCAGCCCAAGGGAACTTTTTCTTTTTAAATTATTTTTAACACTTCATAATAGTTATATGTAACATTAGGATTCATTTTCACACTTTATACATGCAGGGAAGATGATTTGTTCTAAATCAATCCTCAGAATTTCTAAAGAACTTCAGTGTGGCGAGAGGACTGCTAGGAGAAAGAGCTAAGCTCTGTCAGCGCATCCCTGATGCTAGGGCCCACTTGACATCTGCTGCAGTGGTGTGCTGAACTGACTCTGACACGCAAGAGCTGAACATGAAAACTTCAGGATTTTTGTGATGTAGTTCATGTCAATTTGGGAGGCTGAAATAGACTGGGGTGGGAATATTTACACTATGGAAATTGACAAATGGTACAAATCAGCTCCCCATCCCCAGTAACCACTTGTCTAGCATATCCATTGCTCATAACCAACTGCCAATTAAACCCAACTGCCAATTAAACAGGGAATATAGTTCCTAATTTAAATATATATATATATATATATATATATATATATATATATATATATTTTTTTTTTTTTTTTTTACAAAGAGGACCGCTTCCCTCCCAAAAAATATCTGAAATGGAAAAAAATTTCCAAAACACGGGTAAGTATCAAAGTATCAGACAGTGACCCTGAGGGATGTATCCAGAGAAGAAAGAGGCTATGCAGAGGGAGACAATGAGCTAATCTAAGGGGGCTACCAAATTAAAGTTTAGAAGTCAGAACAATCTCAACAAGAGACCAAGAAAACAAACAGAAAGGCCGCTAGGGGGAGCTCAAGGACCCACCGCCTTTTCCAGCCATTAATTCTCCCTATCTGGGTTGCAGGAATCACATTCAGAGGCAAAAAATTCCATTCCCTCAAGGAGGAAGGGTTTGTTCTATGTTGAAGGCAGGAATTAAGCCATGTTTCCCAGGAGGCAAAGCGTTCAGAGACATTAAAACGTCAACTCCTTAAAGAGGGCATGTTCCTTTTCCTTCACATTTACTTCCTAGCAGTGACTGGAGTTAAACAGGCCCTTGGCTGTCTCCAGCTGCCCTCACCACTTGCCTTCCTCTTGTGGTACCTTCCTTCCTCCTCCAGAAGTTTGATTCAAGGCAAGAGAGGACCCTGGCCCAAGAAATCCCATGGTGGGCAACCAATGCCAGCTCAGTTACAGAATATTCAAATGAGGTTCTGGTTTGTTCTGAACTGGGGTTTGGAGCCAACTAGTAACCAAAGCTATTGCTCTGCCAGTGGTTTTCTAGTGATGTACTTTCCTCAGGATTCTTGAGGAGAGGGAAGCTGTGGTTGGGCCATGATTAAAATAAGCCTGGATCCATGGCACTACCTCCGCTGCTTTCCCAGAGACCAAAGGAATGAGGAGCTCAAAAGGTTCCCAAAAAGCCAAGACTTAAGTCAGGTCTAAGTACCATCAGTCCTGTGCTGTCTCCAGGGAGCTCTTTCTGTGACACTTGTAAGAAAGTCTCTTATATTCTATAAACGTCAACCAAAATCCTTCTAGCCAATATACCTCATCATTTCACAAACTTACCCCAAAATTTCCCTGGATTGGTGGCAAGTAAATCCCATTGAAAGCACACTGAGAGTAAGGGCAGTCACCAGTGTTGAAGAGCTCAAGAATGCTTTGCTGGCATTGTTCATAGTTTCCAGTACCCTGGATTTGAAACTCATCAAATGGCAGAGTCCTCTTAAATTTCTTGGTGCAAGGGGTCTTGTAAAGGTCACTTACGTTCACAACCTTCTTATACCCCGTGTGAAAGCATGGGTCCCTGAGGCTTCTATCACTTGACACCTGAATGAAAAAAAATCACTTGAAGGAATCTTGTGAATGTTGGGGTACAAAAGCTACGATCTGACTTCATTATTGTGTAGGCATAGTAGAAAATGATAGCACCTAGAACTGGCATCATTATATCTCTCCCTGAGTTTTTTACCAATAAAAATAAGTGTTAAAAAAAGTTTCTGTTGCATGCACCAGAAGTGGTATCAGATGTGAATGTACCTGGGGAATTTATAGGATGCTGATATTGTTAAAGCTGGACCCAGTAATGTCATTAGCTGGGAATGTCTTGGAGTTCCTAGGCCTAAATCACATATGTTGGGAAAAGATTCCCCAGGGAAATTCTCAAGACTCTCAAAAATTGAGCCTGAGGTTCTTTACCTCTCTAAGCAGAGAATCACAAACTTCAAAAGATGGAACATGTGTTAGGTCTTTTAAACTAATAGAATCCAGTGATTTTTTTAATCATTATTTTATTTATTTATGTGTGGTGCTGAGAATCAAACCCAGTGCCTCACACATGGTAGGCAAGTGCTCTACCACTGAACCCCAGCCCTAGCCCAAATCCATTGATTTTTAACCCCCAACCCCACAGAGAAGAAATTGGGTGGCTGTGGATAAGAAATTTAGTGGAACTCTGAGGCTCAATGGGCCATTCTCAGTGGCATCTACTCTTCTTACTGATAGTCTTCTTACTGATAGCGGTTTTGAGAATCAGAGAGTGCTTTGGGGAAAAAGAGAGAACTGGTTGTTCTTTCAACAAAGACAGAGACCAGCTGGATATGACAACCTTGCTCTGTGTTTATTTGTCAGGGTGTGCCTGGTACTCTACTGATGTGGAGTGTTTAACATTTCTTGCCTTCAAAAATACAAAAAGCATAAGGTAATAAGATTTGAAGTGTTGATTAATAAATTCTGTGTTTTTCCTGAAGTGTTTTTTTCTCTTCCTCTCCAGGTCATTCCAAACAACCCTGTTTTCTGTACTTTGTAGAAAAGGGAAATAAAAAAAATGGCATAGAAGACCATTTGCTTATCAATTGCAACACCCTACCCCTGAATGATACTCTAGCATGCAGCTTTCATTACCAACCCTTCAGGGGTGAGAAATTAATTGCTAAGGGAAAAAAAGTGTGGTTTCCTTGGAGACAGTGCAGTAAACAAACACAGGAGGGATTGTCTGGATGGAAGAATTCATAGGGGTCCACCAGATGTAGCTTGGTATCCTGCCTGAAAGGGTTTGGAAAGTACAATAACCAACTTCAGACCAATTATAGAATTAGAAAGAGAAAATAACAGGATGTGAGGGCTGGAGGACCAGATGTGGAAAGGGCAGGTCTGAATTCAGTTACACTTGCCTGAATGTCCTTGGCCAGTTTCTGCCAGAGTGCTTGATCCTTCCCATAGCACAAGAAGCTATGTGTGTATACATAGTAGTCCTTGCCATACAGGCGAAATTGCAGAGAGTTTTCTGGGGACTCCGTAGTGTGGTTTTCAGGCACAAAAGTAATTTGTGTAGAGGCGCCCCCAAGGTCCAAAGCTCCAAATGTTTTCTCATGATTCATCTTTTCTGAGATCCCGCTGAACCAACCTGAGTTCTAAAAAAGAGGACAGTCAACAGTGCTAAAGGTGTTTGGACACCCAACTTTTCACCATGTTTCTTAGATTCAGGGAATTTCTAAAGCAGAGAAGCAGGGGCAGAAAGGTGAGGCAAAGGACATTAGAGGTTCCTGAGTCTGCACCAGGACTCCAGCTTTGAGGACATGCACACACTGCTGTGACAGAAGCAGCATAACAACTGCTACAAACAAGGGGTCTAGGACCAGGCCAACTCAAGTTCAACTGCCCACTCAGTCAGCTATTATCATATGACCATGAGCACAATCATTACCCTCATTAGGCATCACCACCCACCTCTAAAATGGCAGAGTCCTCTCAAATTTCTTGGTGCAAGGAGTCTTGTAAACACCTCAGACTGTCGTTTGAGGATGAATTCTCTCAGCACAAGTAAGTGCTAGCACAGCACACAGCAATCAGCACTAGGTAAGTACTAACTGTTCTTACTTTTAATGATAGAGTTTCCTTGCCTCTGACTCCCAGAGATGAAGACTTCCCTAAGGAAGGTCTTGATAGGCAACTATTCCTCCAATAATTCTTACAAACATGGGAATAAATTCATGGCACTGTTTCATCCATCATTCACTCTGGATGAAATATTGCCTGAGAAAGCAAGGTCATAGACCCCCATGGAGTCACTTCCGTGGGTGATATGGGATGATCACCTGAAAGAAACTGCCAAGCAGATAGTTGATAGTAATCCAGCCATAGGCACCTTCCTCTTGGCCAGTGATGATGGTGGCACCCTGGAAGTTAAAGGGGTAGGTGCTGAGGGTCCTTATCACTGCACCAATGACCCTGTCTGCCAGTTGTTCACTTTCCATCCTACACCAAAGAAGAGGTGAGGTTATCATCTTGGTCTTAATAACTACACCTACCCATTCCCACTATAGTTTCCACATAATGCTGAAAGAAACAAACCAAAACATCCTGGAGTAAGTGGAGAATGGGAATCCCCACACATGGCTCACAGAAGAACTCTACTTGGGGATGAGGCTGAGCTAATTTTTTTGTCCCCTCTTACCTTAATGAAATCTCTCCAATCCTTGAGTAGGTTAGTCTTCCTAAAATAACATTTTTGCTCTTTTGTTCCCTGATTCAAAAAATAAAATGTTCTGAAAAGACTGTGGTCGTGGTAGTTGGGTATTTTGTCATCTCCATGCCTAGAGCTGATATTGTGATATTAGTTCCTAGAATAACTAAATAAAATTATTGTGTGACTCTTAGTTGGTTACACAAGTTAGTCTGTACTTGAGGTTTTCAATTTGGACTGTGGTAGAAAGCAGGTGGCAAGTCACCTGGGACATAGCCAACTTCTACTGCTTCCAAACTGGGAAATACCTTCCTCATACTATCACCAGTTCTTGGGTCCATTTGAGAACTTGAGACCTAAGCAAGGAGTTTTCCAGGGTTGTCATAATGAAGATGAGATGCACCGGTTTCCAAGAGCTAGGCTAAGCAACACTGAAAGCCTCCCGGTGAGAGGATGTACCTTCCACTCTAACCTCTCATCTGAATGCCTCCCATACCCACTACCTGCCTCCTTTACCCTTGCTTCCTTCCACTGCAATCTATCTTTCTACCAGCGTCACCAATTGTGTAACTTTTTAAAGTGAGTTTCCACTGTCTTCAAGATAAACTCTAAATTTCATGTGGTCCACAAGGCCTTCTCAGAATCCCACTCATAACTCTGGCTCTGTCCCTTACCAGGCAGACTTGGGACCTTGGGTGTTACTCAACATTTGTGAGCCACAGCTTCCTTATCTTGTTAGTAACAGTTATTCATATCCTCTACTTCATACTGTTGTTTTGATGATTAAATTAAACAATGTGAATCATGAATTTAGTATTCTTCTAAGAATACAGCAAGTGCTCAATAAATATTAGCTTCTACTATTATTATTTTACAACATGCACCCTGTCTCCTGTCTATGCAGAGCTAATAACAGACCTGTGAATATGCCCTATTGTCCCACCACTGCCCATCCTAGAACAAACTCCACACCAACTGCATCAAGTCAGCGACTTTGCCCTGCCTCTTCATTGCTGTATCACAGCTTTTAAAATGTGCCTGACACACAATAGGTGTTGAATAACAGTGGGTTACTGAACATGTGCTATCACTTTGTCTATAACACCCTTCCCTCACCCGACAAGTCCTCTTTTGTGACTCAGCTCATATATCTCCTCCTTGTACAAGTCTTTCTGAGGGCCTTTCATCCTGAGCAGGACAAATGCTCCCACAGGAGTCTGAGCATTCCTCTGTAAAAGAAGTTATCACACTGGGTGGAACTATTTCCTTGGGGCTGAGTCACCTTCATCCATGTTCTGGACAAAGTAGGCACTCATGAGCGATGAATGAACAAGTAAACAAATAATGCAACTAGGTGACCAAGTGTTGACCAATAAAGATGTGCTTGTTATAAATGTCTTGGGACATCTGTGGGTCTCCTTTAGTCTTCCTACACCCAGATACTGATTGACTAATTCTTTCTCTCTGTGTGTCTCTTCCCGTTTGAGTTTATTATGGGCAGATGGGCAAGGCTTTTTTTTTTGAGAAGTGGTTTCTTTAATTTCCTCAGGATGACCTCATACATCTTCTCTCAGCATCCTTGGTAGCTCAGATTTCAGGCATATACCACATGGCTGATGCAAAACTTCTTTACATACTTTACATACTCAAAATCTTAATATTATATATTATATATACTATGCTTTGGGGAGTTTTACTCACTTATTGAAATTTTCTTTCTTAGGTGTGGATTTTAGGATGTGTAGCATTTGGGGTGCTAGGGAAGTGTGGTTATCTCTTATAATTTCAGGGGCTGTGGTGCTGCCTCTCTGAACTCTACATGCTGCCATACCTGAGCAACCGCATGCCTGCTGTGGCTCCCAGGTAAATAGGTGTCTCATGGTGCTTGGACACTGGAATCACATACCGGGTCCTTTCCATGCATTCAGCCAGGTAGTCACCTATTTCCTGTAATTTATGAGCATATTTTGAGATTCCAGGACCTACGGAAAGATACAGAAGAGGATAATCATTTTTTAAAAATGTATAGGACATACCTTGACAATATCAGAGAAAATATAGTATTGCTGTGAAAATACAAGAAAAAAATCAATTTCCTGATGTGATATATATTAAGTTACTATACATAGAGGGTAACTCACTGGACTTAACATTGTTATGATTTAATTTTCAAATATGGAGGTAAGTCCGTCTGGTGCTTGATAATTTTGCCACTGGATAGCACAATTTCAAGTAATTGTATAATGTTGTCTCAGAATTTGATGTGGATCTTACAGTGTGCTTCTCTATTAGCTACTTCTGTATGATTCTTCCACAAAATTATAATTAGCAACATTAGTTCCTAGAATACCTAAATAAAAATTATATCTATAGCAAAAGTTAAAATAAGCACCAGACATACTTGCTTCTAGTGAAAAGACAGAAGCTGCTACTGGCTATGTGATCAAGGGCAGTACCTAAAAGATTAACAGAGCAGCAATTCTTTGGACCAGCACCTTCTGCATCATCTGGAAACTTGTTAGAAATGCAAATTTTCAGGCTTTCTTCCAGATCTGCTGACACTGAAGTTCTGCGAATGAGGCTGTGCATCTCTGTTTTAAAAGCCCTTCAGGTGATTATGATACACTTTCAAATCTGGAACCACTAAGATGTGGGTTTGAAGTCAGGCAGGCCTTAGTTCGAATCCTAGCTTCTTATTAGTTCAAGTAACCTTAAACAAGTAGTATGTAACCTCGCTCAATCTCAGTGCCCTCATTTTTTAAAAAATATTTTTTATTCTAATTTGTTATATATGACAGCAGAATGCATTACAATTCATATTATACATATAGAGCACAATTTTTCATATCTCTGGTTGTCCACAAATCAGAGTCACACCATTTGTGTCTTCAATCCAGGCCCCTTGTTTTTTAAAAATGGAAAATAAACTAAAGGAAAAACTAATCAGAGAAGAAATCAAGTCAAGTTAAATACTAAATATAAACAAAAGTGTCTGAGAATATAAATAATGTCTCAATAATAACCCTGGATATTAATGGCCTAAACTCACCAATCAAAATCATAGACCAGCAGATTGGATTAAAAAAGAGCCAACAATATGCTGCCTATGACACATCTCATAGGAAAAGACATCCATAGACTGAAGGTGAAAGGTTGGGAAAAATAATACCATTCACATGGACTGTGGAAGCAAGCAGGGGTTTCCATCCTCATATCAAATAAAGTAGACTTGAATCCAAAGTTAATCAACAGGGATAAAGAGGACACTACATACTGCTCAAGGGAAACATACCAACAAGATTTAACAATTATAAATATATATGTCCCAAACAATGGAGAATTTATGTTCATCAAACAAACTCTTCTAAAGTTCAAGAGTCAAATAGACCACAACATAATAATGTTGTTTCACCACTGGATAGATCTTCCAAACAAAAGCTGAACAAAGAAACTATAGAACTCAATAATACAATCAATAACTTAGACTTAACAGTCATATATAGAATATTTCATCCTTCAAAGAGCAAATACACTTTCTTTTCAGCATTACATGGATCCTTCTCTAAAATAGACCATATACTATGCCACAAAGCAACTCTTAGCAAATATAAGAAAGTAGAGATACTACCCTGCATTCTATCAGACCATATGGAATAAAATTAGAAATCAATGATAAAATAAGAAATTAAAGCTACTCCATTACCTGGAGACTAAATAATACCATTGAATGAACAATGGGTTGCAGAAGACATCAAGGAGGAGATTAAAAATTTTTTAGATGTGAATGAGAACACAGAAACAACATATCAAAATCTCTGGGACACCAAGAAGGCAGTTCTAAGAGGAAAGTTCATTGCATGGAGTTCATTCCTTAAAAGAAAAAGTCAACAAATAAATGACTTAACATTACATCTCAAAGTCCTAGAAGAAGAAGAACAAATCTACACCCAAAGCAGTAGGAGACAGGAAATAATTAAAATCAGAGCTGAAATCAATGAAATTGAAGTAAAAGAAACAACTGAAAAAAATGACAAAACAAAAAGTTGGTTCTTTGAAAAAAAATAAGTAAAATTAACAGACCCTTAGCCATGCTAACAAAGAGAAGGAGAGAAAAAACTCAAATTACTAACATACATGATGAAAAAGGAAATATCACAACAGACACAGAAGATAATTAGAAATTATTTAGAAAACTTGTACTACAATAAAATAGAAAATATCAAAGGCATCAACAAACTTCTATAGTCATATGATTTTCCCAAATCGAATCAGGATGATTTAAACAGGCCAATAACAGGTGATAAAATAGAAGATGTCATTAGAAGCATACCAACCAAAAAAAGCCCAAGACCAGATAGATACACGGCTGAGTTCTATAAGACCTTTAAGGAGAATTAATACCAATACTCTTCAATTTATTTCAGAAAATGGAAGAAGAGGCAGCACTTCCAAACTCATTCTATGAAGTCAATATCACCCTGATTCCAAAATCAGACAAAGACACATCAAAGAAAGAAAACTTCAGATCAATATCTCTAATGAACATAAATGTAAAAATTCTCAAAATTCTGGCAAATCGAATACAAAAACATATCAAAAAGATTGTACACCAGGATGTGGTTGTGGCTCAGTGATGGAGCACTTACCTAGCATGTGTGAAGCACTGGGTTCGATTCTCAGCACCACATATAAATAAATAAAATAAAGGTCCAACAACAACAAAAAAAAATTTTTTTAAAAAAGATAGTGCACCACAATCAAGTGGGTTTCATTCCAGGGATGTAAGGTTGGTTCAACATATGGAAATCAATAAATGTAATTCATTACATCAATATACTCAAAGATAAGAATCATAGGATCATCTCAATAGCTGCAGAAAAAGCATTTGACAAAATACAGCACCCCCTTCATGTTCAAAACACTAGAAAAACTAGGGATAACAGGAACATATCTCAACATTGTGAAGGATATCTACACTAAGTCCCAGGCCAAAATCATTCTAAATGGAGAAAAAATAAAAGTATTCCCTCGAAAAACTGGAACAAGAGACGGATGCCCTCTTTCACCACTTCTATTTAACATAATTCTTGAAACACTGGCCAGAGAAATTAGACAGAAGAAAGAAATTAAAGGGATATGGATAGGCAAAGAAGAACTCAAATTAGCACTATTTGCCGACAATACGATTCTATATCTAGAAGACCCACAAACTTCCACAAAAAACCTTCTAGAACTAGTAAATGAATTCAGCAAAGTAGCAAGATATAAAATCAACACCCATAAAACCCTTAAACAGCATACTGATCATGGCATTTGCAGGGAAATGAATGGCATTAGAGAAGATTATGCTAATCCCCCAAAAAACAAATGCCAAATGTCTTCTCTGATATAAGGGGGGTGACTCAAAATGGAGTTGGGAGAGAGAGAGGGGGAGGAAGTTTACCTCTAGATAGGGAATAGGGGTAGGAGGGAAAGGGAGGGAGAATAGGAATAGAAAGATAGTGGAAGGAAACGGTCATCATTATACAAAATTCATGTATGAAGATGTGAATTTGGTGTCAACATACCTTATATACAAACAGAGATTTGATAAATTGTGGTATAAAGGTGTATTAAGAATTGCAATGCAAAAAAATTATGAATGTAATGCACTCCTCTATTGTGATGTATGTAAGAAATAATTAAAAATTAATTAATTAATTTAAAAAAAAACAGCATACTGTAGGAACACAGCCACATCAACATTTATAGCAGCACAGTTCACAATAGCTAAACTAGAACCAATCTAGATGCCCTTTAATAGATGAATGGATTAAAAAATGTGGTATACACACATACACATACACATACACAATGGAATATTATTCAGCATTAAAAAAGAATAAAATCATGGCATTTAGGGGGATCCAACATGGCGGCCGGCGAGCAAGCAGCATTTTCTATACCTCCGCAGTAACAGGATCAGAGAGACACATAAATACACTTGCATGGGACCTGCTGAAGATCTTCTAACAATATTCCACGGGAAGGAGACCTGCCGATAACTAGTAAGTCTGTGTGAGGGGTCAGTTTGTCCCAGGCGACTGAATCTCGGCAACGCGGATCAGGGACACAATCCCGCCGGTCACGGCGGCGGCTGATCTGGGCCCTGCAGGGCTGAGTCTGGGATCGGCCTCAGGCGGTTCAGAGCTAGGACCCACACTCCTACCACCCCACCCCCTCCAGCCGGTTCGGAGCAACGCGGAGCAGGGACACAATCCCGCCAGCCACGGAGGCGGCTGGACTGGGCCCCGCAGGCCTGAGTCTGTGAACGGCCTCTAGCGGTTTGGCACTAGGACTTTGGCAGCGCTTAGGGCTGAGTTTCAGCTTTGAGACAGAGGAGAGAAGCGGTCCAGTTTGGTTCCAGACACTGGTCAGACCACAGAGGAGGACAGCAGCCACCATTTCAAAGAGATGATGTAATCATCCCCATGTTCTACTGATCACAGCTCATTCAGTTACCGAAGAGGTGATTTCAGGCTAGTAAATTTCAAAAACACAACAGTTGCACCAAGCAGAAAGAAGCGCGTGCAGTATGAAAAGACAAGGAAAGAAAGGATCACAAGCAATGCAGGTCAACTCAACTTTAGAAGAGGTAATAGCTGCAACAGATGGAATATCAGATAAAGAGTTCAGGATATATATGCTTCAGATGATCTGGAGTCTCAAGGAAGACATGAGACAGCAAAATCAGACAATGAAAGATCACATTGACAAACAAATCCAGGAAGTAAAAGATCAATTTCACAGGGAGATAGAGGTAATAAAAAACAAACAAATAGAAATACTGGAAATGCAGGAAACAATAAACCAACTTAAAAACTCAATTGAGAATACTACCAGCAGAGTGGATCACTTAGAAGATAGAACATCAGACAATGAAGACAGAGTATTTCAACTTGAAAAGAACATAGATAGCTCAGCAAGTCTACTAAGAAACCATGAGCAGAACATTCAAGAGCTATGGGATAATATCAAAAGACCAAACTTAAGAGTCATTGGGATACAGGAAGGCACAGAGCTCCAAACCAAAGGATTAAGCAATCTATTCAGTGAAATAATACAAGAAAACTTCCCAGACATGAAGAATGTGACAGAATCCCAAATCCTAGAAGCCTACAGGACGCCGATGGTGCAAAATCATAAGAGATCCACACCTAGACACATTATAATGAAGATGTCCAACATACAGAATAAGGAGAGAATTTTAAAAGCTGCAAGAGAAAGAAAGCAGATTACATTTAGGGGTAAACCAATCAGGATAACAGCTGATCTCTCAACACAGACTCTGAAAGCTAGAAGATCCTGGAATAACATATTTCAAACACTGAAAGAAAATGGGTTCCAACCAAGAATCGTGTATCTGGCGAAATTAAGCTTCAGGATAGAAGATGAATTTAAAACCTTCCATGATAAACAAAAGTTAAAAGAATTCGCAGCTAGAAAACCATCTCTTCAAAAAATCCTTGGCAAAACATTACAGGAAGAAGAAATGGAAAATAACATTGAAAACCAACAATGGGAGGTAGGACAGTAAAGGGGGGAAAGTAGTCAAAGAGGATAACAAATCAGGTTTAGTAACATCAATAAACAAACATGGCTGGAAGAACAAATCATATCTCAATAATAACCTTAAATGTTAATGGCTTAAACTCACCAATTAAGAGACACAGGCTAGTAGAATGGATCACAAAACAAGACCCAACAATATGCTGCCTACAGGAGACGCATCTGATAGGAAAAGATATTCATAGACTGAAGGTGAAAGGGTGGGAAAAATCATACCACTCATATGGACTGAGGAAACAAGCAGGAGTGTCCATACTCATATCTAATAAAATAGATTTCAAGCCAAAGTTAATCAAAAGGGATAAAGAAGGACACTTCATACTGCTCAAGGGAACCATACACCAACAAGACATAACAATCATAAATATATATGCCCCAAACAACGGTGCTGCTATGTTCATCAAGCAAACGCTTCTCAAGTTCAAGAGTCTAATAGACCACCATACAATAATCATGGGAGACTTTAATACACCTCTCTCACCACTGGACAGATCTTCCAAACAAAAGTTAAATAAGGAAACTATAGAACTCAATAACATAATTAATAACCTAGACTTAATTGACATATATAGACTATACCACCCAACATCAAGTAATTACACTTTTTTCTCAGCAGCACATGGAACCTTCTCAAAAATAGACCATATATTATGTCACAGGGCAACTCTTAGACAATATAAAGGGGTAGAGATAATACCATGCATCTTATCTGATCATAATGGAATGAAACTGAAAATCAATGATAAAAGAAGGAAGGAAAAATCAAGCATCACCTGGAGAATGAACAATAGGTTGCTGAATGATCAATGGGTTCTAGAAGACATTAAGGAGGAAATTAAAAAATTCCTAGAGTCAAATGAAAACACAGACACAACATATCGGAATCTATGGGACACATTGAAAGCAGTTCTAAGAGGAAAATTCATTGCTTGGAGTTCATTCCTCAAAAAAAGAAAAAACCAACAAATAAATGATCTCATACTTCATCTCAAAATCCTAGAAAAAGAAGAGCAAAACAACAGCAAAAGAAGTAGAAGGCAAGAAATAATTAAAATCAGAGCTGAAATTAATGAAATTGAAACAAAAGAAACAATTGAAAAAATCGACAAAACTAAATGTTGGTTTTTTGAAAAAATAAATAAAATTGACAGACCCTTAGCCATGCTAACGAAGAGAAGAAGAGAGAGAACCCAAATTACTAGCATACGGGATGAAAAAGGCAATATCACAACAGACACTTCAGAAATACAGATGATAATCAGAAATTATTTTGAATCCTTATACTCCAATAAAATAGAAGATAGTGAAGGCATAGATAAATTCCTTAAGTCTTATGATCTGCCCAGATTGAGTCAGGAGGACATAGACAACCTAAACAGACCAATAACAATAGAGGAAATAGAAGAAACCATCAAAAGACTACCAACTAAGAAAAGCCCAGGACCGGATGGGTATACAGCAGAGTTTTACAAAACCTTTAAAGAGGAACTAACACCAATACTTTTCAAGCTATTTCAGGAAATAGAAAAAGAGGGAGAACTTCCAAATTCGTTCTACGAGGCCAACATCACCCTGATTCCGAAACCAGACAAAGACACTTCAAAGAAAGAAAACTACAGACCAATATCTCTAATGAACCTTGATGCAAAAATCCTCAATAAAATTCTGGCGAATCGGATTCAAATACATATCAAAAAAATTATACACCATGATCAAGTAGGATTCATCCCTGGTATGCAAGGTTGGTTCAATATACGGAAATCAATAAATGTTATCCACCACATCAATAGACTTAAAAATAAGAACCATATGATCATCTCGATAGATGCAGAAAAAGCTTTCGACAAAGTACAGCATCCCTTTATGTTCAAAACTCTAGAAAAATTAGGGATAACTGGATCATACCTCAACATTGTAAAAGCAATCTATGATAAGCCACAGGCCAGCATCATTCTGAATGGAGAAAAATTGAAGGCATTCCCTCTAAGATCTGGTACAAGACAGGGATGCCCTCTCTCACCACTTCTGTTCAACATAGTCCTCGAAACACTGGCCAGAGCAATTAGACAGACGAAAGAAATTAAAGGCATAAAAATAGGAAAAGAAGAACTTAAATTATCACTATTTGCAGATGATATGATTCTATACCTAGCAGACCCAAAAGGGTCCACAAAGAAGCTATTAGAGCTAATAAATGAATTCAGCAAAGTGGCAGGATATAAGATCAACACGCATAAATCAAAGGCATTCCTGTATATCAGCGACAAATCCTCTGAAACGGAAATGAGGACAACTACTCCATTCACAATATCCCCCCAAAAAATAAAATACTTGGGAATCAACCTAACAAAAGAGGTGAAAGATTTATACAATGAAAATTACAGAACCCTAAAGAAAGACATAGAAGAAGACCTTAGAAGATGGAAAAATATACCCTGCTCATGGATAGGCAGAACTAACATCATCAAAATGGCGATATTACCAAAAGTCCTATATAAGTTCAATGCAATGCCAATCAAAATCCCAACAGCATATCTTGTAGAAATCGATAAAAGAATCATGAAATTCATATGGAATAATAAAAGACCCAGAATAGCAAAAACAATACTAAGCAGGAAGTGTGAATCAGGCGGTATAGCGATACCAGACTTCAAACTATACTACAGAGCAATAGCAACAAAAACAGCATGGTACTGGTACCAAAACAGGCGGGTGGACCAATGGTACAGAATAGAGGACACAGTAACCAATCCACAAAACTACAACTATCTTATTTTTGATAAAGGGGCTAAAAGCATACAATGGAGGAAGGATAGCATCTTCAACAAATGGTGCTGGGAAAACTGGAAATCCATTTGCACCAAAATGAATCTGAATCCCTATCTCTCGCCGTGCACAAAAGTTAACTCAAAATGGATCAAGGAGCTTGATATTAAATCAGAGACATGGCATCTGATAGAAGAAAAAGTTGGTTATGATCTACACGCTGTGGGATCGGGCTCCAAATTCCTCAATAGGACACCCATAGCGCTAGAGTTAACAAATAGAATCAACAAATGGGACTTACTCAAACTAAAAAGTTTTTTCTCAGCAAAAGAAACAATAAGAGAGATAAACAGGGAGCCTACATCCTGGGAACAAATCTTTACTCCACACACTTCAGATAGAGCCCTAATAACCAGAATATACAAAGAACTCAAAAAATTAGACAATAAGATAACAAATAACCCAATCAATAAATGGGCAAAGGACCTGAACAGACACTTCTCAGAGGAGGACATACAATCAATCAATAAGTACATGAAAAAATGCTCACCATCGCTAGCAGTCAGAGAAATGCAAATCAAAACTACCCTAAGATACCATCTCACTCCAGTAAGACTGGCAGCCATTAGGAAGTCAAACAACAATAAGTGCTGGAGAGGATGCGGGGAAAAGGGCACTCTTGTTCATTGCTGGTGGGACTGCAAATTGGTGCAGCCAATTTGGAAAGCAGTATGGAGATTTCTTGGAAAGCTGGGAATGGAACCACCATTTGACCCAGCTATTCCCCTTCTCGGTCTATTCCCTAAAGCCCTAACAAGAGCATGCTACAGGGACACTGCTACATCGATGTTCATAGCAGCTCAATTCACAATAGCAAGACTGTGGAACCAGCCTAGATGCCCTTCAATAGATGAATGGATAAAAAAAAAATGTGGCATTTATATACTATGGAGTATTACTCTGCATTAAAAAATGACAAAATCATAGAATTTGGAGGGAAATGGATGGCATTAGAGCAGATTATGTTAAGTGAAGCTAGTCAATCTTTAAAAAACAAATACCAAATGACTCCTTTGATATAAGGGGAGTAAACAAGGACAGGGTAGGGACGAAGAGCTTGAGAAGAAGATTTACATTAAATAGGGATGAGAGGTGGGAGGGAAAGGGAGTGAGAAGGGAAATTGCATGGAAATGGAAGGCGATCCTCAGGGTTATACAAAATGTCATATAAGAGGAAAGGAGGGGCAAGACAAGATAATACAAATCGAAGAAATGATTTACAGTAGAAGGGGTAGAGAGAGAAAAGGGGAGGGGAGGGGAGGGGAGGGGGGATAGTAGAGAATAGGACAGACAGCAGAATACATCAGACACTAGAAAGGCAATATGTCAATCAATGGAAGGGAAACTGATGTGATACAGCAATTTGTATACGGGGTAAAAGCGGGAGTTCATAATCCACGTGAATCAACCGTGTAATATGATGTATTAAGAACTATGTAATGTTATGAACGACCAATAAAAAAAAAATCATGGCATTTGCAGGTAAATTGATGTATCTGGAGAATATTATGCTTTAGCCAATCCCAAAAAATCAAATGCTGAATGATTTCTCTGATATAAGGATGCTGATTCATAATATGCTGCAGTGGGGTGGGGGCAGAATGGGAGGATTAAATAAACTCTAGCTAGGGCAAAGGGGAAAAGAGGAGGGAGGAGAAGGGAGGGGGCTTAGGGGTAGGAAAGACAGTGGAAAGCAATGGTCATCATTACCCTTAGTACATGTATGAAGACACAAAGGATGTGACTTTACTTTGTATACAACCAGAGATATGAAAAATTGTGCTGTATATGTGTAATATGAATTGTAATGCCTTCTATTGTTATATATAACGACTTAAAATAAATAAATAAAAGTGTAAAAAAATAGGAAATAATACCTACCTCAGCAGGAAGATATAGGATGAAATGAAATAAAAACTGTTTAGTTCTTGGTCAGTGCAAGACACACAGAAGTGTCCCATTAGTGGGGAATTGGTATTACTTAATTACTTCCATCGTATGAGTGTGTGTGTGTGTGTGTGTGTGTGTGTGTGTGTATGTGTGTATGTGTGTGTGTGTGTTGCTGTGGCCTGGTGCATATTAACATGCTACTCTATCACTAAGCTACAATTATTTATAGGTTTGCTTATTTTCCAAGGGATTGATCATTAAGGACTAATTTTGATATTATTTTTATGATGGTAAAAAGTAACAATAGCAGCTCCACTGTGTTCTTCATTGGCATCCTATATTTGGGGATCCTTCTCCTCTTCTGCTCTGCTTGCATAGCCTCTCATGTTCACATATCCCACTGTGTCCCCTTCCCTTATCTTCACCTTACCGGCCACTTGGCATTCTTCTATCTGTTGCACTATCCCTGTGTCATTCTCCTTTTCAGATGGCCAGCTGTAGATGTACAAACTTGTGTGAGAAGAGCCTGCATCCAGCACAATTCCATACTGAAGTCAAAACAAGACAAAAACTTATCAGTATCACATCATTCTTCATATTCAGCTTTCAACAGAAATTCGACAAGGACAGGGTTATCAAAACCACAAGGAGAAAACATTTTTTTTCTTTGTATTTGGGTTTGAACCCAGGGTTGCTTAACCACTGAGCAACATTCCCAGCCCTTTTCTATATTTTATTTAGAGACAGGATCTCACTGAGTTGCTAAGTGCCCTGCTAAGTTGCTGAGTCTAGCTGTGAACTCGTGACCCTCCTGCCTCAGCCTCCTGAGATGCTGGCATTTCAGGCGTGCACCACTGCACCCAATTAAGAAAGCATTTTGATTTGAGAGGAACACTAGGCCAGGATGGAGGGCTGTAGTTACTTGTATCAGTAAAGTGACCAAGACACCTGTCTTTTTAGGGCAAAGCTCTTTATGCTGACTGAACATTAGAAATGTCAGGCCTTGCCCAGGGCAGAACCTGAGTGGAAATATTAGTTAGAAACTTCTTAGGTCATTCTAAGGTACATCAAAAATTCAAATCCACAAGGAATGAACAGAAAACAAGTAATGTAGTAGTTGCCAGACTTGTCTACACACTGAAACCACCTGAAGAGCTGCACAGACCATGATGCCTGTGCCCCCTACTAGATACAGTGATCTAATGGGTCTGGTATATGGGCCTGGGCTTGGTAATTTTTATGCAATCCCTTGTGATTGTGCTGTACAGAAAAGTTGGGGAACCATTATTAATCCATTGAAAGTTTCAAAGCCAATAATCAATACCTTCTTCTAATTTTAGTTCAGTAATATGATTTGTTAAGAGAGGCATAGGAAATATTAAATATACTTGCTTTTTAATTGTGTCATTAATTTTGAAATTGTATTCAGAAGATTTGAGCTCAATCTTCATAAAGAGTAAGGGGAGAGTAAAGAAAGAAAGAAAAGGGGGAGAAAAGGAAAAAAGACAGCTTAAAGAAGAACTAGATGGTCAGAGGAGAGAGAGAGAAGAACAAACTACCATACTATATTACAGGAGGGCATTAAATGTGCCAGGCAGATGTAATATGAAGCAGAATAGTTCTATAAAGTAGGTGATATTTTTATTTCTTCTATAGAGGTGAGAAGCTAAAGTACAAAAAGTTAAGTAATTTATTCAATATACAAAGCCAATAGGGGATACAGCATGAATTTGAATTACAGTCAGACTCAAGACTGTATGCTTAAGCCTTATACATGGAAAGAGAAGCAAGGGATGGGGAATCGTTTTCAAACTGGTAAAGTTGACTACAAAAAAATTACACAAATCTTAGATGTGTATCTCTGAAATTTTGCACATGTGCACATCTGTATAACCACCAACAACTATTTGGTGGTGGTTATACTAGAAGCCTAGTTGTACAGGAATCTGTCCAGCTTCAAATATCAGGGTACAAAACATTTTCTAGCTGCCCAGTAGGATTCCTAATAGCCCTCTTAGTCATTTTGCCCCACGCGTAACCACTGTCTTGATTTCCATCACCATTGATGAGTTCTGCATGTTTTTGACCTGCAATAAATAGGATTCACATAGTGTGCTCCTCCTTTCTGTGTAACTTTACTCTACCCTGCATCTGTAAGGTACATTCAAACTGTTTGTATCAGTACTTCTTCCTTTTCCATTATTGCAGAATATTTCATCATATGCATATACTACACATTTTGTTGGGGTTGTTTCTCATTGGAGGATGTTAGCAGTATAGCTGCCAAGGACATTCTAGCACATTGCATTTTGTGGAAATAAGCTCTCATTTTCTTTGGTATCTACCCAGGAGTAGACTGCCAAATGCCCATTTTGATCAGTTTGTACTCACTTTGGTTATATCCCTGAGCTGAATCAGGAAGAAAAATTCCATGGAGATTAATGACATCTGCCATGGGCTTGTGATGATAATATGGTGGCACATGCACTTTCTATGATCTCTATCCTAGAGAGAAACATGGAGGGAAGTATATGGGGAAGCAAAAGGAAGAGAAGCAAAGGAGGCACTTCTGAAATGTGAGCCAACCCTTGTCACACTTTGCTGCTTATTTCACTGAGGACCTCAAAGTGTGGTCTGCCATTTGAAAGCATTTAATTTAGCTCTCACCCCACCCCGCCACTGCCATCCTCACATTGTCTTATCAAGTAGTAAGACTTAAAAACCTCCAGGGAGAAACTAGGACAAGAATGAGACCTCCCCAGACCACTAGGAATAGCTAAAGATTGGGCCTCTTGAGTGACCAACTTCAATGCACTTCACTACGACCAGGAAGCAGTACTGGTGTGAGGACCCTTGGGCCTGTCTAACCTCCACAGTGTTCCCTGCCTTCTCGTGCACACAGGGAGCCCCTGAGGCACTAGCATTTTGCCCTCAGAAAGAAAGGCCCTGGGCAGGGCAAGCAAGCAGGCTGGACAGACCTTACATCTAGGCTTGTTATCAAAGGAATCCTAGAAAGGCTTTAGCAGCCTTTGTGGGCAGAAAGGGACACTGACTGGGGCCCAGAGTCTCTGGGACCGTGGGAAACTTCCCAGGGTGGAAAAAGAGTTACACAGTAGAAAATTCTATTGTTTACTAGCAGGGTTCCTGAATTCTCTCTGCCAAAGTTTTTCCAACTGCAAGGACATATGATAAAAGGTAGCGAGGCAGCAACAACAAGCCACTTTTATCTGGAATTGGAACATTCTATTCCAACTATAGACATGAAAGTCACCCTTCCAAATTGCCAGGCTTCCTTCTCTCAGCCTGCTTCTCTAAGGCCCTGCACAGTAAGGTGGTTGAGAAATGAAAGCATTTACTACATTTTGTTTGCAAGCATTTGAAAAGGGGGCAGAGTGCATTTTTACTCAAGAATTGAGGACATTTTACCTTTTGTTTACAGCATACAATGCTAACCTGTTGAGCTGCACCAAATTTGTCTCCTTTCTTCTGAAATCTTTTGTAAAATTTAAAAATTGGCACTTTTGTTGAGATAGCTAAAGCTATCTCAAGAAAAGTGGTGTCAATCCTTTTCTGGAAGCTCTCAGTTTGGGCATTTGGGTAATATGCCTTTTGTGGCTATAGGGTCTACTTGTAGCCCAGGTAGCCACCACTTTTTGATTTTTTTCCATCACCACAGCATTTTTTCCAGGGCATATTTCATAAAGCATCTCAGCATATAAAGCTTCCCAGAAGCTTAGGGAATATTCCTGCTCTATCCCCCTCCTAGCCTAACAAGCCTATTATCTAGTGAACGTCTCAGAGAAGCCTGGCAGTAGAACTCAGTGTTTCTTTATGGCTCATACTTAAAACATTTCTAAAAGCCCATGTGAACATGTCCTTCATATCAAAGAAAAAAAATCAAAGATTCAAGTGGTGTCAATCCTTTATTGTTCTTTCAATATTATTTTCTATTTTAAGAGTACTAAAAGTTAATCACTTAGAAAATTAACAGAAAAAATGACATTTAACATTACATCTACATACTTTTATTATTCCTAAAATTAATGTGTTAATTTTTTTCTAGTCTTTTTTCAATGCATATTTTAATACAGTTGTAATCTTACTGTGCATACAATCTTGTCCTAAGCTAATTTTGATCATGCACATGATTTTAGAGAGCATAACTGATCTTCATGAACAATGTCTCATGAACAGAAGTGATGGTCTGGGAAGCAGAACCGTAGAAATGACCTTCCTGATGGATAGGGCCACCAGCGCCCTTGTGGCCTTGTGAAGACATGTAAATGTGGATGGCAACAGATCCTGAGCTCACTGAGACTAGAGGCCACATGAAGGTAGGGCAGACCACTCCTTGGGGTGGAAATAATTCTACCTGCATAAATATCATGGTTCCAGGCTTTTGTGTAATCTCTTTAGGTAGCAAGAAAGAGAAAACTGGAGTGTCAGAGGTTCTTCCCGACTCTCTAGAAGTGGGACATTGAATCTTCTTGTCTAAATCTCCTTGTTTTAACACCTACGGTTGCACTGGCCTGCTTATACCTGTCTATGGGCCACGCAATTTATGCTCCAGTGCCATTATCCAGAAAGCCCCTCGCCTGAGATCCCCACCTTCTCTGTTCTCCTATGATTAGGTTCTACCATCCTAATTAGAATGCTTGTCTTTTTCTTATAAAGACAATACTGAGCACATTTTGTAATTATGTATTTATGTAGCTATTTGATTAATGTCTGTTTTTCCCATTAGATTTTAACCCACATGAGGGAAGATCTACTGTACTTTCCACAGTATAGCCAGTATCCTCCATGGTATATACTACTAAATATTAAGAAAAAAAAAAAAGGAATTCAGCAGATAATTGTCGAGTCATATGAAATAACAAAGGGAGGATGGAACTATACGTTTCCTAAATTCCTTGCAATCCTAAAAGAGATTAACACTTACAATCTAATATAAAGAAGTGGCATTGGAATGGTTTCATGCAATCCTCCAAATACCTTATAAGCCAGGAGAATGTTTCCCCTGCAATATTCTTGTTTGGAAACACAATCAACAACGCAACAGTAGTGGGAGGTGGGGGCCTAATGAGAGTGTTTAGAACCTGAAAGCTCTGCTTCCAGGAATGGATTAATGACAAATATGGCTTAATGAAAGTACATCTGCATCTGCCCTCCTCTTCTTGACTGCTATACGAGGAACAGTGTTTCTCCTTTCCTGAGATATAGTATTTAAGTTTCCATCTTGGAAAAAGACGAGGACCTTTCAAGATACCAAACATGCTGGGTGCTTGATCCAGATGCTATTTTCTCTCAGTCTCCAGATTAATGAGAAAATTAATTTCTGTGTTTTATAAATTATCTTGTCTGTGGCATTATGTTAGAGAAACTCAAAATGAACTATGATAGCAGGCAACACAGGCAACAGTGTGATCACTAATTTCACAGGTTCCTTTAGACATACTGTTTCTTTAAAAGCTTTCTTCAAAGTTCCTGAGCTTTAACAACATTATCCATCTCATCAGTCTGGCTTAGTAAGGCTGGTATATAAACAAAGCTTATCCTTTGAATGTGACTCTAGTACTCTATAAACAAATCAGATTAATTACAGAGATGCAAGCAGGACCTATAAACATTTACAGACCATTTTCTTCCTTTCTGGTTTCTCTTCTTCTTTAAATGAGATGCTACTTCTTCAATACAAACTACTGCTTTGCTTTGTCATTTGTCTTATAAACAGTGGTAAAATACACATAACACAAAATTTAGCATTTTAACCATTTTTAAATATACAGTTCAATGGTATTAAGTATATTCACATTGTTCTAAAACTATGACCATAATCCATCTCCAGATGCTATTTTCTGGTGCAGATAATGTTAAAGTCCAGTAGAATAAAATTAATACAGATATTTTCCAAGAATATTTGGAAAGGAAAGCAAAGTAAATTCTTCATAAAAACAAAATCAGAAATACTAATCTAAGAGTAGCACTTTAGTTCATTTTGAAAAAAAACAAAGGCATGGGGAAGAACAATTACCTTTTAGCAGAAGTCAGAACCCCTACAGAGTGCTAGCTATGCATACCACCCTACAAGCTTGAGGTCTTTCATAGAATACATCTTCGGTAAAGCAATGTTGACATTTGGTGTCTGCTGAGGGCTTCTGATGTGCTCAGAACTCTGAGAAGTCAGTCATATATTCTATACCATTTAATCCCCACAACCATTCTCCAAGTAGGTACTGTTATTATCTCTTTGTATGTGAAAACTGAGGAATTTAATTACCCAAAGTCTCAACTATAAAACAGTAGATCTGGAAACAAAATGAAAACAGTCTAGTCACTGAGGCTATATTCCATGTAAGTGGAAACTTTTAAGGAAGGCATGTGATTTCACATTGGCCAGTCTGTGTGCCAAAATGTGGGATATTCATGCTAATGTGACAGTACACCAACTCCCAGTGTGCAGTGGGGAGCAGGCAATTAAGGAGTAGATCCCCAGGCCCTGAGAAGGCACTAGGGGTGACAGTGGGTTACCAGGATCTCTAGAGGGTCCTGAAGCAAGAGTCTGCTTCCCACACTGATGCTCCCTGCTGCAAGGCAGGTCCTGTGCTCTTCACATCCAAGAAGGGAGCAGTTTTATCTATTCAAGATATTCACTTTATCCACTGAGTCAATAAATTTTGGGAAGCCACCACCCAATTCAGATGTTTTGTTCTTTGTAACTGAACTTTATTTTGTGCTTATTTGATTAATGATTATTTTCCTCACTAGACTCAATGAGGGTGTGTACTTTGCCAATCTTGCTTATCACTCTCTCTCCAAAACTGAAAATAGAGCAGATGTTCAAAGACTTTTTGTTAAATCAATGAACAAATAAAATGTATGTGAAGACAAATGAAACCTAGCCACTGTCCGCATACCCTAGCAGTATCTGGCCAAGTAAAAACATCAGTACAACAAGGAGTTGTGGCAGTGTTGTGCAGATGTGCCCCAGGCATGAGGCCACCACCTCCCCAACAAGGCTGAAGCCAGATAGGGTCAGCAGATATAACACTATATTGCATCATCAACACAGAACAAATGTCCAAATGATGTTATTTTTTAAGTGGTAATTTGTAGACACAAAACAGTCAGCCTTCTGTCTCTGTGAACTCCATACCCATGGATCCAATCAACTAAGGAGCAAAAGTATTCAGAAAATAATTGCATCTATACTAAACATTAAGACTATTTTTTCCTGTCATTATTATCTAAAAAATAGAGTATAACTACCACTACATACAATGTATATTATATAAGGTATTATAAGTAATCTAGAGATGATTTAAAACATGTTGGAAGATGTACAGTCATTTTATGCAAATAATCCCCCATTTTATATAAAAGACTTGAGCATCTACAGATTTGGGAATCTATGAGGCAGTCTTGGAACTAATCCCTCAAAGATACTGAGAGACCATTGTACATTATTCCAATTAACCACCTAAAATGCTTTAGTAGCCATGATATCTGGGGATGATCCTGGTACTAGTTTACAAGTCACACAAAAAATGTTTCATTTTTTCCCTTACTTTAGATTTTATAAAATGTTTTCTCACACATCTTAATCATTCAACCTAGCTTTGAATGTTTTCACAGATATTTCAAAGAGTTTACTCTAAAGTTGCAATGTCCAGTAGAACTCTCTGCAGTGATGGAACTATTCTGTGTCTGTATTGCCCAATTTTTTTCTCCCTTTTATGTGGCAGAATTCATACTAAAATTAGTGTACAATCTCAACAGATAGCTAGTTTTCTTATATCAAACTACATTTGTGTGAAATAAATCAGTGATGTTACATAGATTCATTTCAATGTCAGTGGCCGCTCTTCAAATACCCATACCTTTGATTGAAAGAATGCCAAAGCCCTTGTTCCATTTGCCAGGCCAACAGAACAACACAGAAGCACAATGGACTTGAAGACCAGAGTGAATGAAGGAAAGTCATCCATGACCACAAGTATTCACTAGGCGCACAGAGCCTGAGTCTGTCATGGATTTTGCCTTCTGGGCAGTCCTTCTCTCCAGTGATGTAACACTGAACATGCAAAAAGGTCATATCAAGAAGGCAGTCATGCTCTTTTGGAGCTGGTAAACAAATAGCAGAACCAAGATGTCATGAGCCTTCTACTGTGAGTGAAGTTTTGCCAAGAGAACCAACATCACTCAACATTAAAAGGCAAGAGAGCATGGACAGTAAGACAGCCTCGGCCTTCTGTCTAGACAAAGCAGCTGCTGCACTCAGCCTCACTGGGGCAAACTTGTGTGACAAAAGGACACCAATGTAACACCCACTCCTCTTCTTTATCGCAAGAGCTTTGGGTGGGAGGCATAAGTTTCAGAACCCTGGCATGTGCATTCATCCATCCAGCCTCACAGGTCATCACCTTAAATACCAGAGGATGCACTTCTGCACACACGTTCAAGGACCTCTGTAGTTAAGTCAACCTCTGGATATGCCATTGCCCATGTGCACATGTGTACTTGTTAGCATGTTTGTACCAGCCTGACCTATATAGATTTGTTTACTCTCACTTCAGTGCAAGTTTAAAGTGGTATGTTTTCAATAAATATAAATTTATTACATGTTTTGTTTTTTAATGAACAGACTAAATAATGAACATAATTCAAGACTTTAATAAACTGAAAATGAAGCAGAAATACAACACAGAATGTTAATAAGCCTAATGATTTTAATGATTTTAACTAGCTCTTTAAAAGTAGAAATTTCACAAGAAATTTTCCTAAGAATTTATTTCAAATGACTGTTTGATACATGCAGACATACTTTCACCTTTTTGTATTTATTTTCCTGCTTTTTCTATATTTTTGAAGATAAGAAACACATCTTCTCTATAATCTTTGATTTCTGATATGCTTTATACAGAGCTAATAAACTTTATTATTTTGGTGATAGTGATAATAACAGAGCAAAAAGAGCAGAGTGCAGTGTTGTGATTGACCCATGATGAAAAATGAGTAAATTGTAGAGATAAAACTAGACCCTAGGATATGAGCATATGACTGTGACCATAGAACATGGTACAACAAAGATGTGGATGAGGTTAATGAAGTAGTCATCTTTGTTGAAGGGCTGACTTACTGAATGGCTGAACAATAATAAAGGCAGTTATCTTCCCGCTACTAATTTAATCAAGGCATTTCCTCTTACAGAATGAGCATCTGTTTCCATTTTATCTCCCTCATCCAATGGATTGTAACTTGTAACTTGGAGCTGTATCCTCAATTCTTCCCGTATGCTCTAATTTATCCTCACACCCCTTTCCACACTCCACTTGGGGCTTTTCCTCTCTCTCTCTCTCTCTCTCTCTCTCTCTCTCTCTCTCTCTCATACACACACACACACATACACACATACACAAACACACAGAGACACACACACACAAACACACATGGATTTGACTTGCCTTAACATTTTGTGGTAATGGTTTGTTCTGGGAAATCCCCACAGCGATCAAAACTATCACGGATATGACACAGGAAAAGCCAAGGATGACCAGGATATTTTTGGTGCAACTGTTTTCATTAGAATCTAAAACCAAAATCAGAAGAGAAAATATCAATAAGAAATCAATAAACAATGATTTTCTCACTTTTCTGTCTGGTCTTTTGATTGTTATCAGAAGTTACCAGAAACATTAAAAAAGAAAATAGCCTATCTTTAGCCATGAGGCACTTATAAAATAACTGAGGAAGAACTCAAACATAAATATATTTGCCTGTATTGTGGCAGGGGCCAAGACTGAGTGAGTTGTTATGAAAAGGAAAAATGGACAAAACTAGGTCACTGATCAGATAAGGCACGAGGACAGGGAAGTGTCTCAAACTGGCAGTTTAATAGGTCATATGGGTCTATCAAAATACAAGTGACAAATAATGAAAAACAAGAATAGACCTTAATTAAAAACTTACCACAAATTGTTTAATATCTTTAAAATATTTAGTATATATTACCAAATATCAAATCCCACCTCTCCATGACATTGCCTGGCTTGACATGCTCTTTGCATTGCAACCATCCTTTGAAGGTAAGCAATTGGTGATAACCTAGAGGCTGAGGTGTTTTGAATATGTTGGGCCATCATTCCCCTTATTTATTGTCTTCTTAGTCTCAACTTATGAAGAGACAAACAAACAAAAAGCTCCAATAGAAGAATAATATAAAAGTTACTTTAATTGGCTATAAACAGATCAGAGAAAGTGAATAGGAAATGGTCTTGCCGTGCCATTCCTTCCATCCTGACACTCCAATTTCTACCTCCCTCAACTCTCCAAACAATCCTTAAACTTTGTTCTTAGGCTTTGGGGAAGGATATGATAACAAAATGGAGAAGCATATGCAAATGAGATGGATTCTACAGAACAGTCTGTACTTCTCTAACAACACGTTGGGATCCAAACAGCTGAATAAGGAACCGAGTTTCTTTCTGTCCTCTTTCTTGGTGAGTAGGAGCTGTCTGCACACAAATCGAAATTCTTCCTCATTCTATTCAGAAGAAACTTGGACTTAAAACAAAGATCTGTAATTATATGGGTCTCTGGTCTGCCTCAATCCCCAGAATCCTTAACAAGTCTTTAAATACTACATCGAACACTACAAAACATAGGATAAAATGTTTTATGTACTTCATTATCTGTTGCTGCCCAACAAAGCACAACACTTTTCCCTTACCCCAGGTCCCCAAAGAACTTCCTCTGTGTTCATATACCTGCCTCTTCCCCAGGTTCAAGGATGTATCTGATCAAGTCTGGGTAATCTCATTCCCTCACCAGTGATTTGTTCCACAGTGGGTATGTTCCTAATTATGGCCCATGAGAACCTGGAAGGAATCTGTTGAGGCAGAGGTGCAGAGCAGGAAGCATTTCTCTTCTTCTCATTGTCTTGCCTGGTTAGAATGTAATGTCAGTAGAGCAGAAAAAAAGAAAAAATCTGAGTCCCTGATGGCATTTTAAGCTGCTAAATCAACCAACCTTGAGGCCATCCTCCCACAGGACAGGATCTGAATTATTTGAAGCCAAAACATCCTAGTACAACTGTTGTATCAGAAATGTTCTCTTTGATGCCAGGGATCTGGGATCTGGAAAAAGTATCCTAAATATTCCCCAACTTCATTCCTTAAGCTGTGATATAGACAAAAACAGATCTAACAAACATGTGCTTTAGATGAATAAAGGGCAGCAGAAGTTTAAATGCTTCACTCCCTCTCAAGCATTCAAAAAGTTCTACCTATTAAGTTTTTTGTTTTGTTTTTATAAATGACAGTTTTCTTATTTTATTTTCCTTCCAAGTCTACTCAGGCATTATTCTTATCATACAAATTACTACAATGAAAAAGACTGACTAAGTCCATGCTCTTTGGAGTTTATAATCCAGTTACGGATACAGATAAACTAGAAAAGGAGTAAATAAGTGACTTCAAGTCATGATAAACTCTAAGAAGAGAGATTAAATCAAGGTGTAGGAAGCCATCCATGAGCTGTGTGTGAAGTGAGTAACATTTGAACCATTAGGCAGGGAAGCCTGATTTGGGGAATTCCCAAAGGGAATCCTCTGGTTTGAGAATGCCCAAGTCACATGGCACCCTGTCCCAGCTCACAAATTGAAGCAAAGCTTCCCAGTTGGCTAAATGCCAATCAAACTGTTTACTACAAGACCCCTGCACGGGAAAGCAGCACCACAAGCACTGAAAGAAGATGCCTCCCATTGAAACCTTATGCCTGCCTTTTATGTACTCCCCCGTAAATAAAAAATCGGGACCTTTTTCTGTAGTTCCAGTTCCCCTCAGGACTGGAAGACACATCAGGTTCTCCACATTTTAAATTGATCTTTGGCTTTGTCACATTTCTTACTGATTACTTCAGACTTTTTATTTTCCCAGGCAGCTCACACCTCCTGGTCAGAAACCTGCTCTGACAGGGTGCTGGCCACACTGATACCAAGGAATGTGATAAAGTGATTGAGCACAGTTGGATGGGACAGAAGGTGTTAGGTTGAGAGTCAAGGAAACTTCTCTGTGACTGTGACATTTGAGCTGAAGCCTGGGTGACCAGGAATAAGGATCAGGGAACAAAAACTGCAAAAGACCTGAGGCAGGGTCCAGCTTGATGTAATTATAACTGTTTCTTCGTTTTCCTAGTGAGAGTATTTTGTTAACTCCAAATAAGGAGTTATTCACTGAACAGTTGGATGTACATGTTTCCACATTTGCCCAGATTTTGCAATGATGACCACATTACTAAGATATATTCAAGTCTTTAATCATATTCTTATTTCTTTTTTTTTGTTTTGTTTTATTTTGGATACCAAAAATTGAACACAGGAGCACTTGACCAGTGAGCCACATCCCCAACCCTATTTTGTATTTTATTTAGAGACAGGGTCTCACTAAGTTGATTAGTGCCTCACAGTTGTTAAGGCTGGCTTTGAACTCGTGATCCTCCTGCCTCAGCCTCCTGAATCTGGGATTACAGGCATGCACCACAGCACCCGGCATATTCTTATTTCTTATTCAAGACATAAGATTCAAGCCAGAGAGAAAGTTTAAGTATTTTCCATAGATGATTTTCAAAAGCTATAGTACCAAAGAAAAAACACAATGGCTGTTTGTTTTTCATGAAACCAGCCAGATTACCCAGAGAGGAGAAACTGCTGTCTTTCATGGGCCATGTGGCAGGCAGTTTTCACATGCAGGAAGCCAGACTCTTTTCAGGAAGTGGTGCTAGACATCAGGTCCAATTGACAAAGCTGGGATGTGCTCTTGAAAGGAACCACTGGGCCAGGGTGTGGCTCAGTGGTAGAGTGCTTGCTTAGCATGTGCAAGGCCTTGGGTTCAGTCCTTAGCAACATACACACACACACACACACACACACACACACACACACACATACACTATTCTGGTCACTGTTCCCTTTTTTTAGGCTCCTAGAGTTCTTTCAGATCTGCCAACTGATAGTCAAGTTCTACTACAGAAAATTCACAGACTGTCTTCCCCCTGAAAAGCCCTCCATTTGTATTGTGGATAGCACAAATGTGATTTCTATCAGATAATCAAAAATGGTATTTCAGAAAAAAATTTCAAGAAACAATTTCACCAAATAGGTTTTTTGCTCTGAACTGGCTCACTATACTAGACAATTAAAAGGCTCCATCCCATTCCTGTTTTACCTCTCATGGGACAAGTGAGAGGGTTTTTATGTTTAAGGCAAAAGAGCCTGGAAATAACTTCGACTCCTCTTTGATCAAAAAACCCAAAAAAAACAAAAACAAAAACAAAAACCCTCTGAGGTGTCTTTCACAAACACAGATTGAATTCAAGACAATTGGCTATGCCAGGAAAAAGAAAAACTGGTTCTTTGATGCTGATGGTGTCACCAGTGATGCAATTTCCTTGCCAGCGCACCCCATGTTAATTGTGGTAATGCTGGCATCTTTGCTGATGGTGTCACCAGTGACGCAATTTTTCCAAAGGAGCCGTCAATTGGCTTGGTGTCTTGGCATTTCTGTGTCTTCCTCCCTTCTACTAGTGATGGTCTAAAATTTGGGGGCCAACAGAGGTGAGGCAAGAACCTCACCCCCCCACTGGTGCTTAGGCCTATCCACAAGCATGGCTGAATGCTGGACCGGTAGTCAGTGACGGGTTGATCTGGTTGCAGTGGATTCAACCTAAGACAGGAAGTTGACGCCCAAAGGTCAGCTCTCCCATGACGGGTAAGAACCACATGTTGAATTGGACAACCTACCAGGCACGGTCCTAAGCCACATTGCTTGTTGTTTAATTAATCAGAAGGGGGGAGATGCTGAGGGACATTACCAAGTAGGTATTGACGCATCGTAATCCTTGCCAGTGTACCCCATGTTAAATGGACTTGCCTTGGAAATTTGCTGCGACCTTGCTTGTGTGTTTGAGAAAGATGACCCTGCTCAAGGTGATCGAGGGTGGATCCAGGTTTGAGGAAGTATCCTGCAGGTTTGAGGAAGTATCCCGGTCCTTGGGCTTAGGGTGTTCCCGGTTTAAGGCGTTTCCCGGTTTAAGAATATGGGTTTTAGGGAAGTTGAGGTTGAAGATTATTGCTGCTGGGATTAGGGTGTTCCTGTTGCTTGTTCCCGTTGAGTTCTCGTGAGATTCAAATGGGATTTTGGAAAAAGCCTCGTGGAGTAGGTGAAGTGTGCGGCAGAACGAGACTGCCCCTGAACGTGTGTGGAGGCTGGTGTGAGATCCGGAATAAAGAATTGCTGTTTGAACCTACAGAGCTGTGTGGTGCCTCCTGATTCTGGTGCCCCCCCCAAGACATCGGCACTTTGATTCTTATCAAAACAGCTTTCATGAAGTCCAGGTAGGGGTTGGGGCTGGGGCTCAGTGGTAGAGTGTTTGCTTAGCATGTATGGTACCAAAAACATAATATCTTAAAACTTGTCCTTATTAATAAACAGCTTTGGAATGTTGACAGGTGGCAAATTTCAGACAAAAGCAACAAAAATTTGGCTTCACATATCCGGTGCAACTGACTAGATTCAAATGGTTTCCAACTTCTCATGGGCCACACGCTGACTATAGAGAATAAAATGGTAAATGTGCATGAGCACTGGTGAACAAGACCAGAGAAGACCATGGTCCTTCCTGTGGTCGCACAGCCCAGTGATGGAACCATGGCCAAAGATCAAAGGAACTGTCCTAATATGGCCTTGCCTTCCCCAACTCCCTGACTCAAAGTCCTCCAATGGTCTCTGCCACCTTCCTTCCTCTCCATTAGAGGGCACATGTTTATGTTGTTCTCACATTCTGGGGCTTTAAGATCCTTTCTCAGTTGCTTTATCACAGGCCTTTTAGAAAGACCCACCTTCTACAGTGATATCTATCCATCTGCCTTACTCCCATCAGCCCTACATATCTGATCTTCTACTATGGAACATTCTGGGCACTCCCACCCTTCTACGTTCCCTTCCCAATCAAATCCATCCTTCATGTGGCTACAGAAATCTTCTGTAATTGAGGGTCTTCCTGCGCAAGAACTTGTGATGGCTTCCTGCTGCTTTGTGTCCATGATCAGAATGCCTGGCATAGAACCACCAGAATGTAATCTCCCTAAGGACAGGAATTTTTTTTTTCTGGCTTGTTCATGGTTGTACCCCATGTTGAATGAGTGTATTTTGGATTCTCAAGATGTTTCTTTTTTTCAATATAAGATTTCCTTCACTTGGAATTTTATTCTCCCCAATCTTTACCAAGTCTTTTTTCTTGTCTCCTTTAACATCAAGCTCAATAGCAGTGTTCCCTTCTATGCCCCAGAAAGTTCAATTATTACAGTAGTCCTCTCTTCCTGTGCTACTTCTACATACTTAATGATGTGAACCACTTCAAGAGTTCTATAGTTGTTAAAGAGGGGCTTGAGCTTCATTTATTCTTTCAACAATTATTTATTGAATGTATTATAGTAAGCATCAGACCTTCCCTAGACTCTGAGCTACAGCAGTGAACAAAACAGATAAATGTCACCATATTCATGGTGCTTATGTTCTAGTTTGGAGGGAAACACAATAAATAAGATAAATAGAGAAAATGTATAGTCTTAACAATCACAAGTGCTAAGGAAGGGAAAAAGCAAGGAAGATTAAGAAGGATAGGGTGATTGGAAAGGCCTCTGAGAAGGTGATCTTGAGTAAGAGCAAAGGAGTAGAGGTAAGTGCATTTAAGGGCACTGGAATTGCACATGCCAAGACCCTGAGGTAGGACAGAGCCTGGGCAGAAGGCCAGGGCGGCTAGAAGAATAAAGAGAGGGAAAGTACTAAATGATGGTCAGAGGGGTAATAGGCCTTGCTTGTGGAGCCTTGGAGGTCCCAGAGAGGGTCTGGCCTTTCTCTAATTGATATTAATTTTCTAGAGAAGTTTGTATAATCTATGTTCAGCACTTTAAGGATGAACATGTAACCACACCATATCCTACTAAGTCACTAGAGAGTGATGACATAGCTTGTAGGGCACTATACCCCTGCTTCTCGTGATGCTGAGTTGCTGAGGCTAGTACCAATGAGGTCAGGTCATAACATGACCACACAGCCAGTAGACAGAGTCTGGCTTTGTCATAACAGAGCTTATGCTAAGACTAGGGCCAGAGAGACACATCCAGGAGGAGTAAACACTATTACATGGGACAATCATCTCAATACCTTCTGAACTTTGTGATAGTTCACCACTGGGGAGTGTATCCTCAAGGAATGTTATCATGAAAGGTCACAAAGCCAACAGTCTTCAGGATCCATCAGCAGAAAGCCCAACTCCACAGACTTATGGGGCATGGTTAAGGCTGCAGCAGAGTCCAAGACAAGCTTACAGTTATGGTTTAGATATCAGGAGTCTCCAAAATGCTCATGTATTAGATAATGCAAAAAAGTTTAGAGGTAAAATGATTGGGTTAAGAGAACTTTAGCCTAATCAGTGTGTTAATCCACTGATATGGATTAATTGGGTGGTAATTATATGCAGATAGGAAGTGGCTGGAAGAGGCAGAAGTGTATCTTTGGGGTTTATATTTTGTGGAGAGCAGAGCCCTCTCTGCTTTCTGGAGGCCATGTCATGAGCTGTCTTCCTTTGGCACGATGTTCTTCCTTCCACCATGATGTTCTGCCTCACCTCGGGCTTAGAGCTTTGGAGTCCACCATCTATGGACTGAGGCCTCTGGAAACCCTGAGCCCCAAATAAATTTCGTCCTTGAATTGGTTTTGTAGGTTTTCCGGTAATAGCAATAAAAAATGCTGACTAAAACAATTACATTTTTAGTAAATCTCTATTTTCTTATGTGCCAAATGAGCATCATAATAGTATTCCCCACATATGGTTGCTATGTAAGATTCAGTGAGCTAACAATACTTAAAAGAGTTCTTACTGTAATCCTGATTCTATTCTTAGCACTTTAAATATTAATATGTCTACCTCACAAGATGATTAACCCTAGCAATAATCCTTGGGAGACTATAACTAATTTAACTTACTTCAAGCTTATGAGGTAAAGGTATGATTATTATCAGCTGCAAACATCTGTATCAGATTCCTAGAGCTGACTCAAAAATTACCACAAACAGGTGGCTTCAACAGCAGAGCTATATTCTCACAATTTTGGGAGTCAGGGTGCAAAGCCAAGGTGTCTGTAGGACATTGCTTCCTCTGGAGGCTCTGGAGGCTTCTTTTCTTGTCTTTTCAAGCTTCAAGCTTCTGGGGACTCTTGGCATTCCTTAGCTTTTGGCCACCTCACTGCAATCTCTGACTCGTTCTTCACATGGCCTTTCCCCTTGTGTCTCTTTGTGTCCCATTTCCTTCTCAAAGAACATCAATCATTAGCCCACTTTACAACCAGAATGATCTCATCTTAAGATCTTTAACTTAATACATCTACAAAGACCCTATTTTCAAATGAGGTTATCATTACCATCACTTTACAGATGAGGAAACTCTACCACAGAGAAGGTGAATAACTATTCCAAAGTTATACTCATGTAAATGTTAGGTTAGGAATTAAACACAGGTACCCTGACTCCAGAGTCCAGACTTTAACCACCACCCTACCCTACACTGATGCTGAGTTTTAAACAGTACTTGGAGCATGGTACCATATGTAGTAGCTAGTTCCATCATCCATTAATGAAAAATGATTGGTATTAAGGATTTGGCTGAAGGATAGTCTAGAATGTTCTCACTGATGATACCATCAATGTTCTACCTATTAAATCATGGAGTATTTGATCTCTGATAGACTGAAGTTTAGAGTTAAATAGCAGAAGCCTGGGATTATGATTCTTGGAAAAATTAAGGGACTTGCCCAGTTATACATCTTATAAAAGGCAGAGGAGGGATTTGATTCAAGTCTTTCAACTCCAATGCCTTCAAGTATTGTCCTACATTAGAGAGGTGTAGAAATTACTCAGCTTCAGGGCTGGGGTTGTGGCTCAAAGGTAGAATGTTTGCCTAGCATGCACGAGGCATGGGGTTCGATCCTCGGCTTATCCACATAAAATAAAAAATAAAAGATATTGTGTCCTCCTATAACTAAAAAATAAGTATTTAAAAAAGAAGTAAATTACTCAACTTCATTCCTTCTCAGTTGGCCAAGTTCTATTCAGGAGAAAAGATCTTATTCTATTTCACACCCCTCTTATTCTTTTAATTAATCTATCCAGAATTAAGCTCAAGGACAAAACAGTTTAATTTAGAGGGGAGGTTTCCCTGCCTTTTTTTCTTGTTTTGCTTAAGTACTACAAATGTCAAGGCCTCAATTATGAACAGCTAGTTAGAGGACAAAGGCAAAGGATAAGAAAGGAAAATAAGGTGGACTTAGGGTTAGGAGACACAGGCAAGAAGACAAAGAAGACAGAGCCAGGGATTATAGAGGAAGGAGAGTATGAGAGTGAGAACAGGGAGAGAGGTAGAAAGGCAATTGAATAAATAATCCATGTTCTGTTCCACAGAGCTGTTGAACCAGAGAGCTCAGAGGAGTTAATGGCTTTCATTTATGATCTTTTATTTCTACTCTTTGAAATTTAAATTAGCTGGTTATTCTTTGTTCACAGTTTTTTAGCTAGAAAAGGAGCACATTTATCTTAGCATAGCCTAACTGATACTAAATGGATCCCCTCAGAAATTCAGCTTTGGCTGAGAAGAGCTATATAGGGAACAACCAGACAGAGGAGTTGGGGGTGAGATGCCCAAAAAGCTCTTCCTCCAAATCAGATTCTACCAATCCCAGGATGCCCACCCCACAATTCTTCTTGCTTGGTATGCTCTTCTCAAGATTATCAGCCACTTGGTTGTGTGTGACTATAAAAATGTTGATTATTGCAAAAATCAAATGCCAATAGAAGTTCTGTGTATGAGAAATGAGGAAGCAAAGGAACTCCCTCTCTCCCTCTTCTCACTTCCTCCCATCACCCCCCACCCACTCCTTTCACCCAGACCCCTTTTGGCTTTCCCTGAATTCTTCTGCCCATAGATTACATTACACATAAAAGGTCTTTGTGGTCAGTAAGGAATCCCATGTTTAAGCATAGGGCTGACAGGGAGGAGGGTTGTTTCCGGCAAAGTGATGTCACTGAGTCTGCAGACAGGAATTCCCTGTGTCCAAGCCAAAAGATATAACAATCTGGTGTATTGATGGTCTCTGCAATAAGCACATTGCTTCTACTAAATGAATCTTCTTCTACATGTGAACTCAAAAAATTGTGCCTTGGGGACTCTACCCTTTCTTAGAGCAGCTGCATTTGTCAACAAGCTGTGGATATTTGCAGAGAGTGAGCAATCTGTAGTGGTCATGTATCACTGGTGTTGGGTAATAATGGAAGCAGCATGAACTGACTTACTCAGACTGCCTAGCCTTGAAGTCCCTTGTCTTCTATATCTTGTCTGTATAAATCCTTTTATTTCTATTTCCTCGTTTTTATTCTCATGAGACACAAAATTCAGAAACCACATGAAAATATTCATGCAGAAAAAATACTATAAACAAAAGTGATAGAAAAAAATGTTTTCAACAACTATAAAACATTTGGTTTCCATAATATATAAGTCATTTAAAGTCATTAAGAAAATCATCAACCAAACCTTAGAAAAATTAATAAATAATATGAATAGACAATTCAAAGAAAAGAAATATTCTCAACATATCAAATGCATTATAATTACCCTTAAATAAATGTAAATGAAAAAATAATGAGATACCTTTTATTAGAATAGCAATTTTTTTAAAAAATGATAAAAATATTTATTACACACTTATTAAAATGGCCAAATTTGAATAAAATGTGAATAATATCAATTTTTGATCAGGATGTGAGTCAAATTGAACTCTTATGTATTGTATGGGAATACAAAAAAAATGGCACAGCCACTCAGCAAAACTGTTTGGCAGCTTATTATGAAATTAAAAATTGTTGGTCCTCCATATGTGAGCTTTGCATCTCCAGTTTTAACCAACTGCAGAACAAAAACATTTGGGATACTAAAACAGAAAAAGAGAAAAATGGGGAAAAAATTACATCTATTCTAAATTTATACAAACTTTTTTTCCTTTATCATTATCCCTTAAAAAACAGTATCACAATTAATTACATAACATTTACATTGGATTAGGCATTATAAGTATTCTAGAGGTGACGTAAAGTATATGAGAGGATGTGCACAGATTATATGCAAATACAATGCCATTTTATACTATCCATAGATTTTAATATCTGCAGGGTATCCTGGAACCAATTTCTGAAGGATACTGAGGGATAACTATATATAATTATGATATAACCAGGCAATCCCATGCTTCAATATTTACAAACATCCATATAAAAACCTGTACTTAAATATTTCTAAAAATGAAACAGAACTACTTTGAAATTAAAATCAACTTCCTGATTTAATGCATCTCTACTTCCTCCTGCTGAGGACAGACATCAAGGAAGTTGATACTACTATGTTTTCTGGCTAACTAAATGTGTGTATGTGTGTGTGTGTGTGTGTGTGTGTGTGTGTGTATGTACACACAAACAGTAGTAGCTGTAGTAACTTTTGAAGAACGGGCCTGGGGTTCTGCTGTGGGAATGTGTATCAGAGGTTCCCAAAATCACTGCAGATTTCATGATTGGCTAGAACTTACAGAAATCAACATATCATCATACTAATGGCTATGATTTATTACAATGGAAAGATATGAAGCCAAAATCAACAGAGAAAAGATACATTGGACCAAGACTGGGGAAACTAGGAACAAACTTCCAAGGGTAACTTCCCCATGGAGTCACACACAGGACATGTTTAATTTCCCCAGCAATGTTGTGACATGTGTAAACTGTCTACCAAGGAAGCTTGCCAAAGGCCCAGTATCTAAGGCTTTCACTGGAGGCCGTACACACCAATATGTCAGACTCGTAGAAGGAAAGCAGATGCCCAGCACAAATCACACTGCTTGAAAATCGAGGCACAGCAAGCCATCTCCATCAGTTCTGAGAATGGGAGGAACTCTCTAAATCCAAGTTCCCAGACACCAGCTAAGGACCAACTGTGTTAGCAGGTCCCTTTCAAGGACAGCAGTCTCAAGCCTACATGTCAACTCCCTTCTGCAAAGAATAATACTGTGACTTTCCTCACCTCCATCTCTCCATTCTTTTTTTCCCTTCTCTTCCTTTCCCCTTCCCTCCCTTTCTTCCTTAATTCCTCAAGCAATTTGAAATTCTTTTTTCTTTTTTTGTTTTTTCATTTTTGTACTCAGGAATAAACCAAGGGGCACTTTACCACTAAGCTACATCCCCAGTCCTTTTTATTTTTATTTTTAAATGTTGAGACAGGGTTTCAGTAAGTTGCTGAGGGCCTTGATAAATTGCTGAGGCAGTCTTTGAATTTAAAATCCTCCTGCCTCAGCCTCTCAAGCCACTGGGATTACAGGCATGCACCACCACACCAAGTAATTTATATTCCTAAGAGAAATTTGTGAAAATTAAAAGACTTTGACTTGAAGAAGAAAATTTTATAGTGGGTTTCCAGCTGTGCAATGGTGGTATGCTGACTGCCCATTCTAGCACCCTATCAGCCACATTCTAATCTGATTAATTCAAGAAACCACCTCTAGGCCCTATTTAGTCATTCTATTCAGATCAATGTCATCTCACCTGTACTATTTGGGCAGAATTATCAGGTCTTCCTTGACCTAGCTTTGGATGGATTCAAAGTTTTATTTTGAGAGAAACTTGCTACCTCCCCCTAGCTTCTCTGGTGTTATATCAGTGTAAGAGGAAATGGTCTTCTAGATAAGATACAGTCAAGCTTCCAAATGTCTAAGGTAACTTCATCACAGATCACCTGATACTTAAGCAGCTGACTCTCTCCAAAACACTCAGAGTGTATGTGAAACTCAAATTAAACTGGTTTGTATCTACTTCCAGTCAAGCATGTCACAGATTTGACTGATAATTTAGAGAGACAATATAAAAGTAACCTAATTTTTTTCTGTACTTATTTGATGAGGAAGAAGGCAAAAGGGTGAGAGAAAATTCCCTTAACATTCAGATAGGAGTGTCCTCCAAAAGCAAAACTACAAAGACTAATACATAACAAAAGTACCTGCCTACAAAAAATTTCCACTAGCTGGGTATGGTGGCGCACACCTGTAATCCCAGCAGCTCCTGAGGCTGAGGCAGTAATATTGCAAGTTCAAAGCCAGCCTCAGTAACTTAGTGAGGCCCTAAGCAACTTCACAAGATCCTGTCTCAAAATAAAAAATAAAAAGGACTGGGGATGTGACTCAATGGTTAAGCACACCTGGGTTCAATTCCTGACACCAAAAAAAAAAATTTTTTTAAAAATCAACAAAAATTGCTTACACTTTAAAAAAGCATATATCCAGTCTTCTGATTCAGTATTCCTTCAAAAAAATTATGTGATTAAGAAAGTAGTGTCCTTTTCAATATTGTACCCTGAATGAAGAAAGGATCAGATGCATGGAATAAAAAGACACTGAAAAGAATCTGTCAAGTGTTGGTGAGGATATGGGAGAAAAGGTACTGTCATACATTGCTGGTGATGTTGCAAAGTCGTGCCACCATCCTAGAAAGCAATATGGAGATTCCTCAGAAAACTGGGAATGGAACCACCATTTGACCCAGCTATCCCAATTCCTAGGTTTATACCCAAGGATTTAAAATGAGCATACTACAGTGACACAACCACATCAATGTTTTTAGAAGCTCAATTCACAATAGCTAAACTATGGAATAATCTAAACCTAGATGCCCTTCAACAGATGAATGGATAATATACACAATGGAATATTACTCAACCTTAAAGAAGAATGAAATTATGGCATTTGCAGGTAAATGGATGGAACTAGAGAGTATCATGCTAAGTGAAATAAGCCAATCCCCCAAACCAAAGGCCAAATATTTTCTCTGATAAGCAGATGCTGGTCCATAATGGGGGTGGGGGGTGGGGGAAAATGAAGGAACTTTGGATTGTGCAGAGAGGAGAGAGGGGAGGGATGGGGCTGTAAGGATGGGAAGGATGATAGAATGAGACAGACATTATTACCCTATATACATGTATGATTACACTATTGGTGTGACTCTGCACCATGTACAACCAGAGGAATGAGAAGTTGTGCTCCATTTGTGTACTATGTGTCAAAATGATTTTACTATCATGTATAAATAATTAGAACAAACTTTAAAACAATTTTTAAAAATCAAAGGGATATCAGTAAAACAGAGGAAAGGGACCAGAGGGTGGGAGGAAGAACGAGAAAGAGAAAGTTCTGGGAAATGATATTAAACAAATAATATTGTTACATTGTATGCACGTACAACTAAAATGTGCCACCAAAAATGTGGGGGCCAAAATCAGAAAAAAAATTCTGTCAGTGTATCTCTAACAGGGCCTGAAGGAGAAAGTGCCTTGGTCTATGGGCTTAAGTAAAGAACTTTCACTGAAAGTTCTTTCTCCACAGTGATGAAGAAAGCCCCCTCTAAAATAACCAAACTCCTCACTCTATTTCATATTCACCATGCTATCTTGCCATATCAATTGCTCTACAAGGTAAAAAAAAAGAGCTGGTTAATAAATTGGTAGATTTAAATTTTTTTTAGTTGTAGATGGACACAATAACTTTATTTTATTTATTTTTATGTGGTGCTGAGGATCAAACCCAGTGCCTCATGCATGCAAGGCAAGTGCTCTACCACTGGGCCACAACTCCAGCCCAACACATGGGTATTGTGTCTTGTACAGCCATCTTTCACACTTTAGATTTCATGGGATTCTCATACTTTTTATCACTGAGGTGTGATAGACAGTCCCTTTAAAAACCAAGGCTCCCTATAGAATGTAGAGGCAATGTGGAGACTACAGGAATGACATGGACATCACAATCTGTTCCTGTGGCTCCCAGTCCCACTGCCTACTTGCCCATTTACTCAGGCCTACTGAGACAAGAGGGTGCAGCCAGACAAGGAATCCAGTTTGGGGAGGGCCAACACTGAATGATTCCTTATGCTTTCTTTCCTTTGGAATTCAATAATGTTCTGAGGGCAGGGAAAAGTGTCTCTGCCTTAGTAAAAGTTCAAGATACCACACCAAGGGAAGCAAATGTTATGGTACAAGGAAATGGCGGCCAAAATGGTTGGAATTCTTTATAGAAATTCCTGAAAACCCAAAGACCCTGAGGGACATATGAGTTGGAGAGGAAAATTTTACTCCACCTTCTGGGAAAGTCTTTGTACAAGAACTGACCTTTGGAAATGATGCCAATAGAGATGGGACAGCTAGCAAGGACAATACTTGGTTATCAGAAACAATACTGGAGCCACACTGTATCCTCTCAAGATGGGTGGGACAAGGCCACATCCTCTTAGAGCTTTTTATGGTACTTTATATGGTTTACTCTCCTGTCTCACCACCACCTCTCCTCTGTATCCCCAGGGAGCTGATCCCTGCCACATCACTTCTAATAACTTGAATACCCCAACATGATTTTTTTTTTTTTTGCTTCTCTTCACACTATGTACATTCCTAACTCCACCTCCCTGGAGCCCACTCAATCTCCAACACACTGCATCTGGCTTCTGCCACACTGTTCCCCTAAAGTTGCTCACACAAATACCACCAGTGACCTCCTAGAGCTAAATCCAATGAACACCTTTCAGTATTTACATTTCCTGTGGATTTCCTACTACTTAAACTCTCTCCATCGTGGGTTCCCATGACACTAGACTCTTTTAGTAACCCTCCTAATTATCTGATCCCTACTTTGCTAACTCACTTTTTTGCTCCATACCCTTTAAATATGGATGTTCCCCGGCACTCCATCTTGGGACCTTGTTTCATCTGATTCTCATTCTCTCTCTTTCTCTCTCTCTCTCTCTCTCTCTCTCTGTGTGTGTGTATGTGTGTATGTACTCCCAACTGAACAGTGACAGTTCCCCGCTTTCTGTGAGGATAACTCCAAACCTCTATAATGACACCTCCCTAATATTTTCTTTTCTTTGGTGAGAGGCACTGGGAATTGAACCCAAGGGCTGTTTACCACTGAGCCCCAGCCCTTGGTTGTTGGTTTGTTTTTGTTTTTGTTTTGTTTGAGACAGGGTCTCACTAAGTTGCTGAGGAGTCTCACTAAGTTGCCAAGGCTAAACTTGAACTTGTGATCCTCCTGCCTCAACCTCCCTGGTAAGGAAGATTATAGATGTGTGCCATCAAGCCTGGCTAACTCCCTCATATTTATAGACATGATTCCCTGATCTGTATTTCTAGTCCACACCTTTCTCTTGAGCTCCAGATTAACAATGTCAGTCACCTATAGGACATATCTGCTTTGATATTCTATAGCCAAACTTACCATGTTAAAAATTTAACTCCGCGGGATGAGACTATAGCTCAGTGGCAGAGAACTTGCCTTGCATGTGTGAGGCACCACATAAAAATAAACAAATAAAGGCATGCTGTCTCTCTACAACTACAAATTTTTTTTAAAAAAAAATTTAACTCCTCCCCACACTAATCTTTCTGTATAATTGTTCAGTAAAGGCCATCTCCCACCCTCCTATTTCCCTCAGTCCCTCCTCCCTCCAAACTCTGTTTTATTCTACCCACTAAATCTCTCTAAACTCCACTTCACTTCTCCCTATTTCTTTCCTAGATTCAATCGACAGCTTTTGTAGGGGCCCTCCACCTCTATGCTCTTCCTCTTCAATCCATCCTCACTTTGAAGCTAGTGTGATCATCACCAAAACACAAACCTCATTATGTAGCCCTATCACTGTAAAGTTCTCCAGTGCTGCCCATGCCCCTGAAAATCAAAATCAAACTCTTCAACAATAATTTTAAGGCCATGCTGCTAGCCAGCCACAGAATCCAGAATCAGGTGCATTTATTGTGTTAATTTCTAAACCAATGCTTGTTTTTCATATCCTTATGCTTTGCAAATGTTTCTGCTTCTATCTTCTGCTTAAAACACTTGTTTCCTCTCTTCTTTAGCTAACTGTATATAATGAAGAAATTGAGGTTCAAGATAATCACATTGTATGTCTCTGTTTCCAGGAAGTCTTCCTGAAGGCCCTGACCCCTTCTCTAATGATGAACCTAATCCCCTCCTTTGCATTCCTCTCAGAGCACCCCTCCCACAGTGCTATAATAGCACCTTGAGAATCCTTCATCTCCAGCCCCCAGCAGAAGGTCTAGCCTATAGCAGCGGTCCACATGTCAGTTGAATAAATAAATGATAAGACTGATTTGAGTTTTTAGTACACAATGTTTTCCGCCAAGGGTGGGGGATTTATTTGGCAATTTCAAATGGTTTTTAACTTCTCAATTCCATGGTTCTATTTTTAGTGAGCTGCCAGGCAACCTTAACTTCAGTTTGCATATTTTGTCGGAAGCAAGGGGACAGATGTTTGGGCAGTAAATCCCAAAAGTGATCCCAGAGCTTAGTCATAAACTCCATGGGATATTTTTTTTTCACTGAATTACCAAGAATAATAGACTCAAATGGCTTGCTTATAATTGAAGGAACCACACACTTGACTGGCCATTCCTTAGCTAGGATTGTTAACTCTACATTGTATCTGAGAATCAGTCATTCTGATTAAGGAGAAGCAATATGATTAGGCAATAATGCCTCACCTTATTTATAACTACATCATGATGTAAAGTGAAATCTCATCTTGCCTCTTACTACCTATATAACTTGAGTAAACTACTTAATCTTCCCAAATCTTCATGTTTTATACTGAAAATTTAAAAACATGATTTACTTTGGTCAGTTGATGTGAAAATAATGAGGTTTTATGAAAAAAGTACTTATAGTTATCCTGCCCAGTCCAGTCCCATGGCCTGCTACTGACAACATGTGGGAAAGTCCTTTTATTAAGTCCAAGCATAGGTATTAGTGACCTTTCAGCTACCTGCTTGCCTTTTCAAACTTATCCTGCCCAAAGAGAATTCATGCTTCTCCCATTCCTGACAAACCTGTTCCTCATCAGTTTCCATAGCTCAACATTTGTAGCTAGTGATCATCTCCACCCCCCCATACAGTTACTGAAACCAAGAAGAGCAGTAGATCCTCTATTCCTTCTTTACCTTCACCCTTCACATCCAAGCAACTCTGTCAATTCAGGAAATGTTCCCAGGACCTTGTGCCAAGTCCTGGGATTCTACCTCCCAAAGACCCTTGACACCTTTTCCATCACTCTGCTGCCTTTAGTTCAACCACCACCTCTTTCTCTCAGTAGGCTCTTAGCTGGTTCTCTGCATCCAATCTTGACACTAAAAATCCATTATCTCTGGACGTAATGTTTTCACAACAGGTCACATCTTCAGTGTGAAACAAAATATAAAATATTTAAAAGTCCATTCACTTCATACAATTCCTTTTTATGTTAGTGTATATTGGTAGTTACAGACATTTTATAGTGACATGCTTATTTTGCAATGACATGAATTAAATGGACTGGGCAGTGCTTTGTTATTCTCATTCTATTTGATTTCACTCTTCTCTTAGTTTTTCTCTCCTGGCCCATGAATGATATCTTACCAAGCAAATGTTAACCCCACTATAACTCAGTGGTCAGGACTGATGTTTCTTTTGCTAGCAGTTTTCTATTCTGCTCTGTATCAAAGGGCAAGCTCTCGGAAACACCTTCAGACAGTTTCTCTAATTAGGTTCTCAACCATAAACCTGAATCAGAGTCATCTGGGAGGATTATTAAAAACAGATATTGCTGGACACCTCATAGTTACTGATTTTATAAGTCTGAGGAAAGGCCAGATAACTTGCATTTCTTTTTTTAAAATATTTTTTTAGTTGTCAGTGGACCTTTATTTTATTTATTTATATGTGTTATTGAGAATAGAACCCAGTGCCTCCCACATGCTAGGCAAGTGCTCTACCACTGAGCCACAACCCCAGCCTGATAACTTGCATTTCTAATAAGGGACCAGATGACGCACTATTGCTGTTCCAGGTTCCATACTTTCAAAACAATTGCTTAAATTCGTAGTGCACTACAGCTACCCCTCCCCATTGTTAATGGCTAATTATATCTATATTTATATGTGGATATAGATATAGATATATGGAACACAATTGTTGCAAGGCCTTTTAAGGGTACAGTTAATGAAAACTTCCCAATTCTTCCTTTATATTTAAAGCACTACCGTGGACCTTTTCCCTCAAGATTTCAAAGGGGTTTTCTCTGTACTACTTTTGTAAACAATCAACATATCCCACCATACTTCTCCTTTTAGAAGACACAGAGTGTGAAGGAATGTAAGGGCCACACACCTCTAGTCAATTCTTTATTGGGCAACTCCCTCAGTCATTGTTAGTCTACTTTTTTAAAGCAGCCCTTGCTTACCATCCCTGAAGCCAGATGACTTAGTGAAATCATTTTGGCGATTGTTTCAGACAATGGTGGGAGGGGGACTGAAATAGCAGGAAAGGAGTTGTCAGAAGCTCTTCAAAGAAACTAACTTCAAAATCCCTTAAGGAGGTTTCTCCTGGGGTTAAGAGGGAGCAGCGGAGTTAGGAATTCTAAGGCATCCCAAAGAGAGCTCAAGACAAGCATCCTGGCAGGTCACTGGGCAAGCAAGCAAGCCTCCATGATTGAAATAAACAGCTAGAGTGAACATGGCATTTTAGCCTTTGTTGATTCCCTTTAGAACCAAGTGATGCAGTCAGATGTATATATAAGCTACCTTTACTCTGCAAGGGAAGTCACTAGGATAGAGAAAGGCTTCCTGTGCTGCCCTCATATCAGAGCTTATGGGGCAATCTTAGGATGACCAACCATCCCACTTTACCCAGGACTAACCTAAATGTAACACTGCCAATCTAACATCCCAACAAACCTCTCAGTCCCAGCAAAACCAGAATAGTTTGTCACACTAGCTATCAATCAGACAAGTGAATCTTCTTCAATCACTCTCTCCAACTTGTACCATTCCCGCTCAGCCTCACTGCTACACACTACTCAACGATACTGGCACTTCTCCTCCAAAGGTGGGTTCATTCCTGGTAAGCGCTGTTATTTTAAGTCTCTCTCTTAATTTTCTTTTCTCCAGAGCTCAGTTTTGTGTCTCTGTCATCACCAGGCTTTTCACCATTCTGACCCTGAAAATAGCCCACGAATGGTACTTATTTTTTTCAAAATTGACAGGATCCTTAGAAATTGCGCACTCCAGCAGTTTCCAGCACTGACTTCACAGGAGATTCACCCGGGGAACTTCTCCAGTCCTACCCAGAGCAACTGCATCAGAATCTCTAGGGGTGGGGCCCAGGTTTTGGTCATTTTCCACATCTCCAGGTGATTCTAATATATGACAAGGTTGTGAACCTCACCTAGTTCAGTTCCTTCCAAGCGCAAATCTGCTTCTTCATAATTCTCAAAAGATGGGTTTTAACCTCTGCAGTAAAATTATCCATTGGTGGGACACAGGAAATTTCAATGTGGTGTAAAATGTAGTCTATCCAAGCCATTGGCCAGACATCTGTCATTGTTTGGAAGCTCTTATCTTGACCCAAATTTAGTTTCATTCTAAGTTCCACTCACAGATCCTGCTCAAAGTTATGAAACCATTTACTCTGTTTACCTCTTCTTCATAAAAAAAAAAAATTAAACCTTAAAGGCAGCCAGTATATAAACCTCATCCTCAAGACTCTTGTCACGCAGGCCAAACAATTCCAGTTCTATTAACCATTACTCACATATCATGATTTCAGATTTTATGACACCCTAATTACCCTCCACTACACGCCCTCCAGTTTGTTAATGTGTCTCTCAAAATACACAGCTCAGAACTGAAGATAATATTGCATATATAGTGGAAATATGACATTCTGTCATCTGGAAACTAAATTTTAGTATTTTCTAATATGGTTAGTCATTTTAAATACTCAGATTGAGAATTGTGATCTAATAAAAACTTACAGATCTTTTTCCCGTGAACTATCTCCAAGTCAGGATTCTCACCCCCTGTGTATCATTTAAACGTCAACTTTACTATTTCAGCCCATCTTTCCAGCCTGTTGGTAATTGATACCTTTACATAAAACATTGTAATCTCACTAAAAGCTATATATTACTGGCAAATTTTCTAAGAATACCTTCTAGGTTTTCATCCAAATTACTGATAAAATGGACCATAGAAGACAGGGAAAAGGATTTTACCGTGATTTGTGATAGAACCAATCCTCTCAATACATTATATACAATCCATATTTCTCCAACTCATCTTTAAGTATATCATGAAAGATTTTGTTATTCATCTTTCTCATACTGAAATATTTTAAATATAATTTTAATGTTTTAAATACTTGTTTAAAATAATACAATATCTGGGATTTGCTTAAAATATTTCAAGCCCAGTAGTAACTATGCATGGTGGGGGGAGGATTGATAGAAGAAACAAACAAACAAAAATCTCAGGATATTGACAATTATTGAAAGATGTGTAATGAGTACATAGATGTCTGTCATGTTACTCTATCTTGTTCTTGTTTGAAATTTTTTGTTGTTGTTGTTTTGTTTTGGTACTAGGGATTGAACACAGAGGCACTTACCACTGAGTACATCTCCACCCTTTTTAATTTTTTTGTTTTGAGATAGGATCTTACTAAGCTGCTTAGGATCTTGATAAATTGCTGAAGCTGGCCTCAAACCTGTGATCCTCCTGTCTCAGCCTCCCAAGTCACCGGGATTACAGATGTGTACCACCATGCCTGGTTTCTTGTTGAAAAAATTTATAACCAAAAAAAATTAAATCTCATGCTGAAATAAAATGCATTATTTCCATGAATTTGAGACGCTGCCGAATTTCTTAAGCCTAGCATCCTCCTTCATATTTTCCAAATTGTGGGAATTTGTTACTAGTTGATTTAATAAATCCCTGAGAGTTTCTAGTAATTGGGGCCTTTTTATCTAGGTGGAAAACAAATCTCCCACATTTATTTTAATGTATTGTCAAGTATAAACCTTATCAGGAGTTTTCTGAGTCTACACCCTTTCATTTTTAAGAGTCAGTGCATCAATTTTGAGAATTTAAATAATCTATGTAAATAATCTCTGTAACATTCTCCATAGTTCCCTTGGAAAAATCAAGAGCTCTCTAACAATTTCTCAATGTTTCAATGATTTCTTAATTATGCATGCTTACTTTGTACTGATTGAAATGCATTTTCCTAAATGAAAGAAAACTAGTTCCAATTCCTTTGCTTCTTTTATTATCATAGTGCATCCCTCTTCCTGTTCATGTTCTTGCATTGAACCATAACCAAAACAACTTGTTATCTTTAGCATTTTTTCATGCATGCCTCTTCTCCAAAGGATCATTTAGCCTGAGTGATACCTTTGAAAGAATTCTTCTATCTTCTAAACATTCTTCTTGGTGCCTGCCATCGCCTTTATCTATTTTCTTGGAGGAAAACATTTTATTTTATAAAAGTCATGGTAACTGCTACAGTTTGAATTGATTTGTTCTCCAAGAACCCATGTATTGGGAGCTTGGTCTGTAGTGTGGTGATGTGGGAATTATTGGAACCTTTGATAGGTGGGGACTAGTGGGAGGTCCTTAGGTCAATGGAGTCCCTATTCTTGGAAAGTATTAAGGTAGTTTTCCTGAGAGGGTTGTTATAAAAGCCTGAGCCTGACCCATACGATTCTTTGGATATATATACAGAAATGTTATCTTTTGCTCCCACATGTAATCCCACCATTGCACTCCAACATGAAGTGACACAGCTGAGAAAGCCCTCAGCAGTACTGAACTGATACAGTTGCCATGCCCTTGAACCTCCCAAACATAAACAAACCTTCTTCTGTATAAAGTTTGCCACCTCAGGCATTTAAGTATACCAGTGAAAAGCTGACTAATACAGTCAAGGTAGAAATTCTAGAAAGTAAAAACCATGTATAAAAATTAAACTCACCTATAATTTCTGATCACCTCATCAAAGTCTTTCTGGTCAAATAAGTGTTTTAAATGCTTTTAACTTATACCCTAAGATTATTGATGAGCATATAATCTGATTTCTAATCTAGTTATTTCTTTCTAGACTCTTATCTTTTTCAAGTTATAATCTTTTTAGCAAATCTGAACATGACAGCTTACCTCCTCCTCCTCCTCCTTCTTCTTTTTCTTTTTTTCCCCCCCTAAATCTGCTTTTTTCAAAGTTGAGGCCATGTGTTTGGTTACATTATGTTTCTCTCCTTTAGGATCAGGAATGCCTAAATGAATTAATAACTTCTCCTACATTTTAAATCATATTTAATTAATATTAAATCAAAAAAGAACAGCAATAATATCTTACTTTAATGCTTCAAGGAGAGTCAAGAATTATTTTTCCATATTCAACTTTTAGAAAGTTATAATTCCAATCAATATCCAGATAAAGTGTGTTTCACAATTTTTATAACTGAAAATAGTCTCAGTAGAATAATAGAAGAAAGTAATTCCAATATCTCTTATGAGTTTCTGTGTGCCAGATTCTGAACCAGGCACTTCACATAATTTTTTTCATTTAATAATCCCAAAGATCCTCTACACAAATCATGTAGGTTAAGCAACTTCCACAAGATCAAGATGGGAAAATAGCTTTGAAATAATAATAATCTGCGTAATCAGTGTGCAAAATCTCCATTAGTTGAAATATTCCTTGGATAGTCCATTTTGTTTCTTTCTCAGCTTTGAAATTTGCAAAAGAAACACTTCATCTGGAGCATTCATTGACTGGGTGCTTTATCTTATACAACAATCCTTTTCATTTTGCATTTTCATCCAAAACCCTTGACAGAGCTGCCAAATTTCCGCTTCTATATTTTCATACAAACAATATCTTTAACATCCCCTCTCTCTCATAAAACATCTGTATCTTTGAATAAAAAACAGGTTTCACTGTCCTCTACCAATAAGGAGGCCCACCCTTTCACATCCTTTGTGACTCACAGAGATCTTCATGTTTACATAGACTACAAGAAACATGTCTATTTTAATAGATCAAAGCTTGGTTTGAGAAACATGAAGATGATCAAAGCTCGGAACACCACAATGATTGAATTTCTCTAGAAGTTGTATAAATGAACCATATAGATATATTTTCCTTTTATCTCTCTCTGCTTTTTTCCCTGCAATTTAATATATCTCATTATGTTTCACTGGAAGATTCTAAAATCTACAAAGTCCACAGCCCATGGCCTTTCTACATATCACCTATATGCCAGTAGTTTACTATCTAAATTGAAAAGAAGGAGGAGGAAGAGGAGGAGGAGGAAGAGGAGGAGGAGGAAGAGGAGGAGGAGGAAGAGGAGGAGGAAGAGGAGGAAAGAAGAAGAAACATAACCCAATCTAGAGGTTATTAACTCTGGGATCTTTAATCAATTTATCCACCTTTGTGTCTTCTGTTGTAAAATGAAGATTAATGATAATACCTACTTGACAGAATTGTTAATGGTATTAAACTAACTCAAATAATGTTTAAGAAATTGCAACATGAACTATAAATTCAATGATTATGATGACTATGATGATGATGATTATGGATCACAAGGTCATAAGTGCAGTTTTAATCAATAGAGAAGATCAAATATGGGAAATGGGCAATGTCCAAGAGGCTTTTTTTAGTTGGATACAATACCTTTATTTATTGATTTTTATGTGGTGCTGAGGATCAAACCTAGGGCCTCACACGTACTAGGTGAGCGCTCTACCGCTGAGCCACTACCCCAGTCCCTCCAAGAGGCCTTTTATAATTGTAAATGGTGTTGGAAATTTTAAGATTCCAAACTTTTCAGTTTTCACCTTTTTTTCTTAGAAATCTATATTGGATGAAGTTGTTCCTATTACTTCAACATTTGCTGATGAAGCAACAAGTTTGGAGGAGGAGGCAGGAAGGGGAAGGAGAGATGTGACTCCTTAACTTCCAGCTGCATCTTCCTCCTCTGCCTGAGAAAATGAACCTCATTTTAGAACCAGAGGCTAATGAACCTCTCCAAAGAAGACACAGATGTTTTAGGAGAGAGAGGGCATGTTAAAGATATTGTTTGTTTGAATGAAAATACAGAAGGAATTTGGCAGCTCTGAGAAGGGCTTGGGTGAGAATGCCAAGTGAAAAGGATTGTTGTATAACATAAAGCACCCAGTCAAGTAAATGCTCTGGAGTGTTTTAGGAACCGGCTTCTCATCCTGACGGTAAGAACTGGAAGCCAGCAGTAAGGACTGACCTTAGCTTGGTGAGTACCAGCCCGTCTTCTCTGGAGAACTACATTAGCCTCTAGTTATAAAATCAGGTTCACTTTCTCAGGCAACTATAGGAAGATGCAACTATAAAGTCAAGGATACGCACAACTTCCCCCTCCTTGACCATTGTGCCTCTTCCTCCATGCTTGTTTTGGGCTTCTTTTCAAGGAAACCTGGAAATTCTTGGGCCCCAATTATCCTTAATCCTCCATTGGTTCTTCCTACTCTAATTGCTGATTTGGTAGAATTTAGAAGAAATACTACTGTGGGCTTTAAGGTAGAGGGGAACCAAGGGTCTTTTCACCAAACACTGAACTGAGAATATAACAGGACTTTGGAGTCATCATGGGAATGGGAAAGGCAAACCATTCCTACAGAGTTAGGAACAAAGGGTTTTAGGCAACACTCAGGCATTCCCCCCCAGCAGGAGGACATTAGGGGTCCGGAAGTAGAAGAGAGGCTCAAATGTGACCCTCAGATAAGCATCTACTTCATCAGTATCCAGTAGTAGCAAATCCCACCCTGCCTCCTTCCTACCTCCTCAGATAACAAGAACAGCACCACAGAACTCCAGACCAAGAAAACCTCCCATTACCCTCTCCATCTTCCTCCTCATCATGTGTTGTGTGCTTGCTGGGTACAGGCACCTTCTAAGAGCTTTATGTGCAATGTTCATGAAATCCTCACAACAGTGTAGATATTGTCAGTCTACATTGCACTTGAGGAAATGGGGGTCAGAAATATTAGTAAGGTGTTTCTGGTCACACAGATGGCAAGCAGAGACCAGGAATTTAAATACAAGTTTGCCTGACTCTGGGAATTCTATGCTTTCAGTCATTAGGAGAAAATGACACCAATCTTCCTCACTGACCCACCTGCCTATTTCCTTCAGCAAAGGGCAGCCAGATGACATAGCAATTTTCTGAGAAAAGTTGTCATAGGTGGTTTCTGCCTCATAAGTTGCTGTTTGGTTTTGTGGTCAACCCTGTGTTCTGTGACCTTATCACTTTGGCCAAAATAGATTGTCCCATCAAGTGTTGCTTGAAGCCAAACTACAGACTGGGTTTGCATTACTTGTATTATTACTTCATTTAAAGATTTACACTAAGTATTAATATCAATAGTTTATACATAGGAAAACCAATACTCAAAAAAGTTAAATTGCCTGCCCCAAAGAAGCAGAATTAGGATTGGATACTCTACTTCTTTTTTTTTTTTTTTTTTGTTAAGCTATCAAAAGTGAGTCTGAATGAAGGGACCTTCTTGGAAGCACATCAAAATGGAGGGAAGGTGTCCAGTGAATGCAGCAGAGATGCAGATAGAGTAATAGAGCCAGAGAAGAGCTGAGTTTTTAGAATGGAAGATGGATGAAAAGGATGAAAGCCAAAGTGTTTTCTGGTCATTTGGGCAGCTGCTACAACATCTCAAAGAGGTCTCAGCTCCATGAGTCTCTGATTGGCAGCTTAGAGCCTGCTTCCTGAGTTTCCTGACTCAGGAGGGCCTGTCAACCCCCATAACTTCAAGTGACCTTGCCCCATTCTTGTCACCTGGTGCCTCACACACATGTCCCCATGGGACCGTGCTCCTGCAACATCCCCATCACCATCACGCCTAATAGAGTCCAGTGGGAGGAACTCTGAGCTTTGCAGACCCTAATGCTCAAATCCTGGCACTACCCCAGCCTCCAGCTTTGCTTCCTCCCCAACAGGGAACCCGACATCTTCTTCATTGTCTGTCAGCTCCAGGGGAAACAGAACTGGGGCTGTAGCTGCTTTCTAATAGGCCTGGGTTCTTTGAGTGGATGTCAAATGTTTCCTGAGGGTAAGACAGAGACAGTGTGGAACCCAGAAGGCCATACAGCTATCGGCCTCCAGAACTGCCACTTCCCAGGTCCACCAAGGAACTGGGGGGGGGGGGGGACAGTTTCCCCCCAGACCTTCCCAACCTTCAGAGAGCCTCATTCTCTACATAAGTCAACAGCTCTCACAGGAGTCCCCAGGACTCTGAGGTTGGTGAGGACAAAGAGCTGCTGGGGAGAGTCAGTGCTGGGAATCCTGGAAGCAAGCCACGTAGATATTTTTAGTGTTTCCATAAAGTCTGTTTATGCTAAGGAACTTGAATTTGGGAGTAACTAGTGCTATGTCATTAGATGCCACAGGCTGTTCCAAGAAAGATCCAGGAATACAAGAAACTGGATGTCCCGGTCTCGGTGTTCTTAGACCTGTAATACCTACCCTGCCTTATGGACAATTTGGCAAATGGTCAATTACAACACTGGTTTTTCCTACAACTAATAACAATGAACAAGAAAAGCACTTGGTTATATAAAGCATTCAGCTACATTTCTCCCTCTGGAAAGAAGGCTATAGTTATCATAAATGGAACATTTAATGACTAGAAATCTATATTTTTGCATAGGTCATCTAAAAGTCCTTCCAACCCTCTTCCTAGGCCTTTTGCTATTCTATTATTTGTTCAACTTGCCTCATTTTGAATCTGTTCCTCCTTTTTATAATCAGTAATATCTAGAAGCTGAGTTCCCAAGGCAACCATAAATATTTGTTATTTTGGCTTGCCCTAAAAATAAATTCAAATACTTTACCTACCATAAAAATGCCAGCAAGACTATAAGTAGATGTTATTTTTTTTCTGCATACCTGTGAAATACAGAAGTCCTAATGTCACTTAGTTAATATTTCTAGGAATACTGTCAAACTCTTAAATAGAAGATAACATGAAAACCTGGGTGTGAGATAATTCTTTCTTCATATGTGACAAGAAAAGGAGGACTTGGGATATGAATTAGAACAAGCTGATACACACATGTTCACATATATCCAACCAGAATTTGTTAACCTTTTTTAAAAGGTTATAGCAAAGAGAAGAGTGTATATTTGCTCTGAAGTCTAGTTAAAACTTAGCACCCTTCCTTTGAAATGTTCCCTTTATGTGCCAGTCAAGGATATCGTCCCCAACCCCAGCTCACACACAAGAGACCTCCACTTGAAGCTGACAGTACTTGAAACCAATTAACAAACAGGATTTTCTTTGTGGTTTCATATGACTCTGAGGTGAAGAATTTTTGGAAATCATGGACAAGGTCTGAACGAATCATTGTGAATTGGGGAGCTTCCTCATTAAATGAGGTTCAATAAATGGAAGTCTGATAATGGCAACAGTGATACAAAATTTTGCATTTTTATAGTTTCAACAATGATTTTAAAATGAATTTTTTCAAGCTCTTTTTCCATCCTCAAAGAAACTCCCAAGAACAGAGGATAGATGCACATATATAACACTTATATACTCTCATTTCACAGGTGTACAAAAGCTGAGGCTAAAGGGAACTTGCCCAACTGATATGTGGCTAAGCATCAGATTCGACCAAAGTTCTACTACCAGATCAGACTTTTTATCCTAGAACTTCTCTTTCCATGCCTTTACCCCACCATCCACACAATCACCGAAGAATCCTAAAACCAATAAATATATGGTCTAGAGGACCAGTGGTTGAAAAGCAGCCTTAAGCTTTTAGAAAATCAACTCAGAAACAGAAAAAAAGAAAGGAAAGACTTTAGTAGAAAAACCAGAAAAAAACAGAAAGAGCTGAACTGAACTAATGGAGAATGGATGGAATCACTAAGGGCTTTTTTTCTTCTTTCTTCACATCCTCCCTGTTCATAAATAACTATTCTACAACATAAAATTTCCCCCAAATCCCTATACTATCTCTTTCCCCCAATACAGGATTGTTTACTCAGGTTTGCTAGGAGCCACAGCAAAAGTATTATGATATGTGGCACCTTTGGTTTAGGTGACTGACAGCTAGCCATTGAGATGACATGATTATGTTAAGCTTTACATTCATATGGAAATTGGACTCCTGCTGTTCACCTCGGCCTGTTACGGACTCAAATTACGGGACTCCCGGAGAGTTCCCATTGGTTGGGGAAGGATAGTAGGAGGGAATTTCCGGGGGAGGTCCGGGCACCCGGTTCTGGTGGGGAGACACGTGTGTTGACTGGCTTGTTAGCAGGGCGCACACGGGGACTGGCAGCTCTTTTAAAAATAAAGCTTTGTTCCCGCTTGAGCGGCTTGTGTTTCTGTGCCCAGCCGGGTTGCGGCAAGGTTCATGTAGTAGTCTTCTTAACTATTTGGCTAAACTTCTTAACTAACCAGGAGCAAGTTTACAAGGACTCTGGATCTTTCCTCATTCTGGGCAGACCCACTCAAGTTTGTCAATATTTTTTTTTAGTAACCATCACTGCCACAATCCAGATAAAGACATTGCCATTTCCCTCAAATTTCATTTTCTGTGTTTAGTTACTAGAGTGCTAATTATTTTTTTAGAATTTCATGTAGATGGAATTATTCTATATGTGGTCTTTTATGTTAGGCCTCTTTCATTGGGCATGATATTTTGAGGTTCATTTTTGTTGCTGTGCATATCTATAATTTATATCTTTTAATTTCTGGATAATATTCCATGTATACCACAATTTTCATATCCCTTTACTTGTTATTGGACATTCAGATTGTTTCCAGATTGGGACTAAGATGAATAAAGCTTCTCTGATCACATGTGAACAAGTCTTTTGTGAAACTGCACATTTTCCTTTCACTTGGTTCAATTCTTGGCATGGAAGTTCTGGGTCACATGCTGACTGAATTAGTTTGCTAGGGCTACCATAACAAAGTATCACAACTGAGTGGCTGAATAAAACAGAAATACATAATCCTACAGTTCCAAAAGCTAGAAGTCCAAAATCAAGGTGTTGCAGGGCTTTGTTCCCTCCAGACCTTCTAGGGGAGGATTCTTCTTTGCTCTCTTCAACTTCTGGCAGCTCTGGTCCCAATCCTGGACTTGTGGTAACATAGCTACCTAATCTGCCTATGTCTTCATATACCATTTTCTCTGTGTTTTCACATGACATTCTTTTCTGTGTGTCTATATCTGAACTTCCCTCTTATTTTTTAAAAAGTTATTATTGGTGCATGATATTCATACATAATGATAGGATTCACTGTGACATCTTTGCACATGAGCATTGTTACATAATTACATAATTTGGTCAATTTCATTCCCCAACACCTTTCTATCCCTTCCTCTATCCCCTTGGTTCCCTTCCTCTACCTACTGGTCTCCTTTCTATTTTTATGACAGTCCTTTTTCCTCATGTGAAAAAAACACTTGCGGGGGCCAGAGGTGTGGCTCCGTGGTAGAGCGCTTACCTAGCATGCGTGAGGCACTGGGTTCAATCCCTGGTACCACATAAAAATAAACAAATAAATAAAGATATTGTGCCCATCTACAACTAAAAAAAATTAATAAAAAACACACATGCAATAAAACACATGACCCTTGATTTTCTGATTCTAGATTATTTCACTTAACACAACATTAATCCTTTATAGATCACTGTAAACACACCTTCACTAGATCTATAGTGTTATGTTCAGTTCAGATTAGCATATTTTGAGAGTGACATTAACAAAGAGGAGAGAAGAAGGCCTAAAGAAGAGAAGGGAGCCCCTACTTTAAAATTTCTCTCAGTGACTTGTCCTATTTACCCCTACTCAGATCTGCCTTGCCCTACTGAAGACACAATAAGTTTGGCTCCTAAGGTTTAGACCCACCCAATTTCTGGAGTATTAACTGTTAACTTTTTCACTCTAGTAGGAAAACTTCTAAAAATCCACTATTGCTCCATACTTGGAGTAAAGTGTCCTAGAATTTCATCTCTCCTTGGCAGAATCTAGGCAAACTTCCTTGCCTAAGTCCATTCCAGTGTGTAACAATCTGTTTAACTGACATGCTCCTCATTCTATTTCCAGCCTAGAACTAGAGCCTGACCTTAATGTGGACCAAACTGGTAGGGAACTGACTCCTGGCACTTGTTCAATCTACTCTTTTCACAAGGGTCTGGATTCAGTATCTGGAATCTCTCTGATACTCACTGAGAAAGATTTCACTGCTCAAAGACTTGGACACAGACCAGGAATGTATTCCCCAAAGCCTTTGCAGCTTGAACCCACATCTTAGATCAAAGTCTTTGAATACAGTCATGACCTGAATCAAACCTGAGTTTGTTTCATTAAACAGAATAATATGAATCACCCAGATTAACTTTTTACCCATTCCCATTTGCAAAGAACTTCAGGAACATCTCATGTGGATAAATGTTCCATTCAGAATACTGAGTCAGGAAGGAAAACAATTACACAAAGAAGACACAGGAACTCATGAAGTAAAACAGTCTATGGAGGATTTACTCTAGGGACAAATAGCTCCAAACACTTTAATAGACTATGAGCACACTGTTGTTTTATACTTCATTCATGACTATATCATTCCATTCATTTATTCATATACCCATTCATATATGCATACTTGTGCTTTGAATGACACTGGATTGTTTAAAATGTGCTTGGTGCTAGATATACCTGCTAGGTCTTACTCATGTTCATAGAGCTACATATATATTAATATTAGAGGATCATACAAATTGAAGTCAGAATGTCAATGTCATGTCCTTGACCTATAAAATCAAAATTTTTACCTTTTGTATGCTCTATTAAAGAACATAACTATGTGGTACCCTCCACAGATTATACAAAATCATTCCAACCCACAACATAAGGTATAATTAGCATAAAATGTAAGTGAGTGCCTCATTTCTCTAGTTTACAGCAGTAATCCCTGAGTCTGGCATTTCTAGGTTATCATCACACCTTTTGCCCTCCTAGGCCTATGACACTAGCCTTTGTTCTTCATCTCTAAAATGGGACTAACAATAGTTCTCATTCCATAAGTTGGTTGTAAAGGTCAAATGAAATAATGAGTACAAAGTGTTTAAGATGGTGCTTAGGAAAGCCCCCATTTATGTTGTATTTTCCTTCTCAAAAATAAAAATAATAGTTTTTGTTTGTATACCTCATATTAGCAGTTATTTCCATTTTTCAAATTACTTTATCACTTTAATTTGTGGTTAATATAGATCCAGTGCCATTTGCCTTGAAAAAGAAACAAAAAAAAAGTAAGAAGTAAAAGCAATAACCAATATTGTTTCTTTCTCAATGAGTTTCAGAGAGATACCAGACACTGAATCCAGACCCCATAAAGTACAACACAATACACCCCTAATTTAAATTTACAAAGCAAGTAAGTAGAAGAAAGCAGTCTTAGAAATCATAAATCTGTAAAAAATGTATCAAAGTAAGGAAAGAAGATGTACTATATGAAACTTCCCAGGTTGAAACAAAATCAACTGCTGGCTGCATGAATAAAATAACAAAGTTGTCCCAAAGTTGTCTTTCAAAACATATTCTGTATTAAGTTATAGACACACACTCAAAGTGAGACCTTATGAGTCAGATGATGTTCCAAAGCTTTCTAAAAGTGTTAGCTGACCAGACAGACGTTGGCAGAAGAGTAGGAGTTCTAGGTTTCTTCAAGCTGGGGAATGACAGATGTGGAAGAGTCATACAATATCATTCAAAATCTGAGAGATGGCTCCTACAAAAGAAGATTTGTACATAGGAAAGGATCTCTATAGTACAGAGGAAAGAACTGCTATTAATGACAGAAGGAATATGAAGGAAAGGAGAAAGACTTTAATTCAGCCTGAAAAAGACAGAGTTGTCTAATATAGTAATTCAACTATATGGGGAGAAGGGTTAAAGTGTTGGAAGGTGAAGAGAGATTTTAAGGCATCAATAGAGACTAGATCAAGAAGCTGGACTATGGAGTTACTGATCCATGACAAATTGTTTAGACACACATGTTAAGAAAAATAAAACAATGATGTACTTTCTAAGACTCACTAACTATAAAATAATGATAATATCAACCTGATAGAATTAGGTGAAGTTAAATAAGATAATATGTGGAAAAGTCGTCACCATCAAAGACAGAAATGGAAACAAAACAAAACAAATACTCAAAAACGGGGGGGGGGGGGGGGGGGCGGGGGGGGAGTCAATTATTATTCCCAAAGGTGAGAAAATACAGCACCTTTATACCAAAAGAGTGTAGTTTTGTTTCAAGAAACATCAGAATAAGGAAGAAAGCCTGGAGTAAAGGAAAGCTGTACTGTGGTGTGGAACAAAATCAGTAGATGTCCAGCTTCCCAGCAAGTTGGGTAAATAAAGGATTTCACTAAATATTAATATCGAACACTCAAAGCAGCTTATAGACTCAGAAATTTGAGTAAAATAAATTTAAAAAAGTAACAATATATCATATCCAATCCAGCAGCCCCATCATCAGTGAGGATTCACCACAGACAGGGAGGGAGAAATTAGTCTTGGTAGAGAGAAATCTGAGATCAAAAATGCTGCCTTGGGGCTGGGGATGTGACTCAACAGATGTGGCTCCATGGTAGAGTGTCTGCTTGGTATGCACAAGGCCCTGGGTTAGACCCCCAGCAACGTAAAAAAAAAAATGGGAAAAAAAAACAAAACTGCCTATTCTTAACTGATCCAGTCACTGCATGTGTGCTGGCGCTTGAAAAGTGTGCTCTGTATCTCAACTGGCCACAGAGAGCTGAGGTGCAGGTCATCCTGGGGAAAGCACACCATCACAATTACTGCAGGACCTGGGAGATCAGAAACACACACACACACACACACACACACACACACAGCCACAATATCCCAGAAGGTTCTTATCAAGGGACCTAAGCTGGGCCTAATAGAACTTGAGAGACGCAGGCATAAAGTACATTGTACCCAAGAGGATTCAAGTCAGAGGACTTGGAATGAGATATTCCAAACCCTAAAAACTACAACAACAACAAAAACCTGTCAGCCAAGGTTGCTATGCCCAAAAAAGCTCAGTTTCAAATTTGAGGAGGAAATAAAAACTTTCCACAAAAAGAATGAGCTAAAAGATTAACTCATGAGCACCAAACCAACACTACAAAGAATACTCAAAGATAAACCACACATAGAGGAACTAAAAAGCAATTCCCAAAGCTCCCAAACAGAGGAAGTTCAATAGAAGAATGATCCACTATATAAGAATCAAGACAGAATAAAATATAACAAAAAACCAAACCGGCAGGAAACCAGAAATACATATTGATGCTAATGCTGAAAAGTAATAGTCTAACTTCCCAATTAAAAGACACAGATTCGCAGAATGAATCGAAAAACAAGATTAACAATATTCTGTTTATAAGAAACTCATAGGCAAAAATATATTTTAGGCTGAAGGTAAAAGTATGACCAAAAGAAAAAAAATCCCATGCATATGGTCCAAGAAAACAACCAGGAGTAGTTACATTCACTTCCAATACAGCAGATTTCAAGCAAAAATTAATCAGAAAACACAAAGAAGGCCACTATAGCCTAGTAAAGGGAATGATCCTACAAGAAAATATAATGACAGAAAACATTTATGCCCCAAATGTCAATGTGCCAATTACATGGAAAAAATACTGCATGACATTAAATCCCACTAAACCCAAACACAATAATACTGGGGAATTTCAATACATTCTTATCACCAATAAACAGATCATCAAAACATAAAATCAATAACAATATCTCCAACCTAAACAACACTATAAATTGAATGGACCTAACAACCATCTACAAAATATTCCATCCCCAAACTGGAATTTTTTTCCAAAATAGATCATGTTCTAGGCCACAAAGTAACTCTTATCAAATACAAAAAAGTGCTATAATCCCAAGTAGCCTATCAGAACTTAATGGAATAAAGCTAGAAATTAAGTTCAAGAAAAATAATAGAAACCACATAAACACATGAAAATTGAAAAATATGCTCTTAAATTAAGAATGGATCAAAGAAGAAATAAGAATAGAAATCAAGAAATTCTTAGGGGCTGGGGATGTGGCTCAAGCAGTGGCGCGCTCGCCTGGCATGCGTGAGGCCCGGGTTCGATCCTCAGCACCACATACCAACAAAGATGCTGTGTCTGCCAAATACTAAAAAATAAATATTAAAATTCTCTCTCTCTCCCTCCCTCCCTCCCCCTCCCTCCCTCCCTCCCTCCCTCTATCTCTCTTTAAAAAAAAAAAGGAAATTCTTAGAAATTAATGAGAACAAAAATACAATATATCAAAATCTTTGGGATATCCCAATATCTTAAATTGGGAAAGTATGAAAGAAGTTCAAAGAGGAAAATTCATAGCAGAGTGCCTACATTAAAAAAATAGAGAGATCTCAAACAAATAAGCTTATGCTCCACCTCAAAGTCTTAGAAAAAAAAAAACTAACCCCCAAACAAGTAGAAGACAGGAAATAATTAAGATCAGAGTTGAGGGCGGGGCATGTGGCTCAAGAGGTAGTGCTCGCCTGGCATGCGCGGCCCGGTTTGATCCTCCTTACCACATACAAACAAACATGTTGTGTCCACCAAAAACTAAAAAATAAATATTAAAATTCTCTCTCTTTCTCTCTCTCTCTCTCTTAAAAAAAAGATCAGAGTTGAAATCAATAAAATTGAGAATAAAAAAATACACAGATCAATGCAACAAAGAATTGGTTCTTCGAAAAGATAAATAAGATTGACAAACCCATAGCCAAACTAATCAAAATAAAGACTGAGAAGAAGCAAATCAACAAGATCAGAGATGAAAAAGGAGATATAACCACAGACCCTTGTGAAATCCAGAGGAGTATCAGAACATTTGAAAATTTAAACTCCAATAAACTGGAAAACCTGAAAGACATTAACTTCTAGACTATATGACCTGCCCAAATTGAATCAGAAAGATACAGAAAACCTAAACTGACCAATATTAAGTATTGAAATTGAATGAGCAATTAAAAGCCTTCCAAAAAGGAAAATCCCCAGACATGACTGATTCTCACCTGAATTCTACCAGACCTCTAAAAAAGAACTAACACAAGTCTTTCTCAAATTATCCCAGAAATTGAAAAAGAGGGAATACTCCCAAATACATTTTATGAAGCCAGTATAACTTTGATACCACAACCAGACAAAGACACATCAAGGAAAGCAAACTAGAGACCAATATCCCTGATTAACATAGATGCAAAAATCCTTAATAAAATATTAGCAAACTAAGTTAAAAAAACACATCAAAAAGATAAGTCACTATGATCAATTGGGTTTCATTTCAGTCATGCAAGTTTGGTTCAACATACACAAATCAATAAATGTAATTCATCACTTAAACAGAATTAAGAACAAAAAAATCACATGATCATCTCAATAGATGCAGAAACACTGATAACATCCAACACACATTTACAGTTAAAAATGCTGCAAACCTACGGATCAAGGGAACTTACCTCACCATCACAAAGGCCAATTATGATATACACAAAGCCAATATCATACTAAATGGAAAAAAATTAAAAGCACTTCCTATAAAATGAGGAACAAAATAAGGCTCACCACTACTATTCAATATAGTCCTCAAAAGATTAGCCAGAAATATCAGGCAAAGAAAAGTAAATCAAAGGCATATGAATAGGAAAACAAAAGTCAAACTATCTGTTTGCCAGTGATATGATCCAATATCTAAAAGACCCAAGAAACTCCACCAGAAGACTTCTAAAGCTTATAAATCAGTTTAGCAAAATAGCAGGATACAAAACCAACACCCATAAATCAATAGCTTTCCTATACTTCAATAGCAATTTAGCCAAGGAAGAAATGAAAAAAATCATTCCATTCACAATAATCTCAAAAATATTTTAAACACTTGAAAATTACTCTAACTAAGGAGGTAAAAGAGCTCTACTATGAAAATTATGGAACATTGAAGAAAAAAATTGAAGAATACCTTAGAAGATGGAAAGATATTCCATGTTCTTGGATAGGCAGGATCAATACAAAATTGTCAAAATGTCCATACCACCAAAAGCAATATACATACTTGATGCAATCCCCATCAAAATACCACACAAAATGCTTCACAGAATTAGAAAAAGGAATTCTTAAATTCATTTGGAAGAATAAGAGACCTGGAATACCCAAAGTAATACTAAAAGAGAAGAGCAAAGCAGAAGACATTCTAATACCTGACTTGAAATTATACTATATAGTTGTATTAAAAAACAGCATGGCATTGGCATCAAAATAGACATAAAGACCAATGAAACAGAATAAAAGACACAGAGACAAATCCAAGTACTTATAGCCATATGACATTTGACAGTCACCAAAAATATATCTTGGATTAAAAAACACCTTTTAAACAAATGGTGCTAGGAAAACTGGATAACAATATATAGAAAAATGAAATTAGATTCCTCTTTATCACCCAACACAAAACTCAAATTAAAAAGGATAAAAGACTTAAGAATTAGACCAAAAAATTTACAACTGCTAGATGAAAACATAGTGTCAATACTCCATCATAGGTATTGGCACCAACTTCCTTAACCAGATCCCCAAAGCACAAGAAATGAACCAAGAGTCAATAAGTAGGATTCCATCAAACTAAAAATCTTCTACATAGAAAAGGAAATGATTAAGAGTATGAAAAGCAGTCTACAGAATGGGAGAAAATCTTGGCCAGCTACCTCTCCAATAGGGAATTAATATGCAGAATATACAAAGAACTCAAAAAACTTAATACCAAAAAATACCCAAAAACAAATAGCCCAATCAATAAATGGACCAAAGAACTAAACAGAAACTTCTCAAAAGAAAAAAAATGGCCAAAAAACATACGAAAAAATATTCAACATCTCTAGCAATAAGGAAAATGCAAATCAAAACTACACTAAGATTTCATCTGATCAAGAATATGAACAAGTGCAGTGTCTCAAGCCTGTAATCTCAGCGTCTCAGGAGGCTAAGGCAAGGGGATCACAAGTTCAAAGTCAGCCTCATCAACTTAGTGAGACCCTGTCTCAAAATAAAAATATAAAAAGGACTAGGGACGTGGTTCAGAGGTTAAGCATCCCTGGGTTCAATCCTCAGTACAAAGAAGAAAAAAGAACAACAATAAATGACAGTAAGGTTGTGGGGGAAATGTACACTTGTGCACTGTTGGTGGGACTGCAGACTAGTACAACCACTCCAGAAATCAGTATGGAGATTCCTCAAAAAATTAGGAATGGAATCACCACATGATTCAGCTATCCCACTCCTTAGTCTTTTCCCAAAAGATATAAAATAAACATACTATAGTGATAGAGCCGCCTCAATGTTTATAGCAGCACAATTTACAATAGATAAATTATGGAATCAACCCAGATGCCCATTAATAGATGAATGGATTAAAAATTATGATACACACATGTGCACACGTGCACACGCACATGTGTGTACGTGCGCGCACGCAAGCACACACACACGCGCACACACACACACACACACACACACTGGAGTTCTACTCACCCATAAAAAGGAATGAAATCATGGCGTTTGACAGTAAATGGATAGAAATGGAGAATATCATACTAAGTGAACTAAGCCAAACACAGAAACTCAAAGGTGGAATGTTTTCTCTCATATGTGGAAGCTACAGTAAAATAAAAGAAAGGTGGAGGAAAGGATAGGATAATAAAATAACTAATAAAATATAAATTAATAGATGAGTGTTAAGCTTTAGATGTGAGGTGTCCCCCAAAAGCTCATAAATGAAACAATGAAAAAAGGTTGGAGGAGAAATGATTAGGTTGTGAGAGCCTTAAACCAATCTGTGAATTAATTCCTGATGGGATTAACTGAGTGGTGACTAGAGGCAAGTGGGGTATGGCTGGAGGAGGTGGGGCATTGGGGATGTGGCTTTGGGGTATATATGTGTATCTGGAGAGTGGAGTCTCTGCTTCTTGATCACTATGTGAGCTGCTTCCCTCCGCCACACTCCTCTGCCATGATGCCTTGGAGGAATGGAGCCTGCTGTCTGTGGATTGAGAACTCTGAAAACATGAGCCCCCAAATAAACTTTTCCTTCTCTACAATTGTTCTGGTTGGGTCTTTCAGTCACAGCACTGAAAAAGCTGACTAAAACAATGAGCAAAAGGAAGTCAAGTAGAGGAAGGAGAATGAGAGAGGGGAGGAATGACAGGAGAGAAAATTGGAGGGGAATGCATATCATAAACTGAAATCAGTTTCCATGCATGACTTCGTCAGAATGAACCCATCTATTATGTATAAGTATAAAGCTCTAATAAAGAAATAAAAATGTTTTTTTAGAAATTTAAGCTGTAATAATCAAAATAAGAAATTTTAACAAAAAGTTTTAAAGATAAAACTGAGGAAATATTGTAGACAGTAGAATCAAATGTCAAAGTGTACAGTAATAAAAAAATATATAAATTACTAACATACGAGATACAACATCTGATGAATGGGCTTCCAGAAAGAGAAAGCAGAGAAAACCGTGGGAACGAAATTATTGAAGAAATCATATGAGAAAATTTTCCAGAACTGAAAGATTTGAGTCTCTGGATGGGAGCCCACACAAGGGATGAAATAAATGAATCACAATATAAACACACACCAAAACATAATACCATAAAGTTTTAGTACATAAGGACAAAGGAAAAGATCAAAAATTCTTCCTGACCAAAAAGAGAGAGAGAGAGAGAGAGAGAGAGAGAGAGAGAGAGAGAGAGAGAGAGAGAGAGAGAGAGAGAAATTGAGGTGAAAGTAACAACTCATATTAAAAATACTTAGGAATAAGAGGCATCAAAATTCTAATTTCTAAAAGACACAAAGGCCTCATCTTCCCCCCTTGTACCTTTTATCAGGAACTTACTGAAGGATGTGCTCCACTCAAATGAGGTTGTGAACCAAGAAAGGGGAAGAGACATAGTACAATTTGAGAATTAACACAGGAGAGAGGTCAAGAGACGCCCAGGATGATAGGAGGGCAAACCACAGAGACCAGAACAGGGCTAAAGATTCAAAAGGCAAAAAAGGAAGAGACAAGAAAAGATGATGAAAGTAAAGGAGAGAAACAGAAACATCTGTTAGATTGTTGACTGTGGAAATTAAATTGAAATTGGATTCAATCAGGTTTGAAAGAAGAATGACAGGAACATAGAAAATTAAGATGAAGAAATGAACACTTAAAATGCCAGTAAAATTAAAGGCTGAATAGGAAAGGAAGTCTAAAGCGCAACTAACAAAGAAAAACTACAAAGTTTTTCTTTGTTAATTGCGCTTTAGACTTCCTTTATTATTTTGGGTTAAATAATAATTCAACAGTGAATTATTATTTAACCCAAATTTGTGATATCACTATATAGAGAAGATTTGTGGAAAGAACAAGGGGGAATAAAAAGGAAAAAATGATTCAGCTGCCACAACAGGGAAACACTAGATATCTGAATTAGCAGTATAAACACAAATACCAGAAGGAATTCTCAAAAGAGTAAAAGCAGCTACCCTGGACAGCAGAACTTGGGAATAGAGAGAGAAGGTAACAGGGTGGGACAAGTGACTGCACTTCCTTGTTATGACTTATTAAACTTCACTTCCAATTATATTACATGTATTGCTTGATAGAAATTAATAGTGCTTTTCAAAAAAACTCACCTCTCCATAAAAAATTAAAAATCCAGGAGCCACCAAACCAAGTAATCATCAAGGTCTGCTCTAGCTGGAACTTTTCTTTGATTTCCTCCTGTCCTCTAGTGGAGCCATTATTCTGTGCTGGGAAACTTAGATGTATGCCAGTCTTACTGTGCTAATATTTTAAGAGTTTAACAGTGCTCAGTTTTTCAAACACATGCTCCCTTTTTAATCCAAACTAATTCTCTCATTTTGGTTTCATTCTTGCTTCATCCACCTGCTTTTCTTAATTCAAATTCAGATGTATTTCTTTTTTATTTAAATTTTTTTATTTATATATGACAGCAGAATGCATTACAATTCTTATTACACATATAGAACACATTTTTCATATCTCTGGTTGTATGTAAAGTATGTTGACACCAATTCGTGTCTTCATACAGGAACTTTGGATAATAATGATCATCAGGTTCCACCATCATTAATAACCCCATGCCCTCTCCTTCCCCTCCAATCCCTCTGCCCTATCTAGAATTCGTCTATTCCTTCCATGCTTCCGCTTCTATCCCACTATGAATCAGCCTCAATAAATTAAAAAAAAAATCGGCATTTGGTTTTTTGGGGATTGGCTAACTTCACTTAGCATTATCTTCTCTAACTCCTTCCATTTTACTGAGTAATAAAAGAGAATAAAATCATGGCATTTGCAGGTAAATGGATGGCACTGGAGAAGATAATGCTAAGTAAAGTTATCCAATCCCACAAAAATAAATGCCAAATGTTTTCTCTGATATAAGGAGGCTGACTCATAGTGGGGTAGGGAGAGGGAACATGGGAGGAATAGATGAATTCTAGATAGGGCAGAGGGGTGGGAAGGAAAAGGGAGGAGGCAGGGGATTAGCAAGGATGGTGGAATGTGATAGATATCATTATCCAAAGTACATGTATTAAGACACAAATTGGTGTCAACATACTTTACATACAATCAGAGATATGAAAAATTGTGCTCTATATGTGTAATAAGAATTGTCATGCATTCTGTTGTCATTTATTAAAAAAAATAATAATAAATAAATAAATAAATAAATATTTATAGCCATACTACCATTTAGAAAAGTTAACCCATTTGCACTCTGGCCAACAGTTTAGATACATTAATTTTCCCATGTATTTGACAACACAATTAAAAATATTTTTGCCTTTTGATATGTGGAAAATAGTACATCATTATTTAAATTTGCTTGTTTGTTTGCCAATGGGGTTGAACATTTTCTCATATTTTTTTAGCTACTGACACTTCCTCACCTACAAACCCCTGCTGAGCTCTAACAAGGATTAAGTCTACTGCTGCCCACCTAAGAGCAGGTAGTTTGCTTGCTGGAATATAGAGTCTGGGTTTTAATCTATTTTATCCAACAGATAACAGAGATAACGTACCATAACACAGCTTCCTTTGATCTTCTGGTTTGAAATGGGTTTCTTTTCTCTTTGTATTAGTGTTCTGCCTGACTATTGTTGGTTTCCTTTTCCTTGTCAGTCATTAGAAATATCTTAGAGTAATATAGATACAATATATGATTATGGGTTTGGAAACAGGTATGAGGTAGAAATATATAAAGGATCCCAGACAGATTTAGCTTTTCATATGCCTCTGCAACACTGTCATATGAAAATCCAGCAACTGGATGGAGAAAGGCCTATTTATACCACTAAGCAGTTAGGAAGCATCTGAGTAATTAATTGCTCTATTTTGATGTAGCAATTTATTATTATTATTAGTAGTAGTAGTAGTAGTAATATTGATTCAGGATGTAATATGAAGGGGTTTTTTCACGGTTGCAATGAATATCTGTGTAGGTTATACATTTCACAACCCCAATGGGTGCTACATACATCCAAGACCATTCAAATACCCCTGGATTGCAACATGGACAATATATTAGTTGCATGTAGCAACCCTGGTTGGATACTTGGGAGTCATGAAAAGTACTCCCAGAATTTATCTTAGATATAAATTGAGATTTTTTTATATTATGTCCTTGACATTAAGAAGAATTTTACATAACAGGTTGAATCATAAGAACTTGAGAATACTTGACAGTTTTGACCCACAAAACCACTGGTTTCAAATGGTTCAATCCAATAAATATACTTAGGGTAAAGTACTATAGTTAAAAATTGGGCTGTAGCTGTAGCTCAGTGGCAGACAGCTTGCCTAGCATGCGTGAGGCACTGGGTTCTATCCTCAGCATCACATAAACAAATAAAATAAAGGCATTCTGACCATCTACAACTATAAAATATATTAAAAAAATAATTGGCCAAATTGCCAATTTCTCAGTTATAGAAGAGACATTAGTACAACCTGCTCTAATGTGTAAGCCTTTATGTGTATTGGCCAACCTGATTGAAGGGGTTGGAGTGAATCAAAGTAAATCAGGACTGGGGTAACATGGGGATGGAGGTGTTTATTAATCACTGGAAGCCACTGAAAGACAGTCTTCCTATAAAGAAGCATAATAGTGAAGCAAGATTTTGGAAAGAAAATATGTAACCAGTCCAGTAAGATTAAAAAGGAGTCAGGGAAACTCAGAAAATTTGCAGATATATGAAAGAATGTCCAGTGGGTAGTAGCTCTTGACTAAGATGGGAACATTTGTAATCCTAAAGAAGAAATGTATCTAAGAAGCATCATCTTCTCTCATGAAAAAGGGTATCTGTAATTGTATACAGAATTCATGCTCACAAATGAACTGGAGGTCTATCTGGCTTTTCTTTCACAGAAAATGTTTATAATCTGGGTGGTCTGTCAGCATCAAGGAGTTACACACCTCTCCATAAATATTTGCATTTCTATAGGATTTCACATGTAGTTGATGGTAGAGGCATAAACAGGATATACAGGACAGAAACAGGGCATTTCTAGCTGAAATTAACATTTGTTATTGTCTGCCAAGAGTCCATTTCCCCTTCTTCTGGCACCAGAGCTCTTGATTTCCTTTAAGAAACCATGCCTCTCTTCCTCTCAACCACATTGTTCTTTAGATATCACAGATTCTTCCTTAAGATGGAGGAGGGGAATGGAAAATCGATGAGGGGAGAGCAATAGGAACAACTCCAGGGAAAATTTTTCTCTCAACACTGCAACAAAAATATCTTACCAAGGTCACTATTAACCTCCACTGTGATAAATGCCATAATCAATTCTCAGTTTCACCTTATTTGACCCATTAGCAGCATCAGACCCAGTTCACCACTTCCTCCTCTTAAAACACTTTTCTGGCTCCTGGGACTACATATTCTTCTATTTTATCCCCTTCTCCAGTCCCAACACACATAACTCCCCCCCCCACCCCCTCACATACACATGCAGGAAGCCATCTGTGAAATGCATGAGGATCTTCTCTTGGCATGGAAGCCAGGGAGAGATAGGCTAGGCATTGGGAAATTTCTGTGGTTCTCCCACAGCAATAGATTACCCAATGCACATGATGTTTCCTTTTACTGTGCTAGGAAGGTTCCTCATAGTAGCTCTGGAAATGGGCGTAACCCTCTAGGAACTGAACAGCCCATCTTCAACCTTTTTTGGAGAACATTCTTTAGAAAGCCTTTGATATCTCCTGATATAAATAAAGCAGGCATGGGACACCACTTTGCCAGAAGCTCAATCCATCTGATCAGCTTGCCTGTCCTGCCCTGGCTTTTGAAACTACTCTCTGGGCTCTGGGGTTTTCTTTGCTGTTTTCTTTCTCTTAGCTTTTATTTCTAAGCCAGCCCATTCCACTAAGGGGAACCCCTTTTCTATTGCCTGTGCGGGTTGAGGGTGACATACACACAAATCTTCTTGGATGGTTTTTCTTTGAAGTTAGAATGTCCCAAAGCTCACTCCTTGAAACTTCTGTCTATACTTTCTGTCTATAGTCATTCCCTTGGTGACAAACTTTGTCTAGTCTGGTTGCATTTAAATCAAGTATCACTGAGTTTAAACATAACCTGATAACTCAAATTTATATCTTCAGTTCAGTGTTCTCCCCTGCATTCCAGACTTGTGCATGTACATCCATTGGCTCTATTTGACATCTCCATGTCATATAGGCATCTCAGATTTAACATGTTCAAAATTGTTCAAAACTCACATTTGTTCTTCTATAGAACTTAGCTGAAGTCAACTCCATCCTTCCAGTTTCTTGGAGGGTCCAAAACCTTGGAGTCAAGTTCCTTCCTCTTTGTTTCCCATTCAAGCTCACTTAGGAAATTTGATTGGCTGTATCTTCAACAGACACAAAATCCAAATGCTTCTCACCACTTCCACTGCTACCACTTTGAACTAGACACCTCATTTCTCAATCAATATTATTACAGTAGTATTTTTACTAGTCTCTTTCTGTTTCCCATGTCCCCTACTTTCTACACAGCTGCTAGAGCCATCCTATTAAAACATAAATTTGATAAAGTCACTTCTCTGCTCAACATCTATAGTAGTTTTCCATTTCATTATAAATAAAAATTGAAGGCTATCTATCTACTGGCCCACAAGATGCCACACAATCTGTTTAGGCCAAACCTACCTCTCAGCTCTTGCCTCCTTATTCTTTCTACTCCAACCACTCTGGATTCCTTATTTGTTCATTAAACACCTTATTTCTCTTTAGGATTTTGTGCCTACTGGTCATTTTGCCTTAAATATTCTTCCTATAAATAGCCACATGATTTTACCTCTTTGTCTTTCCTCTACATTTCTTTCCTTGATTTGTTTATTTATTTAGGAGAAACTAACCCTTATGTTTAACATATTATACATTTTACCTTTTTGTTTACTGTCTGTCTATACCTAGAATATATGCTCCACAAAGTCAAGGGGTTTTGTTTGTTTTCTACCATATCCTCAATGCCTAGAACAGTGTTTTGCACATACTCTGTTCGATAAATATATGTTGAATGAATAAATATTAGGGTCATCTCCCTTCCCCTCGCTCTTGCCCTTAAAACATGATCAAATCCACTCTTCTTTAATCTAATTAATTTCCCTCCAACACCTCACTCTTTATGCTAAGTTTTTTGTTCCTACTTAATTCCTCTTTTGTCATTTTTGATATAGCTAAGTATTTCACTAAATCTGTTCTCACCAAGGAGCTCCAAATTCCAAAACCAAATCACCATACTTCTTCCACTATAAAATATACTATTAGAGTTTTTCTTATTTTTTTGCTAAACGGAGAAAAGAGGAAAAAGGTAGGAAACACAAAACACATCCTAATTCCCAAAAACATTAAACTGAGGGAAAGAGATAAAGGGCAGGAAAGGGTGTACAACACCTATTCTCAATCTCCTTTTTGCCTTTTCTGCAGCTTTGGTATTTCTTGAAACATAGGTCTCAGGCACACTTTTCCCTTGGCTACCAGATGCAGAGTTTCCTTCACGTTTTTTTTTAACCTTCCTAAATATTCTTTCTAATCTCTCTCTTAAGCTCCTTCTCTTCCTACTCCTTTATTAATGCTGGTTTTCCTAGATGCCATTTTTCATTCTCTTTTGGTTTTATTCTCTACAGTTTCCAGAGTGACTTATCCATGCCTGTACTCTCAACCACTGACTCCATGCTCCAATTCAAACTCCCATTATCTCTTGATTTTGGTCAGAGTCCTCCAAGCTCCAGAACCAAATTTCAACAAATGGTGTGAATAAATGCAATATTCATATGCAAGGGAAAAAAAGATAGGCCTCAACCTCACATCATATATAAAGATTAACTCAATATGAATCCAAATCCTAAATGTGTGGATAAAACTTTATGAATAAAACTTAGGCATAAATGACTTCATGACTTTGGATTAGGCAATGGTTTCTTACCTAAGACACTAAAAATATAAGCTGCCAAGGGAGTGGGGAGAATGGGACATCATTAAAATGTTAAAAATGTAAGATTTTTGCTCTGAAAAAAACTTTTGTACATCAAGAAAATTAAAAATGAATTTTTATTAATATATTTTTTTAAATATATTATTTTTAAAAATAATATATTTGAAAAAAAGGAATATATGGAAAATCATTACAATTCAATAATCAAACTGATTAAAATGGATAAAGGATCTGTTATGGTTTGGATTGAGGTGTTTCCCCAATAGCTCACCTGTGAGGCAATGCAAGAAGGTTCAGAGGAACAATGATTGGGTTATAGCCTTAACCTAATCAGTGAATTAATCCCTGATGGGATTAACTGAGTGGTAACTGAAGGCAAGTCAAGTATGGCTGGAGGATGTGGTTCATTGGGAGCGTGGCTATTGGGTATTTATTTTGTATCTGCAGAGTGCAGAGATTTTCTGTTCCCTGATCACTATGTAAGCTGCTTCATTTTTCCATACTCTTCCACCTTACCAGTTATTAGATAAGTTAAGAAAAAAAAGAGAGAGAGAGAGCATGTGTTCGAGTGTCAGTCACGGTGATTATATCCCAGAGGCTGAAGCAGGAGGATCTCAAGTCCAAGATCAGCCTCAGCAAATTAGCAAGGCCTTAAGCAGCTTAGTGAGACCCTGTCTCAAAATAAAAAAATATAAAGAAAGGCCTGGGGTTGTAGCTCAGTGGTAAAGCACCCCTGGGTTCAATCCCCAGTACCAAAACAAAACAAAACAGAAAGAAAAAGGAAAAAAAAAGAAAGTAAATCTATTTAAAAAAACTTTTATGGTTATTTCTAAGTGTACCAAAATAAAACAATAAAAAGAAGAGATTAAACAAAAAAATCAATCTTTTCTACAGCTTAAATTAGTACATATGAATGCTAAATTATTAATCTCTATTCGCTCACCCTTTTTCACTGGAAACTCTCTAGTCTTCCCTTCTCTGCCTTTTCAGTGCAATACCTAAAAAATTATTTTGATGATGAAACTCTTCAAATGTATTTTTGTGCACATGTCTCAGCAATACTATTCTGATTTAATGGCTCAGAGATTCTGGTTCCCATCTTCTAGGTCCTGCTAATCAGACTCAACTCCTGGTTCTGGCCTCCTAGGGCTTGTCATGGTTATTTAGAAGGGAAAGATTTAGTAATTTTCACACACATCTATTCTATACTACCTTAAATTATGTAGTCACTCCAGGATCAGATTCCTAAGATGTCATTTGAGACTGTTATCTCACCTTCCCTTATATTTCCTGAGACACTATTGAATTACTTCTCTGTATTTACTTTACCTTCCTGACATATTCTCAAGCCTCTATTGCCCACCCTTCTCTTTTAATGAGCCACAATAAAAAAATGTTCACATCTTTTTTCTCCTAGAACCAAAATTCTCATAGGTATCTATAAAGCATCTAAAAATGAATGCATATGTACTATAATTTCACATAGGACAAAATAATAGTTGGGAATGGATTATAACATAATTGAGAAGATTGAATTGATTGATATATATCCAATTTTAGATCTTAAAAACTTATCTACTTACAAATATTCATAGAAGTTTTATAAGAATTTACCACATGCTTAGATACAAAGAAACCTCAGAAATTACAAATATAAATCCTCATAGTTACAAAATACAGTAAAAAATAAATAATAACAGTTTAAAAAAATAAAAATCATTTAGAACTTAAAATGTTATTATGGCTTAGAGACAACAGAATACAATACCGAACTACTTAGAAAACTATTCAACTGCATTTAAAAATGTGTTGCACCTATTCGTAATTGTTATTCTCCTTTTAAAAACACTAAGAACATGCTTATAAAAACTACTGCAAATATGGCAGAAAAAGTTGAATATTTTATGTGATGAAGCATTCATATGAATTGATTTAAGAACATAAAATCCAAATAAGTAATAAACAGGCAAAGGATGCAAAAAGAATATAAAAGATGAAGCCTATTATGTAAAAACTATCAAATGCAGAGTAACCCAAGAAATACAAGCTAAAATATAAGAGTGGATAAGACTGATTTTTTTTTTTTTAAATATCACCAAAGCTGTAAGGGATGCAGCAAAACAGAAACTGCCTGTGGGAGCTTGAAGGGTCCATCTACCCCTTAGGAATGTAAGTTGGCAAGCCTGACCAAGAACAATAGAATATATTTATAAGTTTTAAACCAACAATTCTACTAACAGGATTCTATCCTCAGAGTGCACCCTTACATAAGGAAAAAGTTCCTGCCCAAAGACATTTATTAGAAATGGAAAAAACCTGAATGGTTCAATAACAGGAGAATTGTTAAACAAACTGCAACTATAAAAATTATACTAACAAAGACTGTGCTATAAAATGGAAAATACTGCAGATTCACTACTACTCTAAAAGCCAAGCTTTAAAAGTGTATATATAGCCTAATGATCATGGTGCCATCTCATAATTTTTCAAGGTCCTATTCAAGTAAATGTTACACAAGAGAAACAGCCCAGGCATAGTAAAAAGATACTTCAAAGAAATATACCAAAATATCATGAGGCATTGTTTTTCTTCTCTTCTCTATTCTATATTATCATGTTTTCTTTAATGGGCATGTGTTTTATTACTTACATTCTTGTGGACACAAAGGAATTGTTCACATCCTTCCTATGAATCAAAATGAAATACCTGTAGACTTTTAAATGAAATTATTACTTGAATATGGACTACAAAAAATTGCTTAAATCCTTTCACAATTCTTTATTCTTTCTTGTATCATATTTCAAATGCACTGCTCATGGATTTTGTTTTGAAATGTCATTAACATTTATTAGTTAGTAGATTTTAAGAACTATGTTTTATTGTCTCCTTTCAACAAGCATTTGTCTATATCAAAAATCTTTTACTTGAATGAAATTAAATTTTAGAAAAGAAAATACCTCTTTTTGGAGAGCATGTCCTCCCATTGTTCCCAGTTCTCTAAAGTCACTCTGATATTCAAGCACAGAAACCGCAATTTATATGCCTATAAGACAACTTCTCCCCTGGTTTCTTTTCTTCTCACAATTCCCTCAATTGTGCAAACCTGAAGAACATTCCAGCAATCCTCTCTGCACTAACTTTCCTACCTTAGCACCTACAATTATTCCCACCTTGATTCTGTAGGAGCAGAATATGCCCCAAGCACACTACTCCCAATTTCAGAACCCCAAGACCCCAGCTCCTTAGGACTGCAACACCAGAACAGGGTTCCAGAGGCAGCCACATATTCTGCTCCAGTATTTCTCAAGTGGGAGGCAGAGAAAAAGAGAAGCTTAGGGAATCTTAAGACCATGGGGAGAAGGTGGAAATATTTAGGAAATCCAACAAGTTATTTTGGTTCAATAATAGTTTGCATACTGAAGATTCAGACTTGCTTCTAGGATATGGCAAAAATGGGAGACTTGATTTCTTGTCCCAGTGCATATATTAGCTGAGGGAACACATGAGCTAGGCTTCCCATTAGCTGAGTTAACCAATCAACTATGCAATCTTCCAATTGCATAGTTGATTGGTTAACTCAAAGACGTAGCTCCAAGGGCTGGGGATGTGGCACAAGCGATGGTGCGCTCGCCTGGCATGCGTGCGGCCCAGGTTCGATCCTCAGCACCACATACAAACAAAGATGTTGTGTCCGCCGAAAACTAAAAAATAAATATTAAAATTCTCTCTCTCTCTCTCTCATATATATATATATATATATATATATATATATATATATATATATATATATATATATATATATGTTACTCCGATAGGGGATGAGGGTCAGGGAGGGCTTGATCAGTTACTGCCAAAATAAACCCTAAGACTAAGGTATACAATGACCCAATAACATTGCTAGTCACCTTCAGAGGTTAGCACTATCATCACCTGGGAGTTTGCTAGAAATGCAGAATCTCTGGTCCTAACCCAAATTCTTCTGGATCAGGTTTTACATTTTAAGATCTCCAGTGATTATACATGCATGTTAAAGTTTGAGAAACACACAGTTACAATCACCAAGACAAAGCTAGTGCCTCCACTCTTCTGCACTTCCATCAAACCATCAAAATGTTTGATGATTCTTCACTATAGGGCCTGCCCTTGATTTTGGTCTCCCTCCAAAATGTTTCAAAGAATAAATTTTATGTGATTTTCCCCAGCCCTCACCTTCAGTCTACATAAGCCAAGTCCAACACATCTAAACAGCACGTGGGATTAAACACTACTGTCTTTGCATGCAAGTACTAGTTATAGAGGGTGGATAAGCAAACAAAAAGACAACACAAGGGAGAAAACACTGAAAATGTGGTTTGGCCAAGTAAAAGCAATGCCAATCATGATCACTTGTAAAAAACTGTTTCAGATGTCCCTCATTAACATGCAAGAAAATCATGATTAAGGAAATCATTTAATGTGCAGCCAATTGCTTTGTAAAGGTGTATTTGATTACATGACTAATAATCCCAAATTCATGGTCAACGCTACACATCTGGACTTCTGCCTTCAAATCTCCAGAACAGACGTTTGCTCACAACTTGGAAAGGAGATTTTACTCTTCCTTCTAGGTTGCAGTTTTGGTAAGAGAATTCTTTAAGCATTCTGGGAGTGGGGCAGCCTATTGAGGGCACCAGATTCTACTCATTGTTCTAGGTCCAAATGAAGTGTCCCACTCTTGAGAGGTTTTTCTGGAATTCTGTTTCTCATGGTGCAATCTTTAGGCTTCAATTATGACTTTTAGAGAGGTGAAACAGGAACCCAGGCTTTGCAGACTAACCACTTGGATCAAAATTCACACTCTACCTACTACTAGCTGTGTAACCTTGGCCAAGTGACCTGCTTCCACAATCATAAGATGCAGAAACCAATACCATAGAATTGCTGTGGACAAAACATATAATATTATACTGTTGGGCACATAATAAATAATCAGTGTTAGTTTATTATTGGCACTTCACAGAGTCTGGCTTTGATTAGAGTTGGATGTATATATATATCTCCCTTCCCTATTAAATCATGATCAAATTGTTTATACACCAAGCAGCTGGCATAGGGACTTACAAATGGTAAACACACAATCATATTTGTAGATTGGTTTGAAGTTATTCCAGGAAAAGGAAAGGGAGGATACTGGAAACAAACTTATTTACCCAGAGCCAATTTCTGTAGTATTTGTTTTTCTTTCATTACCAGAGTACATTGTCTCAGACAGCAAGGTTGTTATAAAGTGGGGTTGGGGAGCCACTATTTATGGAACTAGATGTTCTATTCAGATTTAGCAGAGGTGTGCTATGAGGCAACTGAAATCCCCAGCTTAGCCTCTGGCTGAGTGGGGAGTAAGAGTTTAAGTTCAGCCAGAGCTTCACTGGCCAACTGGGTGCCCTGGCATGGGGTATATTCACAAATAATATCATCTACCTAAAAGGGTCACATTTTGTTTTTCAGAATATTCACCTACAGGGATGTCTAGGAGTAGAAGAGTTGTATGCACCAGCAGGGAAGAAGCCCTATTACAAACTCAAAGGTCCCCTTTTAAACTGGCCTCCTAACTCAAAAGTGAATATTAGCTAAAATAATAATGTAGTTTATTAGATCCTTATTGAGTGCCCATTAAAGAGCTCAAATGACAATGACAATGACAATGGTGGTGTGCACCACCCTCTGAAAAAACACTTCACATTTTTTTCTGAGATAGATATCAATTTCAAAAATCTTTCCTGAGGGCTGGTAAATGTGGCCACCAAGCTGACAAAACAAGAATGTCAAAGGTCAGCTGTGGACCTCATAGAGAAGTCTGGGGAATTGCCACTCCAACCACTGGCCATTGGATGTTGTGTACCAATAGGACACATGTAGACAATTCAGCATCTGTCCACTTTCTAGATGGATTCTGATACAAGGCCCTTCAGGACAGCTACAGGGGCACCCTCAATAGCTGCCTCCAGTCTTTGTCATAACAGACCTCTCTCCCACAATCCTGCCCACAATGACAACAATTTTGCCATGAGTTTGGAGACTGAAAAATAACTCACTAGACACTATGTATCCAAAGATGAATAATAAAATTATACACTGGGGAGGAGGGAATGTGATACAGAGGGCAAAAACAAAAAATAAGTATAATTAGGGGCTGCCTTAGAATAAAGAGTGAGGTATTATAGAAACAGTCAAACTGGGTAGTAATCTAGGCTCAAAGAGTTGGAGAAGGCTTAAAGGAGAGAGTAATGCTTGAGACTTGAAGGAGTAATGGCAACGGCTAATATTTATTGAGCATGTACTATATACATCAGGCCAATTCTAAAAACCTTGCATGGCCTCATTCAATCCTTACAACAACCCTATGGAGGCAGATATTATTATTCTCCTCATTTTACAGATGAGTAAACTGAGGTTCACAGTAAATGGTAGAGCAAGGATTAAAACACAGGCTCCAAAATAAGAGGAAAAAGAGGTTCAGATAGGCGATCAAAGAAGAAAAAAGTACCTTGCAACAGTCTGAGAAGGAGGAAAGGGGCAGTTTCCTTGAGGAACTGAAAGTGGCTCAATGAGGACTAGCTGGGGGTGGAGATGACTGGGAGTTCAGAGATGACTGGGCTCACTCTGCAGGTTGGAAGAGAAACCAGAAGCGGGGGATTTCTGGTCTGGTATGGACTTTTGACAGTTAGCTTCATGATTCATGTCACCTAACTCCTTGCAGCCTTAGTTTCTCCCTTTTTAAAAAGGCCATAGTAACAGATACTTGCTTCTCTACAATAAGAATGACAATAAACACCAAATGAGAAAAAGTATGTGAATTTGATTGCAAAGTACAACTTCCTTCACAGACTTGACATTTCATCAGTATCATTTCCCCAATAGCTCTAGGGATTTTCAAAACCAGAATCTGCAGTGTCATGCACCAGAGAGTGCCTTCCCAGCAGAACAGTATGGGACAGTGGACAAGCCCTCAGGCCCTGCCTGTCTGCCTGAGTCCACATTCGTCACTTTATAACTATGTTATCCCAAAACAAGTTAACCTTTCAGTACCTCAACTTTGTAATCTGGAAAATGGGGATGACAATGATAGCACTTACCTTATATGGTTGATGTGAAGAACAAGCATACATAATAAGCTTAGAATAGTTTTCAGCACTGCATAAAGATTTATTAAATTTTAACAGCTATCATAATCATTAAGAAGTCCACCGACTACTCATCCTATTCCTCTGTGTTCTTTGTGATAAAAGCATGTGAGGATATTAGAAGTTAAAGATGATGAAGCAGATTTGCGACCCTACATTCCCTCATTGTTGCAGAAATTCTTCCTGACTCCCAAGAGCTGGCAAGCAGCTGGCTCTCCGTCCTGGCAGAAAATGCCCAAAAGAGGAAAAAGACAGAGACTGCACACCATTCGTGAAACCAGGCTGCTCTTGTAGTTTTCAGACAACTTCTAAATGTCATCAGTCAGATGAGACCTGCTACTTTAAGACAGAACTCTTACCATGCCCTCTGCCCCTCCCCGCCCCTAACCACCGACAGGCACACTCTCCCACACATCTCAAGACACTTTCAACCTTTTGCAAGACATTCTCTGGAGTCCTGTTGTGACAGCCTCTTGCTACATTTACTTGCCTAACTTCCAACAGAGAAGGCTTTGCTAGTTTCACAACAGGAAAATACACAGGAAATTTGAGAACAAAACAAATCTACACACAAAGCCCAGCATCTTCAAGCAAACACAGAGAGGACTGAGGCTAGATGATTCCTGACTGCAGATGAAGCAGCTGTCTCTTAACCGGCAAGAGTGCTGAAAAATGTCGTTTGCCTCTAAAACACTAGATCTGCATACAAATTGATAATTAATATTCATGAGCTCTTCCAGCTTGCTCAAGAGCTACCCTTGACGACATCCAGGAGCTCTGCTTCCTAAAAAGTTTCCGAAAGTTCTTTCTTTGCCTCCTCTCAAAAGGAAGAAGGTGGGAAAGTTCATATGGGGCTTTTTACTTCTTGCTCTTTCAAGTATTTGCTTTGGTAGGGGATTTTTTTTTTCCCCTAAGGATTCAGATCAAATCAGTTTGAGTCTTACCCTTTATATCTTCCATAAGTAGCAGCTTCTGTTTTCTTCCTCTTTCCTCGTTTTGGTTTTTTTGTGTTTTTGTGTTTTGTTTTTCCAGCCTCTGCTTGCTGTGGTCCGTCTCAGTGAGAGAGGTACTCAAGGATCAGAGATATAACAGACCCTTGGGCTCGTGGGAGGGGCTAAGTTAGCCAGCCCCGTTTCGGAAGGAACCTCAACCTCAAACTATGTCTTTTTCATAGATGAGAAAGGACAGATTGGCTGAGGAGTCCAGCAGCTCATTTACCTAAAGTTACTCGAAGGCTTCCCTGGGTTGTAACTTTTTCAATTCTTGAAGCAACGTGTCTCTATCCCTCTCTCCTTTCTTTCTTCCTTCTTTCTCTCCTTCCATGTCTCTCTCTCCCTCTCTGTTACAAAAATCTATTTTTCTCCCTTGAAAAGTCATATTGGCTTTGTAATGTTGTGAACAACCAATAAAAAAAAAAAAAAGAAAAGTCATATTGGTTGCAAACAAAAAAGCGACTTATGTATTGCAATTATGAAGCCAGATAACAAGAAACTTGTTACCTTAATACCAACTGGAAAACCTGTGAGAGGCAAGAACAGTCCTTCCTGCTCCATAAAGCTGATCATGTCTGGTCTCATGATGAACAATCCTTTTCGAGGATCACTACAGCAGAAGAGCAACGAGTCACCCAAGCAATTGCTGCCACAGCAGAAGCTGTGTTATTGGCTGGAAAGCCAGATGGGACTGCAGAGGAAGCTGCTTACTGGGAACGTCTGTGTAGCTATGATTTGATGAAAGTCACTCACCTTTTCCCAGCTTTGACTTCTGACCTCCAAAGACCTATGAATAAGCATGGATTGCTACACCCCAACTTGCCAAATGACCCAAAAGCAAATAAAAGACTGACCAAATTATTTTTAAACTGTGTATTCGAAGTTAATTTAAAATCAAGAGAAGAGCTAACCTTCTGAGAGTATAGTAAGTCCTCAAGCACCAAGGCTACTTGGCAGCTTCTCCCTCCAGGAGGCTGTTGCAACCTTACTTAGCATTTGAGGTTTGTAAGAGACCTCAGATATTTAGCCTAACCCAAGGTTAGAGAGCATTATTTAGTCTTCATTATTTGCCACCATGCTTCCCAGCACAGTATAGTTTCTCCCCCAGGGTAAGCATTCAGTGAATATTTGATGAATGGTTGAATTCGTGAAGGAACAGCAATGAGAAGGATTGTAAATATGGTTTCCTGATTCCTTGGTCATGCTTTTTATACATTGCTTTTTTAGCACAAGAATTTGTGTCTAAAGCTAACTATACCATGACTTTTTATTTATTTATTTTTTTGCATATAAACCATTAAGTTTCTAACCACTAAGAATTGCCTTTGAGTCTATACAGAATATAAATTATCCATTGAACTTTTGGTCATTCTTTAAGGGCAAAGATTTTTTTCTTTTTTCTTTTTTTTAAATATAACATCTCTGTTACCTTGCACAGTACCTGGCACATCATATGTGCTCAGTAAATTTTGAATGCTTAATAAATATGAGGCTTTCTTGACCTCACTAAATGGACATAGTTGTAGGATTTTGCATTTACAATAACTAATTATACTAAATAAAAAATCTAATGAATACCTTCTCCAGAGCCAGTTTAGACTATATCTAATGATAAATATAGGCTTGATAGTTGTTCTATGGTGGCAAAATTGTTTTTATGCGGACTGCCCGCCCAGGCATGCTTGCTAGCCAAATTCTGGGAGAAGTAAAGATTTTGCCCACCCACTTTCTAGCATGTGTTTGATTTCTTGCAGCATCTCATTATTTCTAACAGGAGGGCATTTGGTTAGATGAAGTGGCGCAGACAGGCACTCCGGCCACCACATTTTTTTGATTTCTTAATTAAATCAAAAGTCTAACTAAGTGTCTGGCCCCAGGCCTATTATCCCAGCTAGGGAGGCTGAGATAGAAGGATTGTGAGTTGCAGGCCAGCCTGGAAAACATGACATCCTGAGAACCCACTTCAAAAGTAAATAAATAGATAAGCCTAGTGTTGAAACTCATGAAAGGATGTAGATAAAAATGTTTTCATGTTATCACAAATGCCAAAGTAACTGATAACTACTGTACAAAATGACATGCTTTGCCAATTCCCCAAATTCATCCATTCAGCTTTTATGACGTGAATAAACAAATGTTCTTCATAATATTTGACACATATTAAAATGTTATGTTCTGTTGATATTTTTTAAACTGCTTGATCAGTTTCAAGGTTAAAAGAATTTAAAGGTAGGTTTTAAATCTCAGAACTTCTAGAATCTTGGGAGAAATGTTATATGTAATATGACAATTAACCAATCTAATTTCAGGAATTCATAATTATTTCCCACCAGCAATAGACCCAACCTCTATCTTCTTATACTTCCTATATACCATTTGGTTTAGGTATATGAATACTCAACAAAACAAATTTGCCAACATACTTCGAAAAATTGTATCCAATTTTGACACTATAAGGACACTGTGTTTTGATAGTATGTCAACACTAAATACACATTATTCCAAAGAGAAGCACTGATTAAATTAATTCAATTTAATCTCTACTTCTTCATCATCCCTAACCTATTCCCTCACTCTGTCTGTCTGCTGACAGTATTTAGAGATGATAAGGACTGCTGTAGGGGATAGGAAATAGGGATGAGGTGGATGTAACTGCTCTTGAGGGTATTTAGAATGCACATTGGTTCAGAAAATGCCTGTCCTTTCCTTGGACAGTAAAAAGAGAAGCACTCTGTCTTATGGTAGAGCCATAGTTCTCAGCCTGGCTGTCCATTATAATCACTGGAAGAACTTACCCCAAAAATGCAAATGTCCATTCCCATCCCCTGAGACTGGTATTACATTCAATTGGAGGTAGTAGCTCACCCACAGCTTTTCTTTTCTTTTTCTTTTTTTTAAGGGCCAAGATAGTTTTGTTTTGTTTTTTTAAATAGAGGTAGCTCCATTGAGGATGACCAGACAGTTGGCTTTTATTTTTATTATTATTTTTTTTTAAAGAGAGAGAGAGAGAAAATTTTAATATTTTTTTTTTTCAGTTTTCGGAGGACACAACATCTTTGTTGGTATGTGGTGCTGAGGATCGAACCCGGGCCACACGCATGCCAGGCGAGCGCACTACCGCTTGAGCCACATCCCCAGTCCGCCAAGATAGTTTTAATGTAGTGCCAGGGCTTTAGAGTTAGGGAGATTTGGATTCAAGTCATTACTATGATTTTACACAAGCTAGTAAGTCCTTCTGAACCTCAAATTCTTTAGCTGTAGAGATTTTTTAAAATTCACCTCGCAGAGCCACTGCGTGTGGGGAGATAATAAATATGTAAGAACTCCCAACAGAAGCCCTGACACACAGCTGGCACACAGCAAGTGTGAGCTCCCTTGCTCTTCACTTATGTACTAGATCTAGACCTATATTCAGAGTAAAGAAAACTCCATACTTTGTTTTTGTGTCTCTTGCTTTTCCCTCCTTCTGTTACAAAGAAAGTACTTTTACCTGTGAAAGTATAATCAATTTATAAAAGCTCCAAATATTTTTAAAATATTTTGAAAAACTATTAAGTAGACACAGTAAACATATCAACAGTGACCAGAGATTCATGAGGGTAGGAGAGGATTAAATAGATAATTTTTCTTTTTTCTTTCTTTCTTTCCTTTTTTTTTTTTTTTTTGTTGTTGTTAATACTGCAGATTGAACCCATGGCCTCACACATAACAAGATTTTTTTTAAAGTAACAAAACTATTTGGTATAATACTGTAATGATGGATACATGATTATATATTCATTTGTTAAAACCCACAGAACTTCACAGCATAATGAATGACCCTTAATGTATACAAAGTTTAAAAAAAATTAATCAAGAGGGAAAGAGATTCCAAAATGAAATGTACATTGTGACAAAAGAATCTAATTGTGTTACACATGTATGAAACAACCTCACTCAAGTGTTAGGGAAAGGCACTGACTTAAGTCACTCTGGAGGTGAGTACAGTCTGTAAGATGAAAGACTAATAAAAGCACATTGCTCAACTTGGTAAAGTTATTTATCAAGGTTCATGATTCTGAAACCACTATACATGTATACTGTTGTCAATTAATGGAAGACAAACAGTAGGAGTCAGGTTTCTTACTGTTGGAATAGAAGGTTACAGACAAGTAAGGGGAAGTGGCTAGAATGATCCAAATAATCCATGTGGTAATGAATTAGAGTTAAAAAAATCGGAATGAATTCATATTCAGCTTAATATAGATACATATGGATAAGCATACATATGAGTACATAAAAAGTTTACAGTACAAATATATTTCTTTGATCTGTCAGCTCAAAGTATCTAAAAGCAAAGATACCTCGGTAGTAATAAAGATATCCCAAATCTTCCTTTCTAAAAATCATTCTCCAACAAAAGAAAATAGCTGGTTCTAGAACTGGACCAATAAATGTACAAGAAGAACCTGGGGTTATCTTGTAGTTCCAGGAAGTGATTAAAAAAACAACTTACAAAGATGTGTTAGGGCTGTGGCTCAGCAACAGAGCGCTCATTTAGCATGTGCGAGGCCCTGAGTTCAATCCTCAACACCACATAAAAATAAATAAAATAAAGGTATTGTGTTCAACTACTTCTAAAAAATAAATATTTAAAAAGCAAAATAAAACAAACAACAACAATTTAAAAAGATGGTATATGTCAAAGTGATACAGAAACCAACTGTAAAACCTTCCAATAGCCAAAAATGGAACAATTTGAGCAACAAAATAAAGTAGTATTCAATCATAACCCAGAGTATAAAAAAAATCTATGAATCTATACAGATATAGACTACTAATTTATTAAATAGGCTAATTATTAAATAAATAAATATATGGAAGATAATAAATTCTTGTACAGAAGAATTCCAAATAATTTGTGTAGATACTCTACCCTCTAGGAGATGAAGCACAACTCCCCACTCCTTAAGTGCAGCCTGCATATCCTAACTTCCTTCCTAAGAAGTACAATATAGAAAGGGAATAAGAAAGAGTGACTTTATAGTGGAAAAATACTACCTCAACAAGGTGACCAAGATCAACATCAGCGTGATAAATCACATTGATAATGCATACCTGTGGTATAATGTAATAAAAATGAGACTTTACCTCTGAGGTCTTTCTCCAAAAAAATACATCATACTTGGTTTAATCATGAGAAAGATAGGTTCAGAGCCAGCCTCAGCAACTTAGCAAGGCTCTAAACTTAGCAAGACCCTGTTGCAAAATAAACTATAAAAAGGGCTGGAGATGTGGATCCATGGCTAAGAGCCTCTCGGTTCAATATCTGTTGAGGAGGGGAGGGGAGAGAGAGAGATCAGATAAATCTCAATTGAGGGACATTCTATAAAATATTCTGACTGATATTTCTCAACATTATCCAGGTCATCAAAAATAAAGTCTGAGAAATTTCCACAACCAAAAGGAGCCTCAGCATATTATGAGGATTAAATGTAATGTGATATGTTGGAAAAGAAAAGGACATGAGGTTAAAAGTAAGGAAATCTCAAGAAAGTATGGACTGTAGTTAATAAAGATGTATCAATATTGGTCTATTGATTTTACCAAATATATTAATTTAAGATATTAACAATAGGAGGAATGGGAATAAAGTATTTGAGAACTTTCTATACAACTGTCACAATGATAAGTAACAAACAAAGGTGAGCATGAGAACATGAGGTTAAGGGGATAATTCTATAAACTAGATCCACTGTGTTGACCCCATATGCTTTTTTATAAAAGGCAATATACCTGCAGCCGCCTGGCTTAAATCAATTGGATATGTTACATTCCTCGGCAAACAATCTATTATCTGCAGGAGAAATGCAGGTCCAAAAGCCTGATAAGAAGAATAAAACTTATCCTGAAGTAGGGGACTTTCGTGACCCTTACACTGACTAATTTTCAGAACTCTGGGAGATAAGGATAACTCCCCCAGCCATTAAATGTTCCAGTTAGAACTGGTCAGTGTAGCCAAAGTAACCCAGAGTTGCCTTGGATCTTTACCATATGCAGTGGGGATGTGAAAGTCTGAAGCAATCCTGCTATCAGTCAAAAGTCAAGAGGTGGACCTGGGAAGGACTCTGGAAACTTCCCTGGGATCCCCCATAAAACTGGAGGACAGGAGGGGTACACTGTCTCCTCTCTGAGACGATCCTCTCTTTCCCTTGGAAAAAAGCCATGCCTGCGACTTCAGAGTGATATGTCTGCAATCTTTCTGGTAGTGATATGAGGACTGTCTTGGCTGCCATGGCAGTCCCTTGCACTGGAACAACAATGTTTCTATAAACTGGAAATTATTCTAAAATGAAATGTTTATTTTTAAAAATACATTAAATTTAACTTTGTATAGATGTTTAAATGTGGCTGTTGTATTGAAACCCTTTGTTGAAATACATCTTCGTTAAACTGCTAAATGGACATATTTCTTGTTTAAACAGAATTCACTGTAACCATATTCAGCAAAGCAAAGTTAACTTGGGCTGTGTGCCAACACACCCAAATAGCCTTGTTATACTCTGTATGATAATAGCATTCAAATCTTTTCACCATGACATGCAATATTCCCACTGGTCAAGAAAAAAAGAAAAAAAACAAGTCTCTGAGTTGATTCTCTACTGACTCAAAAAGTTTCCAAATGAGTAGCACTATGGAGAAGTCAGAAATTGTGGGGCCAGGGGAGGGCAGGAAGGACTACAGACTGTTGGTTCCAACACTTGAAAAAAAAATAACAAAAGGAAGGAAAAGGCCTAGGCTTCTATAGACAGGGCCACCCTTATAAGGGAACATTGCCAGAGATTTTAAAGTAGTTCTGAGAAGGAGAAAAACCCACTAAGCAAAGTTTGCCACACTAGCTGACCCTAATTGTCTCTGGGATTGTCCTTTTAGAGTAATCAAGATTCTGAAGGGCATAGAGAGCTGTCTGCTATTTCTGAACAGTGCTGGTCCTAGGAAATAGTGGAAATTTTTGAAGAATACATGGTCCCTGGAGTCTTATGCCAATGACCTTAACAGCATGGTTCACACACCCAGATTTTGAAGACAATAGCAGCCCACAATCCCAGGCCAGTCTGTAGCAGGAAACTTGTATGTTACAGTTAATGTCTCCACCTTTTCAGCAAAGGTGACAAACCATAGAGTGACAAACCATTGAAACAATGCCCTCTGTTCTTCTGTATATTAGGCCCTATGTGCACTGGTTACCAGTAGAGCCTGAAGAAACAGGGGAGCAGGAAAAGATAATATAATTTTCTGGTTCCTAAGATTTAGCCTACAGACTTTCAGACCTCTTATTACCTAGCTTACATGGTTCTCTCAATTTATCCTTCAAGGTCTGGTTCAAATCTTAAATCTTTTAAAATGTACTAACTAAACCTCCCTCCTTCAAATTCTAAAAGCATATTTAGCTACTCTCAAGTATCAAGCAATTTGGCACTCAACTAATGCCTTTCATTGCTCACTTCTCATAAGTAATATGTGACATTTATACAATCTAGAGAGTAACTTAAAATTCTTGAATTAGAGTGTAAATTCTTTTTCTCTCCTCCTCACTCATGCCCTCTCATATCCCATAGCACCTATCTCAGTGTTTTACATATGTACCTGTTAAATACATATGTACTTAATAAATACCTGATCTTTATTGGCTATTGTGACCTCCCTGAAATTGTCATTAAAAATAATAAATCAGGGGCTGGGATTGTGGCTCAGTGGTAGAGTGCTCATCTAGCACGTGAGAGGCTCTGGGTTTGATGCTCAGCACCACATAAAAATAAACAAACAAAATAAAGGTATTGTTTCCAACTACTTCTAAAAAAATAAATATTAAAAAAATAATAAATCAGATCTTACTTTTCTAGCTAACCACTCATCATGATTATGTCAAGCCTACATATAGTGAGTCTTGGTTGGAGGTGAGAATAAATAGGAATTATCCTTCTTACTCACATAGTTATGCGTGTCCCTGACCAATTTTGCCTTTCTTGACCCTGACCATACACGACTCCTTGGCTCCCATCTGACTGCCCACTGCTTCTGACTTTGGTGCAGGAAAGTGATGCCATCTAAACCTTTGACAAGTAACTCCCAATGTGGTCAAGCAAAAGGTGCCCAGTCCTGCATGCTTAGCCCCAGTATTGGCGTCCTTCATCTCTGTTTTGGTCCTGGGTTTGCCTACTGTCATTCTTTACAAACATTGACACTTCTCCCATCTTGGGAAAGGATGGTATGTAATCTAAGATGAGCCCTCAGATTTGGAAATCCAGAAAGGCATAGGACATGACCAGAAAAAAATTCTGATCATTAGACTACCAAGGTTGGAAAAATATCTTTCGTGAAATACTAAACATGCTTGTGTACAGACCAATTACAAAGAGCATAATTTAAGATTCTCTGGAAATGGATAGATTTCTTTAGACGTGGATTATAAGACATTCTGAAGTCTAAAACATTCAAACTCTGTTTTCATTAAGTGTTTTAGAATCAAGGAAACAAAAACTGCACGTAGAAAATGTCTCTAAGCCTAGCTAATTTTTTTCCAGAAAACAACAGAAATTGCCTAAAGGTCTCTATTATGCCATCTATGGAATAACTAAGGGAAAGTTGCTGGTCGATGAAAGAGTCAATGAATTGGAGAAGGTAAGAGCAAAAGAACCTGTGTCATGTGTCATGAAGGACCAGGCCATGTTTCTTCTGCCTCTACAATCCAGAGGATGGGCAACATGGATTATACAGAGTATGCCCAAGTACAACGAGTAACTAGAGAGAATAGTAGGAAGTATTATTATTTGTTGTATTATTATTTGTGCTTTTTTTATTATCTGTGCTTTTTTACTATGAAATGGAAGAAAGCTAGAGGAGAAAGAGAAAAAAACATTCCTTCTTCCTTCTCTAATTAACTGCCTTTCAGTTCTTTTCTCGGCCAAAACCAGAAAAAGTTTATGGAAAAGAGAATGGAATGTTCCCCAAAAGCAAAAAAATCATCATGATTTAGCAAAGATATACTTTATTATTTAGCTCTCACTAAAGCCCTTGTCATATTCTGCCTTTCTGTCCCAGTTATTTATGCATGGAACAGGTTCTACCTTAATCCACCATTTCTAAGTGTCCAAGAAATTTTGCTATCTTTATTTTCTATCAGTTTAAATCCATCTCAAGTCTCTGTCCCTCTAGGCTAGCAAGAAATTCAGGTTCAGTCATTGTTGGAGTCCCCTTATCTCCCTGACTTATGCCAGAATTGAGGAAAAGTGCAAATATCAGAAAACGGGGGAGGCTTTCTAATCTCTTCTGGTATTATCACTGCGCAACCTTTCTGTTCCAATGCTAAGTAGGGACAAGGGAGCGCTTGCCCTGGTAGGGCCTGGAAGTCCTTGTGCTGAGAATGGAGCATTCCCAAGATACCATACAGCTCTCCTTTTTGTGGTCATACCCACCAAGACAAGACTGCAGAGCAAACAAGGGGCCCCACTACCCATGGGCCCATCAACCTTCATCGCCTTCTCAGTGCCCCGAATTTCTGCTCTTTCTTGACCCTCAAATAATCTTTTCTGTTACCTTATTGATTGAGAGAAATTTGTAATTTCAACAAGGAGCCAGGGTAGGATTGGGAACCCACAGTAATTAACACCTGCCACTCACATTTGTGTTGTAACTTCTTCTTAGCCTAAATTTCCCTTCATTCCTCACTCATCCTCCATTAATACCAGACTTAAAATTCCATAGGGAAAGGGCTGTTTTTTCATTTGTATCTTCTAGAATACCTAAACCAGGAATTTTCAACCACTGTCCTTGAAAGTGCAAATCCCTCTCAGCAGTCCTTCCAAATTTTTGATGCGTAAAAAGAAAATTTTTATTTTTGCTAGAACTAAGTGTAAATATTGTCACAGCAATGCTTGAGATGAGAAATGAAGCAGATCATGGGGAGGAATAACTTTGTTGTAAGTAAGAATTATGAGGCGAGTATGTCATCAGATCTAAACTAGAGCAAATTGCAAGAACTTTGCCTCCGAGAAGAGCACAACCAAGGCAAAAACGAGCTCATCTTAAACAGCAATCATCCAGAGAAGCAACCCAAATGCTTTTGTTAATATTATGGTGACAACTGCATTGTAATCATGATAGCTGAATAGTGTTGCTTTCAAGTATATAATTATCTTATAATATATATCATAAATTTTAGTATTTGAACTGTGACTTTGTGGCAGAGCCTATAAGATGTTCCTTCCACTTAGTCTCATCTTCCTAACCAAAGAAGATCCAGTGTTTAGCCACATAGCATAAAGGCTATATTGCCCAGTCTGTCTTGCAGCTGTGCATACAAGGAATGGTGAATCACTCTAGGGCTAGCAACAGTGTGTATCCATGACTAAGCCTGGCCTGAAGATCCAAGGGGAGGAAGAGGTTCCTGGAATCCACAGAGTAAGTAAGCTGTGGCTGTAGGACGCAGCTGTCTTACAATAGCTGTGGCTCAGTCTTGACAAGAACCTCTGAAAGATGGTGTATAATATAGCTCCTAGACATTCAGATTTAGGGAAACAGTAGTGGGGGTATTTATCCATCAATTCCCAAACTGTCACCTCTGGCCTGCCCCATACATGATGTAACCATGTTTCAATAGCCAGAAAAAGTCCTCAAGTTGAGAGTGGCAGGTGTCTTCAAAGGGAGGTCCTTCCACCACCATGCATAGGAAACAGGTTACATGGGAATATAGCCACTGCCAGCCCATGGCCTATTGGAAAGGAATAAATACCAGACCTCACTCTTGTTCCAGCCCTCTAATCTCCCGCTGAACCTAACCAGAAACCCCTTGATGCAGTTCTCTCTGGCTGGCCTCCCAGGACATTGAGCAGGGGCGAGAAGGATGAAGATTGAACAGAGAATATCCAGCACATTTGTCCTTAGACTTTCCAAGTTTCAATATTTAAAATTACAAACAGGGCTGTTTGGCTATAAAAAAATGATATATTTGTATATTAACCAAACCAATGTAACTGGAAAATGACCTTAGAAAAGTTACCTGAGAATTTAAGCAGATTAAAGAAAAATCCTAAACGAGAGGAGACTTGAGTTCTAGTTTCTATTTCTGGTAAGTATTAATGATGCCATTTTCTTAAGTTCCTAGTATCTGAGGCTGTTTTCTCACTCTTATTATAGGACAAAGTCCTATTGGCCTAAGAAAGTTATTGTGAAAATCAAAAGCATGTGGAAATACTATGTAATTACAGAAGTTATTCAAGTATAAGGTGTTAGTATACCCTTAGTATACAGGTAAAAAGCAATCCCATTGTTAAATATATTCAGGAGAGAAATGCCACTGTTTCATTACATTGTGGTTTTCAATTAAGAAGACATTTACATAAATATTTACTACTATGTAACTTTTTAAAAAATGAGAATAGGTATAAATAACATTTACTTGCAATCACTTTCTTACCACTAATTCTCCACCAAAACCCCCCCCCTACATTCTAATTATATGTCAGTTTCTAACAGTCATGTTTGTTTCTAAGTTATTTCCTTTTATTTTGCAGTCTGCTTTACTCTTTCAACCACTTCCTCTTTTGTCTTTATATGCTTCAACATTTCTGATAATCCAGTAACTATACCCAAGATCATAATTCTTTGTCCTTTCTCTTTTCACTTCCCTATTCATGAAAAAATTACATTAAATGGAGGAGGTACTGTTAGATTATAGGAAGAAACACTGATAAAATATCTTCTGTGTGCAATGAACAAAATCCAGTGAATTAATAAAATTATTTATTGTTCCTAAATGGAGATTTAACTGCTTATGCCTTATTACAAATCAGGAATCAGGATACACTAATCCAGAGAAATTCATTAAATAACAGGCAACATTTCCTTTAGGGTTATCTGACTGATACTGCCTTAAGATCTCTACTAGTATAGTTACTCATTTGGCTGGCAAAAGGTTTTCAAAAAGGAAATCTGGGGAAAGGAAAATTGATTGTTTTTAAATGCACCAGCACTAGGAAAAAAAGCATTTCCTGGTTCTTATTCATTCAAAACAGAATAGAAGAAGGTGGAGATTTAAAATCATTAAGGAAACAAAATAAGAAACTTCATTAGAGTGAGGATAAAGCTGCCATTCTTATTGCTCACTATTGTTTCAAGTCTCTGCAGCAGGTAGGAGCAGGAAGATTTAAAAGAGTAGGAAGGAAAAGGTTTTGCCCTTTTCCTTAATGTAAGTCTACTATATTTTAATAGGCTTTGAGCTGTTATCTCTTTGCTTCACATCAGGAACGCTACCACACCTCATTATCACACCATCTTGAGGAAACAGATACTGCCCCCTTGAACTTTGGTAAGAATCATCACAGATATAACAGCTTAGAAAAGAAAGTTTTTGCGTAGACTCTGCTCCCAGTAAGGTCAAGGAAATGAGTTTCTAAAAAGCTCTATGAAGTAAAAAGCCATTTTCCATATACATAATTTTCATGGTTCATTGTGACACATAGTGTGCTTCTCTGAATATTACTGACAGGAACTCCATTTAAAACCTAAAATATTTGATAATGTTCTAAAACAGAGAAAGACAGAGAAGACTTGAGTGCTCAAGTAATATGAAATAAATTCAGTATTTAGATAGCCTTACGAGGCTAGTATTTTTATATTCCCAAACTTACTAAAGATTTCTCTGAATCACAATACCTAAAACTATAATTAACTTATATTAGGATTTAAGTTTTCTGATGTAAAAATATACTTAAATAATTTAATTTGCACAGAATATTTATGTGAGTACTCTGATGTTATATACCTGTCACTTCAAATATGAAAACTCAGGATTAATTTGGGTGTTGGCATCATACTGCAATCATACTAGTAAATGATTTAATTTCAGTATTATATTTAGGATGACACTAAAAGAACCTCTATCAAAATAAATTCTTCCACCATTTGCCTATTGTATCTTATTTTTTTAAAACTATACACAAATTATTTTACTTCACAATTAATTATAAATAGCCATGAGAAACATAACACCAACAGATACCATTTCTAAGTTAAAATAATAAGAAGAAAATATATTCACTTAATGGAATTATATATCAATCTAACCAACAAACGGTGAGAGAGTGGGTAGAGAGATTATATTCTCCCTACAACATGTTTTTAATTCTTCTGGCTGACTGAGGAGGAAGAGGATTCTGTCCATGAAGAAATAGTAATATTTTTTAAATCTTTATGATTATAAAATATGAATTGCACATAAATTATCCAAAGGGAATTCTTAGATAACTTCCAAACAGGAGACAATGACCTTTCAGATCATCTCAAGTTTAAATTTCTGCTGCCATCCTCAGATATGGAGAAGAATTTCTAGAGAATAAATATGAAAGGAGGCCCTATGTTTTGGAGGTTATCTAGACTTGTTAATAAAAGAGTTTCTCTTGATTAAATGAGTCTCTCCCTTTCTTTTTCTCAAATAAATCAGAAAATTCAACGTATCAAAACTCTGACTAAAATCCAAAGGACAGGAAACACTCTGAATACCAAATGTAATCCCATCTACAAATGGTAGAGCTCCATGTTTTGCCAAACAAATCTCACAACTTCACCAGAGTATTCAAATTGAGCACCAAATAGGACAAATTGTCATCTCCTCCACTTGTGAACCTTAAGTGGTGCATAATTTACTGAAGAAACATTGTTGAAGGAACTTCAGATTCTTGGAAGACCCCTGGATTATAAACTCTAAACCAGAAGTAGCAGTGAGCCAGTGACCAGACAGAATCCAAAAGTTTATGCATCCAGAAAAGTGGTACCACCTTCAAACCCAGGTGGAGGACCCCTATTCTAAGCTTGCACCTTAGAACTACCCATAAATTAGAAACCTACAAATGATGAATGTAATAAACTTATCAATTCCAAAAAAACATTTCTGTCACTCAGGACCCAGTGACCAGGAATGACACTGGTAACTCATAAACTTAGAGACAGAAGAAACTGAAGAAACTCTGAACAAGATAAATCCTAAGAAACCCATGCTAAGATATACCAATAATCAAACTTTTAAAAATTAAAAGCAAACAAGAAAATATTTTGAAAGTGGAGATAAACCATTTCCTATAAGAGGAAAACAATTAAAATTACAGCAGATTTCTCATGAGAAACCACAGAGGCAAGAAGGAAGCGACACATCATTTTTCAACTGCTAAAAGAAAAGAACTATCAACATAGAATCCTATGTCCAGAAAAAATATTTTTGAGAAATGAGGAGGAAATGAAAACATTCACAGATGAAGGAAAATCCAGAGACTCTATTAGCAGTAACTCTACAATAAAACAATGACTACAGGATTTCTCTAAATAGAAAAGAAACTTTAAGTAAGGATTTTTAGAACATAAGGAAAAACAGCAAAAATTTGAATTAAAATACAGTGGATTTTCCTTTCCCTCTCAAGTTTTCTAAATATTGTTTGATGAATAAAGCAAAATTTCACAACTTTTCATTGTGGACCTAAATATATGTAAAGGAAATATCTAAGAAAATTATATTATAAATAAGGTAAAAGGATGTAAAGGGAGGTAAGTTCCTATTGTCAAACATAACCATTTCAGAACACTGAGGAAACTGAGCAAAAGAAGGCAATAAATTGAAAAGCACTTATTTTTGAAAAACCTCCAAAACTTTGGGTAAGAACAATGTGAACTGTGTGACCTGCTTTCCTGGATGTCTCTCATTTCCTCCCCACCCCAGGGACACACACAATTGGCAAGAATGGTAGTTCTGCCAGTACAGGGATGGCCATGAAAACAGCAGCTTTCCTGACATAGAGAGCAAGCTCAATTCAAGGTGAGAGGAGAAAACCACCTTTGCCATCTGAATGTGGCAGACTCAGTTAGATATGAATGGGGAAAACAGTTTTGCAGTACCAGTTGGGTCAAGTAGTAGACCAGCTAGAAATTTAATGGGGCTGTCTGAGTTGATATAAACTCTTCACATTTCTGGCTGACTGAAAAATTATGCTTACTATGCTTTATATAGCAGAGACCCTTAAAAGAGGCTAGCAAAAAGAAAGCCAGAGACTTTAGAACTGGCTGCAACCCTGAAAGTAATTTCTAACACACATACACAGATGGATCAACACAGTGGAAGCCCTATTGTCTCCAGGATTTTTTTTTCTGCCTACAACACTGTCAGATCTTGTAGTCTGTTTTCTGTTGCTATAATAGAAAATATGAGACTGAGTAATTTATAAAGAAAAGAGATTCATTTGGCTCATGGTTCTGGAGGAAGGGAAGTTCAAGATTAGGCTACCATATCAGCAATGGATTCATGCTGTATCATAACATGGTGGATGGCATCACATGGCAAGAGTGCATGTGAAAGTGGTGAATGAGCCCATGTGAAAGAGAGGAAAGAACAAAAGGGGCCAGACATTTAATAACAACATGCTCTTGTGAGAACTAATCCATCCTGAGAAAGCGAATCCAGTTTGACAAGAAAGACAATCCACCTGGAGCCTTACCTCCCAACACCACTATATTGGCAACCAAATTTCAACATGAGTTTTGGCAGACAAACTACATCCAAGCCATAGCACTTAGCACTAACCTAAAGCAGACTTGAGGGCAACCTGCTTGGCTAAACAATAATAATTTAAACCTGATCATGGGTTATCAGTGGCTGCATACCACAGAGAATACAGGGTATGTAGTTTAATCTCAGGCAGTTGCTAAAAAAATGAAAAAATAAACAAATAATCTTCAGAAAAATAAGAAAGAATCCAGATACATATGATATACTATGATATATCTCATTTATCCAATATTCAATATTAAAAAATCATTAAACATAAAAAGAAACAGGATCATGCTACCTATATTCAGAGGAAGGGGGAAGGAGAAAGTCAGTATAAAATTCACTCTAAATGGGACCAGATATTGGATTTAGCAGTTATTTCAATAAGTTTTTATAAATATGATCAAAAATTAAGGAAACACATGATAATGAGTCACCAAATAGGAAATATCAATAGAGAAACCAAATCAGAATTCTAGAGAAGTAAAGCAAAACAACTGCTTTGAAAAATCCACTACATGGGCCCAAAACTAGATTGAATGTATGAGAACAAAGCATCAGGGAAGTTAATAATACATCCATATAATGTATCCAATTCAAAGGACAGAGAGAAAGAGATTGCAGAAAAATGAACAGAGCCTCAGGGATCTATGAGACAAGGTAAAGTGCTCTAACATATATGTAAGGGAAATTTCAGCAAGGGAGAGAAAAAGTAACAGAACAAAGTTTAATGAAATAGGGGCCAAAACCTTACCAATTTTTATTTTTAAAAATTAACTTGCAAATCCAAGAACTATAATGAATCTCAAGTAAGTTAAACAGAAAGCGTACCATATCTAGGTAGGTAGTCATTTTTTAAAAAAGAAAGAGAAAGTGAAGGGTTTGAAATTTTAGCTTACTTGAAACTTACTTATCCTTTTACTGATTCATGGAAATAGCTTAGAAGACTTAGTTTGTGGGCCATAAGCTCAAGACTTAATTGCTCACAGCACAGCAAGAAAGATATGCATCAGCATATTTTTACTGATTCACCTAATATCTAAGTCCCGTAGGGTCAATGTTTGCACATACAATGGATTGCTTTTTAGAAGAGGAACCAAAGGCAAAGGCCCAACTTATTTTGAGTAAGTAACAGAGCCAGTTTCCTTTTCTCTCCCCAGGCAGCGAGTAGTCCTATTACACTTTGACCAACTTAGTTGACTGACTAGCTATAGAAACAGCTTAGTGTCAGGAGATGGATAAGCTTTGCAATTTCAGCATGCACAGCAAGAACAATTAGGAATCCTGGCAATTAGAGGGGAACACAGGAATAAAACAAATAGCAAGATAGATAAATCCAAACATACGAATAATTGCTTTCAATATAAACAAAATTAAACACTTGATTTGAAAGACAATCTTGAGTGTCCCCCAGAGACCCATGTGCTTGGTGTCTAGCTTGGCACTGTTGGGGGGGTAGCAGAAACTTAAAGAGGGAGAAGCTAGTGGGAGGTCTTGGGTCATTGATGGCACGTGTTCAAAGAGGACTGTAGGATGCTAGTCTCAAATCTCCTTTTGCTTTCCATCTGCCATGAGGTAAGCAGCTTCCTCTGCCACAAGTTCCTGTCATGATGTATGCCTTACCACAGGGCCAAAACAACAGGCCCAACTAACTATGCACTAAAACCTCCAAAAATTATGAGCCAAAATAAACCTCTCCTCTTTTTAAGTTGATTACCTCTGGTGTTTTGGTATAGTAATGCAATTTGACTAACAGACTGTATAAAGCAAACAAGATCTACATATATATTGTCATAAGGAAATACACTTTAGGTTAAAATATATAAATTAAAATATATTAAAATATATAAATAGCCATCATGCAAATGATGGCTACAAGAAAACTAGAATGGCTATATGAAGATCAGACAAAATTGGATTTATAATGAGGAATATTAACAGATAACATAGATATTTCTTAATTCTAAAAGAGTTGATACATCTAGAAAATAATATAAATGCTTAACAACAGAACCACAAAATACATGATGCAAATACAATATAAAAAGGAGAAGTAGACAAAGGGATGACTCACTTATCTAAAAGGACTCTTGCTTAAGTGATGTACATAAAAATAAATATAGTTACTGATGTGTAGCTAATAATAAAAAAATACAGTTACTATAGAGTCAGGAGAAATCAAAAAGATGTAATAAAAATCAGTGTACATCCCGTGTAGAGGTGCCTACCTATAATCCCAGCTAATCAGGAGGCTGAGGCAGGAGGATGAAAGTTTGAGGCCACCTGGGCAACTTAGAAGTACCCTGTCTCAAAATAAAAAATAAAAAAAGGTTGGGGATATAACTCTGTGATGAAGCAACTCTGGGTTCAATTCTCATTAGTGAGGTGGCGAGGGTGGTTTTTGTACAACCTTTGATTTTAAAAAGCTCATAAATTTCATAATTACAACATTGACATGAATATACAAATTATATTATCTTCAGATTCCAGAACACTCTCCAATGAAAACTTAATGATTCTTTTCATCTCTTTCCCTTCTTCCTTTTAAGAATCAGTCCCAGGGACTGGGGCTGTCGCTCAGTAGTAGAGCGCCCACCTTGCACGTGTGAGGCACTGGGTTCGGTCCTCAGCACCACATAAAAATAAATAAAGATATTGTGTCCAAATACAACTAAAAAAATATCAAAAAAAAAGAATCTGTCCCAAAGCTTACTGAAACTCTAAAGTGGTAGTGAGAATGTCAAATGCTTATAAGCTATAAGAAAGTAAACTTGAATATATTCTTTTTTTTATGTTCTAGCTAATCTTATTTAAACTGCCATTGCTACCATGTTGTATTTTTACAAAGATTATATATTATAAAAAATAAGATAATTTTTGAAACTTCTGTTTAATAAATAAATAAATAAATGATAAACATATCCCAGCTGGAAGTAATGTAATGCACAAATAAATAAATGAAAGAAGGAATTTGTGCAAAGGTTAAGAGGTTGCCAACTTAATTTGTTTCAAGATGAATTCTATTTGGTATAACATATAAGGCATCATAAATTACTGTGTTTTAAACTATTCAGTCTTATTTCTCAATGTAATATTATACTCAGGGAAAAACTAGCTTCTTTAAGGCTAAACTGTAAATTGGCAATGCATGGTATAATAAATAAGACGGTAAGCTTATAAGACAATCTGCCTGCAAAAGAAAGAGTGGCTGATAATATTCTAAAACTTGAGACGTGAAAGAAATGTGTTTCATTTCAAAATTAGTTTATGACCCTTGTTTACAAGCTAAAAAGAAGAGTTTAAATAGCACTGCCCTTCTTTAATATAATTGATGTTGGTTTTGTTATTCTAAAATTATAATATTTTAATAATTTGATAATTTAATATTAAATAATATGTCATTTTGAGGCTAGTAAATTTTATTATTTTTTAAATTTGGGAATGTCTTACTGATTAGAATAAGGAAAACAACTAGTAAATTAAGTTTTCAACCTTTAACTTTTGTTATGTATTTAAGAAAAATTTATATTTCATTTCTGGGATAATGGTACCATTTTATAGACTTAAAAAAGTAAAATAACAAATTTTGATCTATACAAAAATTTGGACTTATGCTCCAAATTAAGATAGATAGATAATAGACCTGTTGTTTTTTGTTTGTTTTTCCTTTCTGCTCCTGCTCCAAAGTAGAGCTAACCCAACCCATTCTCTTTCCCCAGTGGCAGCAGGTATCATATCCACAGTGTTCTTACCTCAGTCTGTGTGGTCTTGAAGACTTTCCCCTGACAGACCAAGGCTTTTTAAGTTTAATTTAGGCCAGAGTAAGGGGACAGGTCTGGATGCAGATCATATTTATTCTCTGTAATGGAGACAGATTTGGGAGAATTTTGCAAAGACTGCTATTCCCATTCCTCAGTTTGCACCAAGAGAAGGGATGATGGAGGATTTTCTCTAGATTCCCTCTGTCCTCCCCAGACCCTGATGGGGTTCCTGGAGGAAAATCCTGCAAATAGAGGGGAGCTCCCCAATAACCATGATACCCCTCAAAAAATTCATAATCTTAAATTAGTCTACACTTGAATTACTCTAGTAATTCAAATTTCTAGTTTGAATATATAAATAAATCTAAAATAATCATGTGAATAGATTTTGAGAGAAGTTTTTAAAGATTTAAATAACTTGTGGTCTTTTATAAATAGTGTCAAACAATAACCCAGACTAGAGGGTAAGTACTGTAAAATCAAGATGCATTCCTATAATTCCAATGACTTGGGAGAATCACAAATTCCAAGCCAGCCTCAGCAACTTAAGCACTAAGCAACTTAGCAAGACCCTGTCTCAAATAAAAAAGGGCTGGGATGTGGCTTAGTGGTAAAAGTCCCCTGGGTTTAAGCTCCAATTCAAAAATAAAATAAAATACTATAAAATTAAAAATATTTTACAAAGATATTCCACCTAAATTTATGAGCATACTATTTCTCTAATAATTCTTAATTATATATGTTGCAAATAAATATAAGTATTTTTCTCAAATTCTTAAAAGTATTTTGGAACTTCAATTATTAAGATGTGACTCTTAAAATTGCTCATATTTAACCAAAGTCTTTTAAAAATTAGGATTCAGCACTACAGTCAGTCATAATAAAAATAAACTGAAGATATACAGTTACTATACAATTCCTGTATGAGTATTATCTATGTATTCTTCAAAATATGAACCATATTGGCAAGCTGGTTGATCTTAGTGTAGAGGTGGAAGACCTCTGTTGGAATGGCCAATTAGCTATAATCTAACAATTTATTAAAGGCTTTGCCAAAGCCCTGATGAAATATAAAGGACTAATTAATGGATTATAGACATAATTACCTCACCAGAGCTGGGGTTGTGGCTCAGTGGTAGAGCGCTTGCCTAGCATGTGTGAGGAAATGAGTTTGATTCTCAGCACTACTTAAAAAAGAAATAAATAAAATAAAGTTATTAAATCCACTTGCAACTAAAAATGTTTTTTAAAAAAGAACCTCACCAATAAAATTAAACTACATTACAAATTAATTTTGTTTTAAGTTGGCATCATTATAATTCAAATTTATTTTGTAAAACTATATGATTATTAAAGAAAAAAGTGTTCAAAGTGGGGAAAAAAATATGATAAGTAGGATGCTTTCAAAATTTAAAGGGTGCCATTAAAAGGACAAAGAAGTCACTCTAAAGGGAACAATTATCAGCTAATTTTTGTCAATTCAACATAACCAAAAATTTTAATAAATTGTTATATTTTAGCTAATTTGGCCATTCCAACTGAGGTCTTCCACCTCTACACCAAGATCAACCAGCTTGCCAATCACCAGTGTAAGGCCATTTTAGACCACCCAGTCCTGCCAAGCTGGTCCAATCCAGAAAGTACACCAACTGACCCAACAGATTATGAAAAATGTTTGTTGTTTGAAGCCACTAACTTTTGAGTGATTTATTGTATAGCAAAAGAGAACAAACTGCCAGATGTGGTGGCGTGCGCTTGTAAACCCAGTGGCTGGGGAAGCTCAGACAGGAGAGTTCAAAGCCAGCCTCAGCCTATGGCAAGGCACTAAGCAACTCAGTGAGACCCTGTCTCTAAAATAAAAATACAAAATAGGGCTGGGGATGAGGATCAGTGGCCAAGTGCCCCTGAGTTCAATCCCTGGTAAACCCTCCCCCGCAAAAAAAGAACAAACTCACCATTCATATCTAACCCTAACTAGGATGAAGTTCTGGAATTACAGCAATTTAGCAAGACCCTGTGTCAAATAAAAAAGGGCTGGGATGAAATTCATATTTTAGAAGTTGGGATTACAATTTCTAAAGCAAACTGAGTTATAAATACCTCTTCCTTGATTAAAAAACAATAAAAATTACTCCTATCTCCCAATCTAGGACAAAGAAGACCTGCTCTAGCCTTACTCAAGGATAAAGAGACAAAGTAATTACAATAATAACCAGCCTGGAAGATCATGAGAAATTTTTATAAATTTATAAATAAATTTTAATCATCAAAATAATCACTTTAAATTTAATATAATTTATTTTATTATTTTAATAATTAAATTAAAATCATTTAAAATTAAATAAATTTATTAAAATAAATATAAAATAAATTATATTAGTGATAGTTAAAACTGCATCATGGGGAGGAGTGCAGAAGAAAGGCAGGTGTGGTTTTGAAAGGACAACAAGAGGGATCCTTGTTGAGATGGAACTGCAGTATATCTCTATTAGGATAGTAAGTACATGAAACTACACAAGCATTAGAATAACCAAATAAACACACATACAAGTAAAACTGAGGAATCGTGATGATGAGTAGAATGTACCAATGCCAATGTTCTGGTTGTAATATGGTACAGTAGTTTTGCAAGGTGTTTCCTCCAATAGTACACAAGATCACTCTGAATTATTTCCTATAACTTCATGCAAATACATAATTACAAAGTAAAAAAACTTCAATTAAAAATATTTCAGTTGTTGAAAATGACTCAACAAATATTTATAGCTTATCTTTTGAAAAAGCAGGGAGGACTCTCAATTTGTAATTATTGTATTGAGTGAGATATTTTAAATGTTGTTCTATTGCTACCAGAGTAGGATTTCTAATGAAGTTTTCCTTGATTCTTTTTTTAAAATCCAAATACAAAACAATACTTGCTTCATTTAACTTCTTATTGGATGCTAACTTAAGAGTCAAAATGCACCTTCTTATTTTTAGTATAAATGATACTACGCTCTCTGTATTATTCTACAATTTTTTCATAATTATCTTGGAGATGTTTTTATTTCATTAAATACAATTCAATCTTATTGAATTGTATTTAATGAAATAAATTAAATAATTCAATTCAATTCAATTCAATCTTATTGCTGCACAGTTTTTACATCCATTCTGCTAGTGATTGACACTTAAGTTCTTTCAAATGCCTTTATTTGCCCATTCTGCACTTCTGGAATGGATACCAGGAAGTTAAATCCTGAGAAAAGAGGTATATGCATATTAAATTTTAATAGACACTGAAATATTGTCCTCCAAAAAGGCTCTACTAGCTTATATTCCCACAAGCAGTATACTCATTTTTCTATGTCATCCATATTTGATATCATCAAGCTTAATTTTCAATGAGATTAAATTGGGAAAAACATATTCCCTTTTAAAGTAAAATTTTTAATTTTTTTAGTTGTAGATAACACAATGTTTTTATTTTATTTATTGATTTTTATGTGTTGCTGAGGATCAAACCCAGTGCCTCGCATGTGCTAGGCAAGTGCTCTACCACTGAGCCACAACTCCAGCCCCTAAAGTAAACTGTTTTGAAGCATAAACATGAATACAGAGTAATGCACAAGTCAAATGTATATTTAGCTCAATGACTTTGTTACAAAGTGAGACTGCCATGTAATCCTAATCCATCTCAAAACATATTATTACCAGCTCAGAAACCTCCATTGCACTCCTTCTCAGAACTCTCAAACATAACCACTGTCCTAACTGCTAAAAACAAAGCAGTTTTGCCTTTTTTGAACATTATTTAAAGGAAATCATACAATATGTTCTTTCTGTATCTTGCTTCTTTAGATCAGCATTATATTTGTTAGATTAGCCCAAGCCAACGTGTGGCAGTACTTCATTCATTTTATTTTCAATATATTATTCTATTGCATGGGTATACCATAATAAATACACATTTTACTGTTGATGGATAATTGTACTGATTTCAGTTTGGAGCTCTTTAAATAATTCTGTGTCATCAATATACTCATACAAGCATTTTGGTAAATATTTATACACAAAAACATATACTTTACTGGTCATAAGATATGCATATATTTAGCTTTGTTATATAAAGCCCAACAGTAGATGGTCACATCAATTTACACTACCATGGACAGCAAATGAGAAATCAATAACCATATATCCTAACTGAAACTTGGCACTGTCAGTCTTGGCTGGGCCCAGTGGTGCACCCCTACAATTCCAACCACCCGGGAGGCTAAGGCAGGAGGATCTCCAGTTCAAAGCCAGACTCAGCAATTTAGTGAGGCCCTAAGCAACTCAGTAAGATCCTGTCTCTAAATAAAATATAAAAATGGGCTGGGGATGTAGCTCAATGTTTAAGCACCCCTGGGTTCAATCCCAGGTACAAAAAAAAAAAAAAAGTCTTTAAAAATTTGAACTACTCAGAAAGTCATGTAATTGTAACTTAATGTTGTCTTCATTTGAATTTTCCTGATTAATAATGATAGAAAGCTGCTCTTATGTGTTTATTAGTCATTTGGATATTGTGCTAGCCACCTTTCTGTTCCTATTAACCACTTACCTGAGATAGTCAACTTTTAAGAAGAAAAGGCTTACTTTGGCTCACGGTTTTGTAGGTTAGAGTTTATGGTTACTTGGTCCCACAGCCATTGGGCTTGTGGCAAGGCAGTACATAATGACAGGAGCATCTGGCAGAGAAAGCTACATCTCACAGTAGCCAGGAAGCAAAGAGAAAGATAGGAAGGGGCACAGTCCCAATATCCCCTACAAGAGCACACCCTGCAATGACCCAACTTCTTCCCACTTGGTCTCACCTCTTAAAGGTTCCACCATCTCACAACAGCAACACAGGCTTCGGACCAGGTCTTTAATAAATGTGCCTTTGGAAACGTTACAGATCCAAACCATAGCAGATATCAAGTCTTTGGCCAATTTTTTATTGGGTTGCCCATGGATTCTTCATATATATATTTTGAATACAAATTCTAGAATTTATATATACTACACATAAAATCATACATATATATGTTTATACATGTACATATTGAGTAGCTTGCCATTTTACTCTTCTAAAATTGTATTTTTATTAAGAGAAATTCTCAGTTTTAATAAGGTATGATTTATTAAGCCTTTCCTTTATCATCAGGGATTTTTCTATTCAGTTTAGGAAATCTTTGCTTACACCAAGATCAAAATATTATTTTATAGAAGTCTGATCCATTGAAACACCACTTCATGTTTCTCAAAATCAAAGTGTATGCATGTATACACATAAGTCTATGTAAACATCTGACTTTTATGCAATTTTTAGAGATTTGGGAAAGAGGGGAGAAGTGGGGAAAGGCTTGTTCTCGCTCTGACATCTTGATCCAATATCCTGGCTAATTTTCCAAACACACATTGAAATCTTTTAATCCCAAACACAAACAGCTGCTGGTATCATATGATCTAATTTGGAAACCTCTGCTTCTGAGATGATGTCATATTAAACTATCTTAATTTAAGACTTGGTCCCCATGTTAAATTGGCATCTGCATGACATATGTGAATAAATTTCATTCTCCTTTAAAATTATATTTTAGACTTTATTATTAGATCTCAAAATAATTGAAATTCTGCATTATGAGATTTCTACAAACACCTATCAACAATAATACAATCCTTTTGCTAGGAAAGGAAAAGAAAAATTAACTTTAAAAAAATTAGTGCTAAAATTTGAAAATAAAGCAAAGAAATTCAAATGGCCCTGAAATATTATCTCCTTATTACTCAACCCTGAAATTGCTTCAATAAACAGACTCTTCTGCCAATATCAATAAATTCTGGAATAACAACACTGATTGAGAATGGCATTATAAATTCTAAGCTGAAATCTAAAATAGTTTCCAAAGAAATGTTCAATAGAAATTTTATAGAAAGAAGCTCAATTCTGAAATAAAATAAACTATGTTCATAAGAATTAAATCCAAAGAGTTTAACAAAGAATTACTTCACGTACATCTAATTTGTTCTATGTGCCATTTTAGGCAAAGGGATACATGATCAAACAAGAGAAAAACATCCTATTTTAATATGCATATCTCTCATGGTAGTCCATCACTCAGTGATATAAAAATATGTTTGAGAACATTAATAACAGAGTTACATTTATCACTGACTTCAAAACATTAGAAAAATCAAGATTTTGTCAGAGAACGAGAGCAAGTTCAGGTATCTGAAAACTTATCTGCCTAAGTGATTCACTTGGAAAGAGAGGAACTGGCTAGAATTTAAGTGTATTAGAATCAAATAACTCTTAACAGATTTTAACTTATATCCCCAAACCAAAAAATTGAAATAATCCAGATGTCAGACTTGTGGAGTCAGGAAAACACTGGGTTTAGCAGGAGCAAATTTTTATAATTTAGAGTCCTATTGTCCAATACAATGGCTATTAATCATCTGTGGTTTTTAAACTTTGAAATAATTAAAATTTAAAATAAAAATTCAGCTCCTCAGTCACAGAAGACACATTTCTAGTATACAACAGCCACAAATAGCCTGTGGTTACTACATTGAACAGTACATATATGGAATATTTCCAACATCGAAGAAAATTCGATTGGACAGCACTGTTCTAGAGAAAGGGAAGAGGCATGTCATTTCTGAAAAAAAACAAAAACATTCTAAAAAGTGTCACAAAAAGTGGTATTGATAATGGCAAAAAAAAAAAAGTTTTTTTCTCCATGTCTATTCTCATTCCATTCCATCTTATTTTCTCATCCTCTAGAAAACCTATTTCTCCATTTTTAACTCTTTCTCTCCCTACTCCTCACATTTTCCACTATTCTGTTTTCTTATTCCTAATCTCCCTTCTGGAACCACTTTTCTAGCAACAAAAATGCAGTTCACTTTTAATAACATGATGCAATTTTTGAAGTTTAAAAACTATTCTCAAGGTTAAGGAGCTGAATGAGCATTATTTCTAATATGTTTCTCCCTCAATACTATATTTATAGAAGATTCACAAAAGGGGGTAGGGGGTAGGTGTATGATTTTCAGTGTAATTCCCTTCCGGTCCTGCCATAAAAGGGTTTCTCACCGTAGGAATCCGGGGTGGAAAAGATATGCGATTCTAGTTCCTTCTTCTGGGCAGATTTCTCTCTGCCCAGGAAGGGCTCCCTCTTCCAGTACTGCAAGTCCGCAGAGAACCCGGCTCTGCGATATGTCTGCTGGACTTCTGCTGTCATCTAGCGGAGAGAACCTGCAAAGAGTTCCTTCGCCCCTGGCGGTTGCCAGGCGACGGAAGCAGCGCCCAGCAGGGCCAAAGGAGGAGGGCGCAGACTGAAGGATGCTGAAAGAGCCGTAACAACCCTGTCTCCTATTGGCTGAAGAACTCCCCACGATCGCCATTAGCCAATGACCGGTCGCTTACGGATTACGTAGGACGCTGTGTGACTCCGCCCATTCAGCTTCGCGTCTGAAGACCGTGGAGGCCTGAGTTAGACTATCCAACGCCTCGACCGACCCATGTGTACCCTGCAGCTCTTGATGCTGCCTGTGTTCGTCCTGATGCTCCCTGAGGGCGCCCAGCATCAGCCCTCTTTTTTCCCAACGGGGGCAGTACCCACACCTGCAGTCCTGGGGCCGGTGACGCAGGGCGGGACCCCCCAATCCTCTTCGGTGGAGACTGCAACTCCCCAGGACGTGCCTGGGATTTTTACCGTGGGCCCTACTCCTGTGACCCCATCGATGCCTGGGAATAGGTCCATGGACCTCTTCCCAGGTGAGGGGAAGAATTATGGGGTGGAAACTATTGACTTATCTGATCTAAAATTCTACGAACACAATTGCCACAAAGCAGAAAGCGCTGTAGGAAACGAGGGGCCGGGGGGAGCGGAGGTTTAGCACCTGGACGAGTTTAGGCATCCTTATGCCACTTTCTCTCTTTTTGTTGCACTTTGATAGTCTTACCGATCTGTATCTGTGACTTGACTCCTGGTGCCTGCGATCTAAATTGCTGCTGCGACAGGGACTGCTATCTTCTCCATCCGAGGACCGTTTTCTCCTTCTGCCTTCCAGGCAGCGTAAGGTGAATCCTAAAGGGGATTGAGCCCTCGATTGGGTAATATTTGCAAGTGGAAAGAGTTAGACTTCGTGCCTCCTAACCCTATTTGCACTCCTAGAATGTTACCTTGTTTTTTTTCCGGGAGTGTCCTTCCTTTTCTAACTCTCTAGAACAGCTAAGACTAGGAGGACTTTGGTGTTGCACTGGGGTAGCCCAAGGATTCTCTCTTTGGCACCTGAGGTGCCAAAGTATCTGAGGGCACTCTTCTTTACACCTGCCTCTCCCCTCCTAAATATCCTCATCCTCTTTCCTCACAGGTCTTCAAGCTGGGTGTGTGTAGATAATTCTCTTATCTTCAGGAGTAATTCCCCGTTTCCTTCAAGAGTTTTTACCAATTCAAATGGAATTAGACAGTTTTGTGTCCTCGTGAACAACTGTGAGTAAAAACATGTTGGCTGTTCTTATTACCTAACATTTTTTGAGAAGTGACTATGTTTTTGGCTTTCCCATTTCTTTTTTAAACTATTATTTTTATGCTTTGAATCTCTATCACTTTCCCTCTCCTTCTACCCATTCCTCTGCCCCCCTCTCTTTTTAGAGAATATTTGAAACTTCTTAAGCACTATTGACTATGGATCAGATAATGCATGTGGAACTTTAATTTCAATGAATTTAATTTTAAGGCTTGTAGCTCATATAATCACAGATAGACTATATCCCCCCACTTACTCAATCTCCACCAAATCACTCACTCAATTCCCAGATTCTGATATATCATAAGCACTGAATAATACTTGCATGAATGTTTTTAATGAGTCTTTGCCAACCCTGTTTTTATTTCATGAAGCAGCAATGTGGGGGAAAGAGCATTAGATAGAAACTAATAACTGCTATTTTCTTACCACTTGCACAAACTTGAACAAATCCCTTACTTCTAAGTTTGTTTCTTCAACTATAAGGTGAAAAATTTATATCACTGTTAATGGATGTGAAAGTGCTATATAACTGTAGAGTGCAATAAATAAAGATGCAAAGTGGTATCATTGGGGTTTTTTAATGGTCTTAAAAACTTTTTAGTGATGGTTTTATCATTTCTAAAAGATTTGAAACTATAGTCAGCTCATCCTGATTTTATCTGAATTTTAGAAAAGAAATTCCCAAAACTATACTTGTCTCAGAAAATAACAAGTTTTTGGTTTGAGAGTACTTGGATTTGAAAGCAGTTATCAGGAGACCTATGGCCACTTAAGTTGTCCTTTCTAAACTTTCTGCTGCCTTCTAACTCCAGCCTTATGATCATATTTTAGGACTATTGCCATAGCATCCAACTGGTGCTCCCTACTTTTACTCTCTCCTTCTGTCTCCCATAGCATCCTACATATAGCTTCTGTACCAGAGGTTCTGAACTTTCTTTCACCAACAAAGCTTGAAAAAATATGGCTACTTCCAATAGTAATAGGGGATAATTATATCAATGTACTTTCCCTGAATGAGACTGGGAAATGGATTCATGTTTAGTATGAAAAAGGAAAAAGCTTCTCTTGGTCTTCATTATTTGCCTACCTTCTTCACATATATGCACCTAGCAAACTTACACAGCCATAGAGAATCACTTTGCTAGATTATTAGTTCCATAATACTACATTATGATGTTTCTTTATTCAAAAAACTCCAATGACTTTCCATTACCTAGAGAATAATATCCAATTTCTTTAACCTGACAGTGTGGTTTTCTAATAGTTAAGCCAACTCTCCTTTCCAGGATTTTCTCCATCACTCTCTTTGATCCTCTGTTTTGGCCAAACTCATCTACTTAATGTCCTCAAGATATGCCTTGCATTCTCCCCAAGTTTGTTTACTTTTCTCCTTGACTCAAGTATTCCCCTTTTTCTTTGCATTTTAAAATCCCTACTCCTTGCAAGAATCTTTTTTTGCTCATTGCAGTTGGAAGTGATCCCATGTTCCAAAGTCCTGAAGCACTCATAAAGTCATTCCCTTGGAACTCAGAGAAGTTTTTTGTTTGCTGTCAATTTATATAAATATCATGTCAGAACCTGGAAAGTATGAACCACATTATTATTTGCCTACAGTCTGAATCTTCTGATAATGATCAATAAAGGATGCTCTTGGTCCAAGTCTGTGTAGCATGACAAAGTGGGGAAAACCCCTGACCAGGAATAAGGCGATACTCTGGTATACTCTGGCTCTGACTGCTGGCTGTGTGACCCTTTGCAGCTCATTTACCTCTGAGTGTCCAGATTTCCTAATGAGATTGGGTCAGATGGTGTATAGGCTTCCTTCCTCATTTGAAATTGTACCTTTAAACTCTCTTAGGTATAGTATATCATGTATGGAGGCAGACCTTTTTAGCAAAATCTTTATGTATCCTCTATATCCTATGTTTCTTGTTTGCATTATCCTTGTTTATCATCCCTCTGCCAATATCTGTACACTGAAGTTAGAGAGAAAATGTTACTTTTTCTCTTACTGATTTAAGCCATGAAAAAAATAGCGAGATGGTTATTTACCATCTCAGCTCATCTTCTTTCTTAGTTTTTCTTGTTATTTTATCTTTTATTTACAAGGATAGAAATAACTATTTTATATGAGGTAAATACTTCTTCTATGTGGTTTTCAGGGCGTGAGTTCTGAAGGAAATGATAAACAGCTTCTTGAAGCTTCAGAGTTTGGAGGCTTCAGGCCCTGGAAGATTTCTGGTCTGATCAGAGGTGGAAGGTGGTCTCCAGACCAGTGGCATGTTAGTCACCTATTTCAGAACAGGGCTTTTCAAATTCTAATATGCATATGCATCACCTGCAGATCTTGTCAGTATGCAGATTCTGACTCTAGGTTTGAATGCCTGAGAGTCTGCATTTCTGACAAACTCCCAGGTGACAGTAATCATGCAACTCACTCTGAATAGTAAGAATCCTGGAAATGTATATAGTATCAGTAGTCCCTGGAATTAAGAGCTATGTTTATTTCATGCTGTATCGGAAAGCTGAAAATTCAAATAACTGAGATGTTGTGATTGCAGAGGATAAAGGTCAAACTTATTTAATGTGGAATCCTTATTAGCTTTCAGTGACTCTGTTCTTGTTACCTTTTTGATTCTGTTCAAATGACCATATTTATATGAAGAAACAAACTTGAACATGTTTTTGCTATGTTCTTTTCTCAAGTTAACAGAAGTGGTAATCATCTATCATCTGCTGCCCTCTGAACAGAGAACAGCACCAGGGCCTTTTCCCTACATCTCTGTCCTGGTTCTGAAGTGCTGTAAAGAGATGGCTGCAGAAGCTTAGATAAGTTTATACATAGCTATAATAGAAATTATATCATTGTTGCAGAAAATACCTTTTTAGAGTATCTGAAATCTTGAATGTAGGAAATATAAGGTGAAAGGAATAAAACCAACAAATCGATATGCTTGAGACGTGGAAACATTTTCATTAGAACTAGTCAGTTGAAGTTTCAAGGAAACAGAATGGGGAGAAAAGATCAGATATTGCCTCTGAGTTTGCCATGTTCCTATGGAAACAGTACTACTTTGTTGCTTCACTCATCTGAAACAGACCAAATAAGGAGCATTATTGAGCTTTCCTTTTTTGTCACAAGTTGCTAATCATGCACATTCTTGGAGTTTAAAGACTTGGAATTGACATTTATTGACCATATTCTTAACTTAGATCTTAATATGAAAACAGTAATCCAATTACAGGTTACAAATAAGTTATGAGGTAATAGAAATTTGAATTATTAGTATCTCTGAAGGTGGAGGATTGATTTGGAACCTTCTAAAAAAATGTTCTATAACTTGATCTGGGTGGTAGTAATACCAGTATATGAATTGGTAAAAATTCTTTTGAGTTTATACTTTAGTGCATTTATACACATAAATGTATGCATATTATACTTCAGTAAAAATATTTTTAAAAATTAGTTATTTGGGGGCTGGGGTTATGGCTCAGCAGTAGAGCACTTGCCTAGCATGGGCAAGGCCCTAGGTTCAATCCTTAGTACCACATAAAAATTAATAAGTAAAATAAAGGTATTATGTCCAACTACAACTAAAAAATAAATATTAAGAAAAAAATTAGTTATCTGGCATGCCATATATTTTAAAATATTTGTTTTTATTTTAACTAAACTTCTTTTCTTTTTAAAAACATTGTAGCAAAATTAAACTATTCCCAGAAGCTCCAAAAGGTCAACGCAACCAACTTCCAGGCCCTGGCTGTAGAGTTTGGAGGCGAATCTTTCCCTTTAGCATTGCAAACTCAGTTGCCACCACTTTTTTACAGAGTGAGTCTGGGGATAGGGATGGAATTGTTTGGTCTTTTATTTCCTCTCATCATAAGACTATTGGCAAGGTATCTTTGTGATACCTCCCTGCAACAAGTAAACCATTGTTGACTTTTTTGAAGGACAGTGCCAATCATGTAAATATAAACAAGCCACTGAATTAACTTTTGTTTCTACTTTTTCTTTTCTGCTATAATTCAATTCAATTTCACTGTGAATAAATGTCTCCCATATTTTTATTCAGGCTGGGGACCCCATTCTAACTTACTTCCCCAAGTGGTCTGTAACAAGTTTGCTGAGGCAGCCTGCAGGAGTGGGAACTGGGGAACTCTGTGCTGACAGAAATCCTGCAGGTGAGTCTAGGGTAGAAATACCAGCCTTATTGGCTCAATTTAAAATAGGTTTGATCATTTTCCATTGCCTTAATTCTTTGTGTTCTAAGGTTTCCTAGAAAGTAAAAGTACAACCTGTACTCGTTTCTTCAAAAACCTGACAAATAGCTGTACATTGGATCCAGCACTGGATGCTGCCTCTTACTATAACTTCACAGTCTTGAAGGTGGGTGTCCTTCTCTCTGCACTCTTGTCACCATCATTTGAAGAAATATGAAAGGAAATAGGGATATACGTCCATAATAAAACATTGTCACCCTCCTGGCTAGTGGGATTCGCTTGAGAGAATAAGAGGAGGTTTTCACTAAACCTCTTGCTATTCAATAGAGCTCTGTCAGGGTAGGTAAGTATTGTAGTCTACCCTACCTCCCATCTAGCTCTGTTCCCTGACATTTTAGTGTAAGAGTCAAGTGGAAGAGAGTAAGCAAATCATTCTAATATTTTGGTCTCCCCAACCCCTCAAACAAAGTCTGTTGGTGGTAATATGAAACTACAAGGTCTGTATGTGCACACTTTTGATTTCACTGTTTACTTTATAGATTCCAACAGGTTTGACTGATCTGCAGAATATGAAGGTATGATGCCATTCAACATGAAAAAGGAAAAATTATATTTGGCTCCTTTACATATAAGGCAATTTCAGTCAAGATTATAATGGCAGAAGAAAATGTAACCTTGATGTATCACAATCACATGGGCTTGGGATGGGCTTTTTAGAGTTTTTTTTAACAGGTAAGAGGGCCTCAATTAATCTCTGAGGGAGTATCTGATAGAGTATTTCTAAAACTTTTATTCTTATTTTATATCTCATAAAATTAGTGTTTTGGAAATATTTTTTTTGAAATGTGCTGATTTAGAGTGACTTAAACTTAAGTTATAAGCTGGCAGTAGAAGGAGAAAGAAAAGGAATAGTCAAAGGGATGGGAAACTCTCATTTTAGCATCATAGGTAGCTAGAAGGAAAAAAAATGGAGCTTTCTATTTTAGTTGCTTTTGCTCTTTCTCTTGCTAGTTCCAGGTTCCTGTAACACTTGCCTCACAGGCCAGTCCTCCGCTGTTGGTTGGAAACACTTGTCAGAATGCTGTTTCCCAGGTAAGGATGCTGGGAAACATGATGATGCATGATGATGCATGTTGACCAGCATTGCCAGAGGTGCCTCATCTTGGATTAATTGCTAGACTGACCCTGCCTGAATTTTAAGAGATGAGCATATGGCTTCCTCCCTACCATTATTCAGTCATGTCCATTGCCACAATCCTCCAGTATTTCAGGTTCACAACACTGAAATTATTTCTGACTACTCTTCCTTTGCCCAGGTGCAGTCTGTTACTGGCTTTTACTGCCTGATCACATTTTCTTCTGTTGACACAGGTAGAGTCATCTGAAAGTCTGAAATAGATTAATCAGTTTCTGTTACTCTATTCTCTCTTCTAATGACTCTAACCTAAAGAAGTAATAATTATCTTACAGGATCATTATGAAGAATGTGCTCAGAAATTTATGGTTACCTTTAATTACTTGAGACTTTTATTCCCAGCTGTCTTTAAAATTTTTTTTATTTGTTCTTTTTAGATATACATGACAGTAGAATGTATTTTGACATATTGGAGTCTTGCTATATTTTCTAGATTGGACATGAACTCAGGATCCTCCCTGAGTTGCTGTGATTGCAGACACCAGCTACTGTGCCTGGCTTCCTACTATATTCTTATTTATTGTCAGACATTGTGGAAATCAAGTAACTCAGTTTTTGTTCAGTACTCACCTCTGCCTCTGTTTCTAGTTCTTGGCCCAAATCAAAACTTATTTTTCTTAAACTCACCCTTTCCATGAACTCTTTCAAAAAGTTCTATTCAGTCTCTCTTTATATACAAATGTAACTAATAAAACCCTCTTATTTTTTCATGGTATTTGTTTTTGACATGTTTAAGATTACTTTTTCAGTCACTTATTCAGTTTGATTATCCATAGAAAATCTTCTATCCCAAACATAATCAGCCCAATAACTATTTTATTAATTGATTCTTTTACATTCCAGGTCATCTATGATATAGAAACCAATGGGACCTTTGGAATCCAGAAAGTTTCTGTCAGTTTTGGACAAACCAACCTGACCATTGAGCCAGATGTTTCCTTACAGCAAGAATTCATCATTCACTTCAGGGTTAGAGCCCTTCTCTATAGAGGACTGTGGGGGGTAGAATTATCAGGTTAGAAATAATCCTCTGCTTCTATAATCCATCTTTAATAGAATAAGGATCAGAAAACCTAGTTCAATCTGTTAATTGAGGCCTTGAGATTACATATTTCTTAATTTAAGTAGAGGAGATGGTATTCAACATATTTATTAACATTTTCTCTGATTCTCTGTCTGAAACACAGCAAAGAAGTACTTAGGTCAAAACTCTGTTTTAAATAGTCATTTTGAATCATGAACTCAGCATCCCACAGAAATTCTTTTAACTAGCTTTTCTTGTATTGCTGAACATTTCATCATTTTATTTCCATTAAATTTAAGTTTCTAGTCTTTTTTTTTTTGGTACTGAGGATTGAACCTAGGGGCACTTAACCACTGAGCCACATCCCTAACCCTTTTTTATATTGTATTCAGAGACAGGGTCTTACTGAGTTGTTTAGGGCCTCTCCAAATTGCTGGAGCTGGCTTTGAACCCCTGATCCCAAGCCGCTGGGATTATAGGTGTGCGCCACTACACCTGGCTAAGTTTCTAGTCTTTTGGCTTTCTTCTACTTCTCTCCTGTCTTTGAACTTGGCAGAGTTCTTCACCCTATGACAACCAAGTCCTGTGTCTCTCACAGTTCGTCCCTGGAACGTCTGTAGTTCATTGAAATGTATTTTAAAATCACATTTAAATTCCTCTGAGTACAGATAGGATAATTAAGTCCCTAAACAATAATGGTGCCAGGTGCAATGTGCACACCTCTAATCCTAATGGCTTGGGAGGCTAAGGTATGAGCATGGCAAGTTCAAAGCCAGCCTCGGCAACCTAACGAGGCCCTAAGCAATTTAGGGAGACCTTGTTTCAAAGTAAAAAATAAAAAGAGCTGGGGAGATTGCTCAGTGATTAAGCACCCCTTGGTTTAATTCCCAGTGCCCAAAAGTAATAATGATGATAATAGTAATTTTTAAGAAATATAGTTAAGGAAACCTTGGTAGGTCTTTGGTTGTAATCCTTGGTAAAATTAATTTATAGTAAATTTCAATATTTGGATCACTCCATTTATTTTAGTGAAAAATAAATAAAGGAGAAGCTAGAATATAAATTGCAAAATACTATACTGTGGAAGGAAGCCAGATTGTTCAGTGCAGCTCATTTATTGCATTACCTTAAGGAAAGATTTGAAGCTAGGCAGTGGAAGGTAGAAAAGCATGCTTTTCACAATAAGTGACTTTTCTTCACTCCTCCTGCAGGCCTTTCAACAGAGCATGTCTACTTCTCTTACTGGTCCTAGAAGTGGGAATCCAGGCTATATTGTTGGGAAGCCACTCTTGGTTCGAACTGGTGATACAAGTCACTCAGTATCCTTTTTGGAGTTGGGTGTCTGTTGCAGCTTAAAGAGAAACGCTGCAGCCACTGATCTTTTGGATTTTCAAATTCTCAAGGTTCCTTCAATTTTAAGTATTCAGGATCTTTTTTACTCAATGATTAATACACTGTGTTCCCAAATGCCAGTGGTTCCAAAAGTTTTTAAATTTCTGTTAGGCTGTCTGAAGATGAGAATTGCATTAGTTTTTGCTCATTTTAATTAGATACATATATACCAATAATATGGTTAACTATTTTTGGAAAAAGAATAATTATGTGGTTTTTAATTACTACAGGAAAAAAAGCACAAATTTGTAACTTATGTCCTAATAGTAATAAAATTAAAATATTATTATGGGAATAATGGAAGCATACATTTTCCAATCCTGCCTCTATCAATTTCTATTTTCTGTTATGCTCTCCTTGACCATAACTTTTTCACCTCAGATGACCCTCTTGCAAAGCCAGGGATATGGAACTTGCTCTATTAAGAGATATGAAGTACAGTTTGGAGTGAATGCAATATCTGGATGCAAGTTCAGGTGATACTTTGCTTCTGTAACATTTCCCACAATTTTGTCTCTGCTTGTAGGGAATATGTTGTTGTGGTAACTTATTAATACTTTAAGTGACAGTTCAGAAGAATGCGGTTAGAAATAGTCTTTAAATTAAATAATATTGTATTTTTTTCTGATAAGAATTCTTAATGCCTACCAAGTATTATTTCCTCTAATCTATTTCATAATATTATTTCTAATGTTTGGATTCATATACTAATATGGTTATATGTTAGCATTGGCCTCCATCATGTTTAATTACAGGCTGATGGATACAGATTGCAGCCGCCTGCAGCAGGAGATTTGTCAGACCCTGCATGGAAGGCCTACACCAGAGCATGTTGCCATCTTTGGTAATGCTGACCCAGCTCAGAAAGGAGGGTGGACCAGGATCCTCAGAAAGAATTGCAGTGTTTCAGTAAGGAGAAATACATTTTCTGATAGTGATTTGTTTTCCAAATTTATACATTATGGAAAGTAGGGTTAAAAATCATCCTTGCTTCTACAGATAATGTGTTTGTCATTCAGGAAGAATGTAAGAAAGCATGCTTATTTGAAGTCATTATTTCAAGTTAGGTTTACACCTAACTTATTTACTTATTTACTTTACTTAGAAAAAATTTTGAAGACTGTAGAAAGATGGATTTATCTCTGATGCTCTATTCTCTTCTATTTATCTATGTGTCAGTTTTTATACTAGTACCACACTAGTCTTGCTTACCATAACCCTGTAGTATATCTTGAAATTAGGTGCGGTGACACTTCCAGCTTTGTTCTTTTTGTTCAAGTTTCTTTGTCTATTTGGGGTGTTTTGTACTCCATAGTAATTTTGGGATTTTTTTTTTTTTTAATCTCTGTGAAGAACCTCACTATTTTTGTTTGGCTTTTGTTTTTGTGGGAGTTTGGTTGTTGTTTTGTTTTCTGTCTTTTTTTTTTTTTTTTTTTTGGTACTAGGGATTAGACCCAGAGCACTTTACCACTTTACCTCAGCCCATTTTTTATTTTGAGACAGGGTCTCTCCCTAAGTTGCTTTAAGACCTCACTAGGTTGCTGAGGCTACCCTTGAACTTGCAATCCTCATGCCTCAGCCACCCTAGTTGCTAGGATTTCAGGTATGCACTACCTGTCCTGGCCCTTTGGTATTTTGATAGAGACTACATCAAATCTGCAAATCACTTTCAATTACATGAACATTTTAACAGCATTAATTTTTCCAATCTATGAATGTGGGAAGTCTTTTCATTTTTGTGAGTCATTTGTAATTTCCTTCATGAATGTTTTATAGTTTTTATTGTAAAAGTCATTTGCTTCCTTGGTTGAATTTATCCCTAGGTCTTTAACTTTTTTGTAGAAACTATGAATGGGATTGTTTTCTTGACTTCATCTCAGCAAGTTTGTTATTGACATATAAATATTTTCTTTGTTGATTTTGAATATTTTGTATATTGCAACTTTACTGAATTTGTTTACCAGTTCTAACAGTCTTTTGCTGGAGTCGTTAGGTTTTCTATTTACAAACTCATGTGTCTGCAAACAAGGATAATTTTACTTTCTCTATTCTTATATGTAGTTCTTTTTAATTATTCTAGATGGACACATACCTTTATTTTATTTGTTTATTTTTATGTGGTTCTGGGGATCAAACCCAGTGCTTCACACATGCTAGGCAAGTGCTCTACCACTGAGCCATAACCCCAGACCCCTTATATATAGTCCTTTTTTGTGTTTGTTTCAAATTATTCTGGCTAACACTTTCGGTACTATATTGAATAACAGTAGTAAAAGTAGACAACCTTGTTTTAATCCAGATTTAGAGAAAATGCTTTTGACTTTTTCCTGTACACCATGATGTTGGCTATGGTTTGTCAAATATAGCATTTATCATGTTGAGGTTCTTTCCATCTACATTTAATTCATTGAGAGTTTTTATCATAATAGAGTGTTGAATTTTATCAAATTTTTTTCTGCATCTATCAAGATGATCATATGTGTTTTGTCTTAAATTCCCCCTTAATTTTGTCTTAAATTCTCCCTTAATTTCTTCATACATGTTGATGTGATATTTTACATTGATTATCTTTCATATATTGAACCATCCTTGCCTCTCTAGGATAAATCCCATTTAATCATGGATATAGTCCTTTTGATTTGCTGTTGGGTTCAGTTTACTAATAACTTTTTTTTTTTTTAGAATTTTTGCATCTATGTTTACCAGGGATGTTTGTCTATGATTTTCTTTTATTATTTTGTGTGTGTGTGTGTGTTTTCTGGTTTTGACATTAGGGTAATATTGGGTGAGTTTAGAAGGGTTCCCTTCCCTTCAATTTTTTGAAATTTAAAAAGAATTTCAAAAAATTTAAAAAGAATTAATGTGAGTTCTCCTTTAAAACATTGATAGAATTCAGGAGTAAGGTCATGTCTTTATTAGGAGACATATTAATTACTGATTCAATCTCTTTCTTCATTGTTGGCCTGTTCATGTTTTCTGTATCATTGTGGTTCAATTTTGGTTGGTTATATGTGTCCAGAAGTATATCCATTTCTTTTAGGCTTTCCAATTTGTTGGTGTATAGTTGTTCATAATAGTCCCTAATGATGATCTTTTGTATCAGTTTTTGTAATTTTTTTTTAATTTTTTTTTTTAGTTGTCAATGGACCTTTATTTTATTTATTTATATGTGGTGCTGAGACTCAAACCTAGTGCCTCACACATGCTAAGCAAGCCCTCTACCACTGAGCCACAACCCCAATCCCCCAAGTTGTAACTTGTTTTCTTTTTTGTCTCTAATTCTATTTATTTGGCCTCTCTCTCTCTCTCTCTCTCTCTCTCCCTCCCTCCCTCCCTCCCTCTCCCTCTCCCTCTCCCTCTCCCTCTCCCTCTCTCTACCTCCCTACCTCCCTCCTTCCTTACCTCTCTCCCTCCTTCCCCCCACTCTCTTTTGGTTAGCCTAATGAAAGCCTTACCAAGTTTTTTTTTTTAATCTTTTCAATCAAAAAAACAACTTTTCATTTTGTTGATCATTCATATTGGGATTTTTTTTTTGGTCTATATTTTTTAAATTTCTTTTCTGATCTTTGTTTTATCTTTCCTTCTAGTAATTTGGGGTTTGGTTTGTTATTATATTTCTAGCTCCTTGAGTTGTATCATGAAATTGTTTTTTAAAATATTTCTACTTTTTTTTTGTAGACACTTATTGCTATAAAGTTTCCTCTTAGCACTGCTTTTACTCTATCCCATAAATTCTGTTTTTTTTTTATTTCCATCTTCATTTTTTTCAATAAATTTTTAAATTCCCCTTTAATTTCTTCAGTGGTTCCTTTTTTGTTCAAGAGCATGTTGATACATGTATCTTCTAATAATACAGTTTCTAAAGTTCCTCTTGTTGATTTCTAGGTTTATTCCATTGTAGTCAGAGAAGATACATGATATGATTTTGATATATTTTTAATTTGTAGAGACTTATTTTGTGTCCTAACACATGGTCTATCCTGAAGAATGTTCTGTGTAGTTGAACAAACCTTTTTATATGCCCCCTTTCTACCCAAATTTGTCTATTTCTCCTGGTTGCATGTTACTCATCTTGGTTCCACAAAGCCATCCCCAGCCAGAAATGGCTTTCTTCTAACCATTGCACATTTTATTAATATCTTAGTTATTTCCATTTTCAAAGATAATTTTTTAAGATCAAGAACAATATTATTGTCTATGATGAACTTTTTTGTAGTTCCTCTAAGCCATACTGTTTTCTGTATTATTTATAATGCTTAAGAAATAGTGACTACTTGGGGCTGGGGTTGTAGCCTAGTAGTAGAGCACTTGCCTATTTATGTTAAGCACCCGGTTTGATTCTCAGCACCACATATAAATAAGTTAAATAAAGGTCCATCAACAACTAAGAAAATATTTTTAAAAAGAAACAGTGGCTACTTAATGAATGGTGACTGACTAGGTAGCCATCAGGTCATTCAGGCATTTGCTTCTTTACCCTCCACAGATTATGAACTGTACTTCCTGCTGTTTCATACCTGTTTCCTTGGAGATCCAGGTGTTGTGGGCATATGTAGGCCTTCAGTCTAATCCACAAGCTCAAGTGTCAGGAGCCCGATTCCTATACCACTACAAAACCATAAGGGTAAGTCATGACTCATACGGAACCACATACTTTGCAAAGTTTAGTTTGGCTTGGTAGCCATTTGATGACAAGATCTTTTTTGGGGGGCTGGGGATGTGGCTCAAGCAGTAGTGCGCTCTCCTGGCATGCGTGCGCCCCGGGTTCGATCCTCAGCACCACCCCTCTCTCTCTCACTCTCTCTTTTAAAAAAAAAAAAAAAAGATCTTTTTTTTTTTTTTTTAACTTCTGAGAGTCGATTTATGTTACCAAACAATGTTTATTTAGAATGAACTGACACAATTAATTTTCAAATCTATCCTCCCTGCCTGGTTACTCAAATTAACATTTTGTAACAAATCTATTTTTTTCCCAATTTTTTTTAATTCCTGTCCCCAGAGTATAACCACTTTCTTATCTAGATATTTTAACCAGTATATTTTTAAAGTAGTTAACAGAGGTAACAAGTTATTTTTCTTTCTCTATAAAACCACACTTTACAGTCATTTAATCTGCCCGGCCAGCGGGGATAACAGTTGAGAATTATAACTGTGCGTTAATCATGCATAACTGAGGAAACTTTACTTATTCTAACGATGAAGTAAGTTGTCTTCAATTTATCAAGAGCTGGTGTGGTATATACTAAAAGAATTTAAAGGTGATTTAAAGAATTTGCAAAGGTAATTTTGCTTATATAAAAATTTTTAACTTTAGGGCTAGGGTTGTTGCTCAGTGGTAGAGCACTTGCCTCGTACGTGTGAGGTCCTGGGTTTGATCCTCAGTACCACATAAAAATAAACCAACAAAAATAAAGATACTGTGTCTATCTACAACTAAAAAAAAAAAAATTGCTTTAAAAATTTTTACCTTTATGGCCTAATTTGAGAAGTTCATCTCCATGCCATGCCCCTCTAAAAGTATAAGGAGTTATGAAACAACAGAATTATATCAAAAAAGTTAATTATATGCAAGCATTTTCTTCTATAATAAAGATAACTTTATCATCTATCTAGGAAGATTTTCTTTTGCTTCTTTAATCCTGAAAGGAAATCTTCTCCTGAAATTTCATAAACATACTCACTTTTCCTTATGCATTTATGATTATTTATCCTTCACTTTAAATCATTTCCCTATCCACATAGACTTGTCTCTCAGAACTTCCTGTGGAAATTTTTCTCAGCTGGCATCCTTGTGTCAAAGCTTCTAAGATAACAAGGAGTTATACTTACAAAGTATATGTATTCTGAGATTCTTCTCCCCACCCCACTGGCCACCCTTTGGAAGCTTGTAGTTGGTAATAGTCTCACCTAGATTGTATCAGTCATCTTATGTACCTGAAGTGATGGCCTAAAAGTAAAGCAAATTTGGAAACTGTCAGCTTAAGGCTGTATTTACCTGGTAGACTTGTTTTGTTTGGCTCACAAAGTGGTTTTTGTTTTTGTTATTTTAATTTGTGCCAATATGTAAAAATCAGGAAATTTTACCCAGACATCCAGATTTCTGACTTTCCTTGAAAATCTGACAACAGACCCTAATATATTCCTGCATAGCATAAAATCTTCTCTCACTGAATCGTAATGTCTGATTTCTTTTAGATAGTGTACCCCACTGTCCTTCATGCACACAACACACATGCCTACTACTCTTGCCCTTCCACCTCCCATTCAGGTTATCTGCTTGGGCTGCTAGGCATTGGGCCTTATGAACCTTGAAATCAAGCTGCTGGATAAATCATTTGTAAATGATTTTTCACATACAGATGTGGCTATAAAAACACTTTAAATTCCTTTTTTGTATAACACATGAACTAGCAATTTGGGGGGAGTTCCTAAGGGCAAACTATAAAGTAGGGGAAATTTTAAGCAAAAAACTGTGTAGGTTTCCCTGTCTTTTTATATGATAAAATAAAAGCTAGATATTTATTGAACACTTACTATCTGAGAGGTAGTAATTTTATGTGTTTCTTATAAGGTTCAAATTCTCACAAAAAACACATAAAAATAAGTAGCTTTAATTATAGGGTACTCTAATGCTTATAATTTTATATAATGTAAGTCTTTAAATTTGGAGATTGATAAAATACTTCAGTCTCATGTCTGCATATAAACTTTTTTTATTTAAAAAATAACTAGTTTTGGGGCTGGAGTTGTGGCTCAGTGGAAGAGTGCTTGCCTCGTATGGGCAAGGCACGGGTTTGATTCTCAGCACCACATATAAATAAATAAAATAAAGGTCCAACAACTAAAAAATATTTTTTTTTAAATTAGCTAGTTTTATAGAATATTTCATAGCAATTTAAACCAAAACAAGTAAGTATAAAGAATAGTATAGCATCATAGAACCAAGGCTTCAAACCCATCTAAAATTATAATATTCAATTTATTTTTATCATTAAGTGAATCATCTGCTTTTTAGATTTTCTAGAAGACCTACTGCCTGAAGTTGATGTGGTAAGCATGGGCTTTTGAATCAGACCTAGATATAAATTAAAGTATAAATTAAGGTATATACTTCTTTAAATCTGTATTCTTTTCTTAAAAAAATAGAGAAAAATTGATAATATTCATTTGGTTTTGCAGATTGAGATTATAAATTTCACATAGTTTCTGACACACAGTGAATACTTAGTATATATTGATTATCATATAATCATTATTATTTTTATCATTTTAACCTTTTTTATTCCAAGCTTCCATAGAAATGGCATATAAAGGTTTGAGACAAAACAGAAAAAGCAAGTATAAGAGCAACAATTCTTAATTTTTGTTGGCTGTTACCCAGAGTAAGAAATGTGTTTTACATCATGACCTAGATTATATCACACATAAATATAAAATTGAAGTAGCATTTTATAAAACAATACCTTTACTGTATACAGTGTACTCTCTGATATTTCTGTTCTATCCTAGCTTATTGCCTTTTTTTTTTCCCCAAATGCTCGACACAACCCCCTACTGGGTCACAATTTGCAATTTAAAAAACACTTTCAGAGAATTCATTGCTGACCAGATTGCAAAGATAATTAGATTGTTTTATTTAATAAGTGTCTTTTATTCATTGTAATTGAAAGTTGGCTGTGTTTTATACTTCAGTCAAATAGCATATGCCAGAGAAACTGCTGACCCAGCTACCTGTCAGTTTTAATGGTTTTTAATTTTATAGACCCCATTGAGAATCCACTGACAGTTAATGACTTACTAGAGAAACACACACAAAACACTCCCTTCAAGGAATTTATCTATGTCCTGAAACCACTCTCAGAACCTCTAACTCAATCACATAATTAAATAGGCAGTATACTAAGGCAGATAAGGAACATAAGACAAAATAATTTAAGAATATTAAGAATATTTCAACATCAGATATTAGAAATAATTGCTACTGGAGAAAGGATTAGGAAGTAGCTGGCTTGGTAAGAAGGCATTCTGTTTCTCCTTTCTGGGGACTTCATCACCATGGAAGTCAGTAAAATTTTTGTCACTAAAGCCTTTCCTTTTCCGGCATCAATCAGTCACTGTTTGCCTTTATCTCTTCATGAATTATTAGATTGTAAAAGTACTTTGCCCCTTTCCATGATTCTTTTTATTTTATTTATTTATTTTTCTGTGGTGCTGAGGATTGAACCCTGTGCCTCACACATGTGAGGCAAGCACTCTACCACTGAACTACAACCCCAGCCCCTCCATGATTCTTTTTTTTAATAACCTGTAGAAAAGAAACTCACCTAGATCAATGCGTTGTTTTTAAAGAGCTTTTTAAAGTTTGCTCAGTGTTCCATATGTTAAATATATAACCACTTGAAATCATTCATTCTTTAACTTATTCTCTATGACTCATTTGAAAATCTTGATAACTTCATTGATATCTTTAAAATAAGTGAGGAAATTTAAAGTTTTTATTGGCTTCTCTCTCAAACATGTTTGTCCCTAAGGGAAAAAAATGGAGAAGTTGTATGTAACCTTCCCTGGAAGAATATTATAATTATTTTCTAGAGATTATGCTTCTTAATTTAACTTTCCTTAAATCAGTAGTTCTCCTAAAATGCCAGAAGTCAGGTAACTTCTTAAAAATAGTGTGATTATTTGAAGAAAAATTTTCTTTACATGGGCCTTTACAAAATTATTTATATTTATATAAATCTAACGATTCTAATAAAAATTACCATATCTGTATTAGATTAAAAGAGACTTGTAGATATAACAAATGAGATGTTCATGTTTCCAACTGGAGTCTAATTTGGATGATTTAAAGCACATTTTGGGATACTTAGGGAAACCTGAATGTGGACTATATTTTTTTTCTTTTTTTTTTTAATTGATTTTATTTTTTTAAATACATGACAGCAGAATGCATTACAATTCTTATTACACATACAGAGCACAATTTTTCATATCTTTGTAAATAAAGTATGTTCATGCCAATTCATGCTTTTATACGTGTACTTTGTTGGTTTTTTGCATTACAATTCTTATTACACAAATATACCACAATTTCTCATATCTCTGTTTGTATATAAAGTAGGTTGACACCCATGTGTGTCTTCATACATGTATTTTGGATGAGTGGACTATATTTTAGACAGAAAAAAAAATGTTATTGACATGAAAAGGTAGAGGCTGATTTTCTCCAAAAGCAGATTACAGAATATCCTGAATGGTTTAATTTCATATAGTTAAAATGTAAATGTAGGTAACTGTATATACAGATACAGATATTAATAATGGTATTAATGATGGAAATTTGTATTTCTTATTTTTACTTATCTATATTCTTTACCTCTTTACAAGATAGTTTGCTCTTAAAATTATACGTTTTTTTATTTTTATTTTTTAGTTGTAGATGGATACAATACTTTTATTTTCTTATTGTGTGGTACTGAGGATCGAACCCAGTGCCTCACATGTGCTAGGCAAGCACGCTACCACTGAGCTACAACCCCAACCGCAAAATTACACTTTCTTAAAGTCACAAGGAAACGGCTAAAAATAACCAGATGTTATTCTAAAAAAGAATTTATTCATTTACAATAGCATGACAAAACATAAACCAGGAACAATTAAGCAAAAAAAAGAATGCAAGACATCTTTGCTATAAAACATTTTGAGAGAAATTAAAGGGATCTAAATAAGTGATTAATGGAGAAGATTCAACATAAGATGTCGGTCCTTAGATGGGTGTATAGATGAAATGAAAACCCAATAAAATCCCAGCAGGCATTTTTGTAGAATTTGACAATCTGATTCCATAATTTACATGGAAATGCAAAGGACTTAGAATACTGTGTTTCAAGACTTCAAAACTTACTCTGATTCTCAGATGATGTACTCTAGTTTAACAATAGACAAATAGATCATGGGACAGACTAAAGAATCCAAAAGCAGATCCACAAATCAATCAATGTGAAAAGGAAAAAAATTGAGCAGTCAGTACTTGAATAACTGGATAAAACTAGAACTACTGGGGGAACATATGGGGAGAAAACAAACTCCAATTCCTATCTCACTCTATATGCCAAAAGTACTTATGCCTGGATCATAGATCAACACATAATATTTGAAATCATAAAACTTTAAATTTACTAAGTCTCCTTTTTTTAAGTAAGCAAGTATTTCATAGACAAGTAACAAAAATCATTAATTATATAGAGTGTAAAAAAAATATATGCTCAACAAAATATACCATTATGAAAGAAGTGAAAAGTCAGGCTAATTTGGGAGAAAACATTTCTCAAAATATTATCTGACAAGACTCTTATCTAGATTGTAAAAAAAAACTACAAGTAAATAATGTAAGGATCAAAAAAACTATGATGGTACAAAAATTTGAAAAGATATTTCACAGGAAAAGATAAATCAATATCCAACAAATAAAGGTATTCAATATCATTAGTAATTAGGTGATGAATTCTACATCATACTCACTAGAATAGCTAATATGGAACAAATTCCAAGAATGAAGAGCATTGTTGTAAGAAATGAAAAACAACCACTTGATCTTGTCTATGATTTGACAATTTTAGTTTTGTTACCCAAATGAAAACAAAATGTATGTCCCCCAAAAATAGTTGCCCAAGAACTTATTCGTACTAGCACAAAAATGGAAATAAACCAAGATATCCATCATGAGGAAAATGGGCAAATTATAGTACATTGACACAAATGAATACTGCTCAGCATTAATACAGAATGAATAACTGGTACACAAAACAACATGGAGGGAATCCCAAAAATATTTTGTTTCAGTGAAAGAATCCCCCCTCCCCGCCACACACAAATACAATGTGAAAATCCATATATGTGAAGTATAAGAAAAGGCAAACATAATTTTTAGTGATAAAAGCCAGAAAGTAGTTGCTTCAAGAAGAGGAATAGGGATTGTATTGGAAGAGGGCACCAAGGAATTCTGAGATAGTGGACATATATCAGATCTTGGGCCAGGGCTATAGCTCAGTGGCAGAGCACTTGCCTAATGTATAAGGCATTGGGTTTGATCTTTAGCATGGCAAAAAATAAATAATAAAATAAAGCGATGCTCTCTGTCTACAACTACAAAAAATATTTTTAAAAAAATTATCTAGGGCTGGGGATGTGGCTCAAGAGGTAGCGCGCTCGCCTGGCATGCGTGCGGCCCGGGTTCAATCCTCAGCACCACATACCAACAAAGATGTTGTGTCCGCTGAGAACTAAAAAAAAAAAAAAAATTAAAAAAAAAAACTATCTCATCTCACTGAGCTTAAAACACTTAAGGTATACATTTTATTGTTTATAAATTATACTCAATAAAAATATTAAAATGAACAAAAATGTTTAAGAAAAATATAGCCACTGACTAGTGGAAAACATTTGCAATACACATACATGGCAGTGTTCTTTTACATAAAATAAAGAACTCTTACAGCTTAGTAATAAGTTGCACACTCGAGCCAAAGATATGTTTATTCTAGTTCATAATCTCAATGTAGTTATGAAAACTACATTCTAAGAGAATCTGTGGCTTTTTCCTTAATAATAATGGTTTTCATTTGTAATGATTTGTCATAGAGGAAATGACATGTACTTGTTTAAAAGTTGTGATTTCAAAGGTGTAATATAGTATGTGGGGTGTACTTCTTTTTACCAATGTCAAATAAAACCTAATCCAAATTCTTCATGTTGTTATAAAGTAAATCTTATTTGGGTACAAAAGATTTTGCTGCATTGAAAACTGAATTGTAGCAAATAAATCTGTCAAATATCACAAAGAATTAAAACAGAATTCTTGGTAGTAATTTCTGAAATAAACATCATAAAATATTATAGCTTAAAATAGAAATAAATTAAGTCAACCATATGTAACAGAACTGGATCCATAGTAAAAGAAATGTGCTGACTTGCCTATGTGTCTTTTGTCTGTCTGATAAAAGGAATGAGGCAAGCAGACATTGAGAGTTGTTTTTGTAGTGCTCATACACTGAATAGTGATTTCTCTAGTTTTGTCTGTACGTGTAAGTTTAAAAATGCAAATAGAAAAACTTTAGACTTCAGAACACAACTCAACTTCAGAACTCAACTCAAAATTTTGTATTGTGTGTAGTATTAAAACTCAAATTCTAAAATGGGTTGATGACCATCAGTATTATCCAGTGACCTGGTAAGTGTAATTCAGTTCCTTGAACCATCTACTCAGCTGCATTTGTTCCAAACCTTCACAATTATGGAGGCAATTTATTTTTGGTTGTAATTGACACACAGTAATTGTACAGATTTATAGAGTTCAGAATGATATTTTAGTACACATTCAAAATCCTCTCTTCTGGCTATTTTGAAAAATACAGTAAATTGTTAAGTACAATCACCCTCCTGTGCTTTAGAATACCAGAACTTATCTTGCTTATCAAACTGTATTTTGGATCCCATAATCCATTCTCTCTCTAACCACCTCTCCGTGCTCTTCCCATCCAACACACTTTACTTAAATGAAAAATAAACATTTCATTTAAAATACTTATTAATAAGTGAGTATATTAGTTAATTAATTAATTAGGCAGAACTTTTAAGGATCCTATGGTGGGAAGGGTTAAGGGATCAAATAGATCTGTAATTTTTGTCTTTTTTTTTTTTTTTTTTTTGATACCAGGGATTGAAGGGCGCTTAGCCACTGAGCCACATGCCCAGCCCTTTTTATTTTTTATTTTGAGACAGGGTCTCATTAAATTGCTAAATTGCTGAGACCGGCTTTGAACTTTCGATCCTCCCACCTCAGCCTCCTAAGCCACAGGTATTACAGGCATGCACTTAATTGCTTACTTTTAAATAGCCATGACACATGATTTTTATCTTGTGGGGGTTTTGTTCTTGTTTTATCTTGTGGTTTTTAAATCTCTTGTTATTTTACATTAGTTCCCCACCTTCAAAAATATTTCCACCATTTTTTTTTTAAATCTTTCTTGAGTGCCTATTTTCAACCAAGAACCATGCATACCTAGAGCTAGAGCAATGAATGAGATAGATATCATCCTAGAAGCTGGGAGGCAATACTGAAGGGGAGGCTTTAGAACACTGCTGTGGAAATTCATCAAGAGGGATGACCTGGACCCAAGTGGAACTGTGAAGGCCATAGTTAGAACTCAAAAGATGTAGGGGTGCCACAGGTGGATTTGATTTCTTAGATATGGGGGTCAAGGGGGAAAGAATCAAAGATGATAAGTAAGTTGTTAACTGGGGCATTTCATCTAGTTCTTTTATTTCTTAAATGTGATATCCTGTTGACTCTCCTCAAATGTAATTTTGCTTTTTGTAGTAAATCTTGTATGTTCATCAGCCTTCCATTTTTGGTGGGTATGCCTGAGGCTTTCTTCCTTTTTTTTTTTTTTTTTGCCTGCAAAGTACCTGGGAATGAATATTCACTCCCAAATGGCCATTTAACAATGACTCAATGGTGAAGGAATATAAAAGTCTCCTTACAAGTAAAACAACAACAAAAAGCCAGACTAGAGAATCTCTTAAAAATAAAGTGCCATGTCACCCCTTACCATCCTGCTCTCCAGAATTTACTATACCCATTTAAGTCTTTTTCCTGTTTATTCTGGTATTTACCTTAATTTCTAAACAATATATGTACTTAGTTAATTCCTGAAGCATCTGTTACTTTCCTCCTACTCCCCCACCACTCTCCCAATCTAGTTACATTAAATATTTTATTATACCAATATTCAGTGTTTCATTATTATGATTAGTGAATATTCATGCTAAGCCAAATAATTCAATTTTTGTGAAACCTTCTATTTTTCCTGATATTATACTTAGCTCATATTTTATTCTTAGCTTTCTTTAAGCTAATAGCTAACACTTCTTGTACTCTACCAACAGCAGCTGTGTAAATTTCTCTCAATGCAGTTTTCAAAACAGGTGAACTTGCCATATAATCTATCTTTTCCACCTTTTCCCATATATTCCCTTCATAACCTGATGTAATGTGGACTCGTTGCTGCCCAAGAAATGTCATGGAACTTCTCTTTACTGCCATCTTAGGATTATTCTGATTTCTTACTTGTATTAACAGATTCACAGTTAACTGGGTGCTACTTTTTCCCCCTCTTTTTAGCTTACTGTCTTATTTTGGTAGAGTTCCAATTCTGATAGCCTCTTTGAACAAGGATTCATGGAAAGTACATTTTTTCATGAGTTTATATGTCTAAAAATTATTTTATTCAACCCTTATCATGATGCCTAACTGATTATTGGGTTAGATACAAAATTCTAGATTGAAAATTATTTTTACTCGGGATTTTGAAGACATTCTTCCACTATCTTTTAGTTCTAATACTATACAGAACAGCTTAGAAGCCATTTTAGGTTCTTTTTATTCCTGTTAGTCTGAAACTTCCACAGTATAAGCCTGGGGGTAGGTCTTTTCTTCATCATTACTTTGAATAATTTGTGGGTTTTTTTAAATTCTGGGAACTCAGTTCTGCGATTTTAGTTATTATTAAATGTTTAATAATTTATTTCTTACTACTTGCTCTGTTGTTTTTGGAACTCTTATAAATGGGTTATAGGGACACTAGACTGATTCTCCAAATAGTTTTCCTTGTCTATTTCTTATCTTTTTGCTCTTCCTAGAAAACATTTTTTCCTGTTAACTTACTTGTGTTAACAGATTCACAGTTTACTGATTAACATTTTCTGATTAACATTTTTACTGACTTTTTTCTTTTTGGTGCAGAGATGAAGCAGGGCTTTAAGCATGTTAGGCAAGCACTCTCTCACTGAGCTATCTATCCATTCTGAAATCTTTTCTATAATAAAAAGTATATCTTTTTCTTACATATCTTTGAAGATACTGACAATTTTGCATATTCATCTTTCATGGTCTCTGTTTCCTTTTTTTATTCTGTTCATTTTATAGTTTTTCCTCTTTAATTTGAAAGGCGGGTTTCCCCACATTTGTCAACTCTAGCTGTTTACCCAAGGTAAGAGCAAGCAGCTTGTTGAGCTGTTTGAAAACTTAGTAGTAATCATGGATTAGGCTTACTACTTGGCCTTCATTGTAAGGCAATTAGGTGTGAGTACAGTTGTTTTGGGGTTGTGAGACTACTAAATGTTAGTATCCTTGTGTCTTTGCTGGAACTATTAATTTGTTCCAAAGAAATCTCTCTAGTCTAAAACAATCTATCAATATTTTGGAGCTAGATAAGGAAAGAGGCTTTATGATTCATGATAATTCTCCTATTTTTAGTTCCATACCTCATTCTGTCCTCTATGCCTAGTATCCCTAAGTCCAGAATTTCTCTGCTTAAATTGTCCAGTCTCTTGTTGAGGTGGGCAAAGGATAGTTTGCCTGACTGCATGGAGGAGATATCCTTCAGCTCATCCCTGCTTCCCTGTTATCTCTTATAGAGTCATTAAGGGGTGTAAGAGCCACATGAGTCTGGTCTCTGAGGACTTTTGGGTAGCCTTCATTCCCCCTGTGAAACCTTGCCTCCTTCTTGTTTCTGTTTTCCTATGTTGTCTTGACTCCCCAGTGGAACTTTTGTATCTGCCTCTCATTGGATTAAAGTAGTTTTGAGGTACAGAGGGAAAAGACATGTGTCTATACTGCTGCCTAGTAGTAGCATGTGATGAGCATATATTCTGGGTAAATCTGAAAGAACAACTTTGTTCAAACATTTTTGTTATGTGAAGTTTCTAGCCATCAAAACACCACTGTGGATTTGATACTATATATTTGAGTAGACCTGGGCCTACTTTGCTTCTTGGGATTGTCATTATCTCTTATAGTCATTTCTGAGTATAGGCTGGCCTCAAGTCTTCAGAAATTCCCTGAGTTGGGAAATTGAGGAGGATAAAGACACTCTTTCCCCTGCCTCATTCTGAAACTGATTAAAATAAGGAGTCAGATAACAACAATTATTGTACATTTTAAAACAGAAGATTTTGAACATTCCTATTACTCTGATGTGATCATTATACATTACACATATGCATAGAAACATATACTCTATAAATATGTACAATTATTATGTGTCAATTTAATTTTTAAATATTTTTAAAGGAGTCAGAAAAGTAGAGATTAACATAACAGTTTTGTTACTTATAAATACAGGTACATGGATATGCCTTGGGTATGTAGCAGTAGGCTTCTTAATGCAATACGGCACTCCTCCATCATCAGGCCTCTATTCCAATTCCAATTATAGCTCTGCAGAGTATTCTTCTGTAGCCAAATAAAAATTCACCTTCCTAGGCTGGAGGGATATAGCTCAGTTGGTAGACTGCTTGCCTTGCATGCACAAGGCCATGGGTTCAATCCCCATCACCAAAAAAAAAAAAAAAAAGATCACCCTCCTCCTGCTGAAATGAGTCTGAATAGCACATGAAATCAGTCAAATCCTAGACAATACTGAACCCAAACTGTAAATTCTTTCCATGTTCTATTCCCCTTCTCAAAGTATTTCTTAACCACCGTAGTTCATCAAGTATTCTACAGTGAAATAAAGTAACACTCTTATCATGCTTCAATGTCATATTTGCTCCAAAATTTGAATATGTATCTTCTTCTCATTATAAAGTTTCTGGGGAAATATTAAAAGTCTTAACCCTAAATCCTTTTGTAAGTTAAAATCCAAAGAATGTTTATTACTTATTCTTTACTACCTAAAACATCTAATTTTCTTTGGTTAGTCTCAGCCAATTTTTGATACTTGGTTGATATCAGGATTCCCTTGGCAACATCCTCCCAGACTGGTTGTCCTTGAAATGTGTGTGGTTGAACATCTCAGAAGTTACATTGGCTCTATGACAAGTTTCTAGTGACCCTCACTGTTTAAAAACAAATGAACAAGGAATCAATATGACATGTAAGATTATCACAGCTCTGACTCTACACCCATTTTAAAACAAACAAAAATAAATAAATGAAGTCCCTACAAAGGTGATTCCAAGTAAAATCATATTTCTAGAGCATGGTGCTTACTGTTTTCAGAGACAACAGTGGATGAAAAGTGCATCACAGTTATGGAAAATAAATGACAAACTCTTCATTTTAGGTTCCACAAGGTAGTTATTTCTGTCAAATTATAATCAGAAGTTTGCTTGGTAAGCACAGAGTGAGAAAAAAAATGAATTCATTTTAGGTAAACATGATACCAATGTTTGACATCATCAGCTGCAGCCATAATCAACCAAAAGCTATGTCTGTTAGATCAGATATTTACATCAGCCTGACAACATCCTTTCCCCTGGGAATATCCATCTTATTTGAGTTGAACTGGTGTGTGATTGGGAGGATTCTTTCTTTTGAACCCAAGAGTGTGAACCTGATGGGTTTTGTTTTGTTTTTTATCTACATTACTGAGCTCTTTGCTTTTTCCTTAAAATTTTACCTTCTTTCTAATATGAAATTTCACCTTTTTATACTCTTTCCACTTGCATATGTGTGCTTTTTCAGAGCCTGCAGCCTTCTGGGACCTGATAGGGTAGAGCTGCTTAGCACGTAACAGCTGTAGAATTGTCATCTGGCCTCTCTGATATCAGGCAGCTCCCAAATGGAGTCAGCTAGAGTCAGTCTTTATGTAGGTATAACTGTTCATAGTTCTAGTGTCATGGACTATTTCTATGAAATTCATTTCCTTGTGTCTCACAAAAAAAGAGAATTACATACAACCAATGTGAGAAAAAGGTGAATCTTGCTTACAGCATTTGTTTGGGATCTGTCTTCAGGGAAAATTATAAGAGCCAAGTTGGAGGACTTTGTGAATGGCTATTGAATACTAAAGTGTCATTGACTTTCTTCCTATAGGATTCCCATCAAGGAACAGATGTACATTTGACAACTCTTGTGAACTTTGTGGACATTACCCAGAAGCCAGAGCCTCCAAGGGGCCAACCTAGAATGGACTGGAAATTGCCATTCGACTTTTTCTTTCCCTTCAAAGTGGCATTCAGCAGAGGGGTAGACTCTCAAAAGTGCTCAGTGTCTCCCATCCTTATCCTGTGCCTCTTTCTACTAGGGATTTTCAACCTAGAGACTACGTGAAGAAAAAGAATAATCAGGCCATGTGTGGTGGCACATGCCTGTAATCACAGTGGCTCAGGAGGCTGAGACAGGAGGATCACAAGTTCAAAGCCAGCCTCAGCAATGCAAAGAACAACTCAGTGAAACCCTGTTTCTAAATAAAATACAAAATAGGGCTGGGATGTGGCTCAGTGGTCAAATACCCCTGAGTTCAATCCATGGTACCAAAAAATAATAATAATAATCAGATTTTCAGTTTTCCCTATGGGAAGCTCTGAGGCAGCCTACTTATCTTGGCTAAATAAATTCCTACCTACTCATTACTAGAGAAGAGTGTTTGGGATAATACTCTATTCCTAAATGATGGAATTGTTGTATAGAAGGTATTTTAGAAAAGCAATAAAATATTTCCTTCATCATCTGATAAAAATATTTTCTTCTCTACTTGTCAAGCTGGAGAGACAAACAGTCCTCCTTCAACCCTTTCCACTGTGTTTTGCCTCACTGCAGGTTTGCAAGATCTTCATCCATCTGCGTGCAGGCACAGTCAGGCCCAACAGGAAGAGAAATGCACTCCTACTGTCACCTAGAGTGAACTCAGGAGTGGCTACCGTCTGGACTTCAGAGGAGCTGACTGTTAAGGCCAGAAAACTGCTGGCTGTGCATTTGTCTGGCTCCTCTGCCAAAGTCTGGCCACACCCTTTACCCAGGGATGAGTGGAGAAAGCAATTCTTTCTGTTCAGTTTCCAAAGTGCATGTTGGAATGCCAGCTCCCGTTTCCACTGGCAAATGACCTTACCATTCATTTCTGCTCTTTCCTTCCCTTCACTGTGGTGAGGAGAAATAAAAGTGAGAACTTTGTTGCACTAAGTCTAGCAGCACAGAAGCTAACAGCCCTGGGATGAGCTTCATGATGATTGCTTTTGTGTGTATGAGGTTTATGAAAGAAAAGAAAACTTTCATAAATTAGCACAATAGTGGTCCAGGGATGTGGCTCAGTGGTAGAGTGTTTGCCTAGTATGCGTGAGGCACTGGGTTTGATTCCTAGCACCACATAAAAAAACAAAATAAAGGTATTATATCCATCTACAAGTAAAAAAAAAAAAATTTTAAATTAGCACAATAGCATATGAATGAAGGGATTTGGAATCTTTTCCTGGTAGATATTCTCTGAAGACCCCAATTTTATGCCAGTGACAGTAGTGGTGGGTTCAGCATGAAATCTATTTTTATAAGCATAAGGTACCTTACAAAGAGCCCTGACTACCTGGCCAAACCAGAGATTCTGGCTTGCAGATAAAACTCCTGAAAAGGTAATATCTGAGTGGAGAGGAATTGGTTTAGAAATATAATAGAGAACTTGATAGCATAAAAAGGCATGGGCCTGTAGTAGACTCGTGCTATTCTTGTAATTAAAGTAAAAATTTTATGGAAGCTACCTCATTAAATCTAATTATTTTAAACTTTAAGTATTTTAGTGTAAGGAATTGAATATAATGCTGGGCGTAATGGTGTATGTCTGTAATCCCAGTTTCCCAGTTACTCGGGAGGCTAAGGCAGGAAGATACCAAGTTCAAGGCCAGCCTATGAAATTTAGACCCTGCCTCAAAATAGAGAATAGAAATGGATGGGGATGTAGTTCAGTGGTAAAGTACCCTTGAGTTCCATACCCAGACCCCCCCCAAAAAAAGAAAAATGAATAGGATATTATAGAATAAATCCAGTGAAACTGTGGTATAACAGTACAGATAACTCTGACCTGACAATTTGGTGGGGAAAGACTTAACATGTGACACATTTGTTCCAAGAAGCAAATATCAGTGTGGCCTAGACTAGTAAGGGGAAAGCTTTGAGGAGGTGGTGAGATTGGCACTAATGTGGTGGGATGGGTAGGACTGGAAGAATGAGTGGGAGGGAGGAGGTGATTCCAAGAACCTATAAAAATCTGAGTGAAGGCCCCAGGCCTTATGGACCAGGTCAAGGGACTCAAGTGATTATAATAGAAACACTGAGTAGACAAAAATGTCTGGGAGCTTATTACATGGGGACTTGAAAATCAGGCAGAAAGGACTGGGAGACTTTTAATATTAATGCTCTGAAACTAAAATTGCCTTTTAATAAAGCATATGCTTTGTTATAATAAATCCTGCTTAATGAGAAGAAAAATGCTAATTGTAAACACCATCTCTGACTGGTTTATCATTTTTCTCCACTCCAAAGTCCCTGGAATGTATCATTTTCCATGGAAGAAAGGCAAAGTTCTTGTGGCAGTGATCACTAAGCCAGAGGAAATGCTTCTGCAGGCTGACTCTTCACAGGGAATAGAGGAACTGAGAAGCCAAAGGCACAGTTTGCACCAGTATCCACTGTGTGATCCCCAACAGATATGTCATTTAATTTGGCAAGGAGGCCGTAGTAAAATTGATCACAAAGCTGGTAGAATAGTTAGGTTCTCCAGGTTTGGTCTTTAAGGGAAATAACTTAATGTGACAATCCATTTTAGGTTAATGGGATAGCAGACACTCAAATCCACTCAAAAAGCACTCGAGTCCTTTTCAGAATCTGGTCCCTTCTTTAGTCAGATCCTTATTCCCATGAGACTATTCTGCTCTATAACAAAAATATATATAAATATAATTCATATGCCTTAAAATTCACCCTCTAAAGTGTACGATTCAGTATTTTAAGCATGTTCACAGTTACCACCACTAATTTCAAAATGTTTTCATGACTCTATAAAGAAAAGTATATACCCATTAGCAGTCCCTTCCCATTTTTTCTTTTCCTCCATGCCCTGGCAATTACTAACATCCTGTTACCATAAGCCTGCCAATTCTAAACATCTCTTTTAAATGCAGTCATACACCATGTGATCTTTTGTTCCCGTCTTCTTTCACTTAGCATGATACTTTTAAGGTTTATCTGTGTTGTAGCATGTATCAATACTTTGTTCCTTCTATGGATGAATACTATTCCACTATATAGATATATAGACATACCACATTTTATTTATTCATCTATCAGCTATGGACGTTTAGGTTGTACATACTCTTTGGCTGTTGTGACCATTCGTATATGTTTTTGTGTGGATATAGTCTTTTCATTTTCTTGGGTATATAAATACTGGAATTGGTGGGTCAAATGAAACTCTCTTTAACTTGCTGAGGAACTGCCAGACTACTTTCCAAAGTGACTATAATATTTCACAGTCCCACCAGCAGTGCATGAGGGCTCAAATTTCTCCACATTCTAGAAAACATATTTGTTACTTTTTTATTTAAGCTATCCTAATAAGTGTGAAGAGATATCTCATTATAATCACTGTGTCTTTTGTTTTGGTTTGGTTTGGTTTGGTTTTGGAAGTGCTGGGAATTGAGCCCAGTGCCTTATATATGCTAGGCAACTGCTCTATCGATGATCTATACCTCCTTTTAGATTTTTATTATGAGATAGGGTCTTGCTAAATTGCTGAGGTTGATCTCAAACTTGTGATCCTCCTGCCTTAGCTTCCTAAATCACTGGGATTACAGATGTGCACCACTGCACCCAGCCACTGTGCCATTTTAATCTGTAGCATTCAGAGATCTTATGCCAGAAATAAGCACTTGCTCTGCTAATTAACTATTTGCCAAATCCAAAGCTGTTGAACATGCCTTAGATAAGATTTTATGGCCATTTTATCTCTACTGTCCTTGTAACAGAACTTCACAATGATTCCCTTTTTCATTTGAGTAGTTGGTACACATTAGGTTCTACACCTAGTTTTTCCACATTTTGAAAACTATAGAAAATGCAATCTTCTTAATTCCTCCCCTTTATCTAAACAGGTAAGTTATGAACCATTTAACTTACTGCATGAAAGGTCTTTATTGTAATCATGTAGTCAATTTAAAAATAAGTTTTACTGTAAAGGGGTATGTACAATTTGGATAAAATAAAATTCAAATCACAGCCAGTTCACTGCAGGTGCGGGAAGACAGGTACTCTCAAATATTTCTAGTGGGACTGTAAATTCATAGAAATTTCAGGAGAAGGGCAGGTAGCTATTTGATAATGTGTATCAAAATCCTTAAAATGTTTATAAACTTTGATCCAATAATCCCAATTATTAAACATTACCCAAGGAGAAAAAAAATGTTCAATAATACAGGGCTAGTTGTAGTTCATTTATAGATTGGAAATTGTCATTGAAAATTGTGTAGACTTGCCTTTACTGCAATAGAGAAACATTTATGATCTACTTTTACTTGAATGGAACAGACTGAAAAATAGTGCATATACTCTGTGTTTCTGTTTTGGTAAGACAAAAAAAATATTTTGTGTGCATGGCATACAAAAACTCTGAAAGGCTACATGTTGAAATGAAGCTTTTAAAAAGGTAATATCTCTTGGGGCTGGGGATGTGACTCAAGCGGTAGTGCGCTCGCCTGGCATGCGTGCGGCCCGGGTTCGATCCTCAGCACCACATACAAACAAAGATGTTGTCTCCACCAAGAACTAAAAAAAAAAAAAAAAAAAAAAATATTAAAATTCTCTCTCTTTCCCTCTCTCTCTCACTCTCTCTTTAAAAAAAAAGGTAATATCTCAGATTTTTATATCTAGAAAAAATAAAACTATTTTTGAAGAAAACAGGCATTGCTCTGTTAAAAGAACTTGTGTATGTGATCTGTAGGAATGTTCTGCATTTATGACTAACTTCCCTCTTCTATTGATATATTTGTTTGGCATTCTAGGCCTGTCTAGGAGTGGTTCCCAAATGCCTGTCACAATATAATCTACTGGGATTCTTATAAAAATGCTGATTCTTGGGTCCTACCACTAAGAGATTCTCATTCACTGGTGGAAGAAGGGGCTTGCAAAGTGAGGACTCCAAAAATCTGAATTTTTTAAAAACTCTCCTAGTGTTTCCAATGTACAGCCTAGTTTGTGAAAACTATAAAATGATGTTGCATAGTGTGGCTAAAACTTGTTTCATTTAAATGTCCCATCACAACCAACTCATGAATAGAGCATTTCTATTACTTAGACCTCTGCCTGCTAATGGGCTCAGTGTTTCAGTCAGCTCTTTTGTCGTTGTGATCCCAAGACCTGATTATAACAACTTAAAGGAGGAAAAATTTATCTGGGCTCACGGTTTCAGAGGTCTCACTGCATGGTTGGCTAACTTCATATCTCTGGGCCCAAGATGAAGCAGAACATCAAGGCAGAAGAGTGTGGTGGAATAAAGCAGCTCAGAACATGGCAGCCAGAAAACAGAGAGACAGCTCTGCTCACCAAGGGCAAAATATATACCCCAAAGACACACCCCAAGTTATCTACTTCCTCCAGCCACACCCTACCTGCCTACAGTTATGACCCAGTTAATTCATATCAGTGGATTAATCCACTGATAAGGTTACACATCTCATAATCTAATCATTTCATCTCTGAAAATGTTTACATTGTCTCACACGTGAGTTTTTGGAGGACATTTCATATCTAAATCATAAAACCCAACCTTTGTGTTCATGTCCCATGTACAACCTTCCTATTTTTACCATAGAAGATTTGCCCAAGAATGGAATCACACTAAGAACCTGAACCACACTAAGCCAGGAAGATTTTCTCTTCCAGGAATTTTCAACTGAGACCAAGACTAGAAGTTTGCCAGGATTGGACACTAACTGGAAGAGATGTCTAGGACTGGAGAAGCCATTTTCTACCAAATGTTCATTAATGGAGAGTTTATTAAAAGAAAAGGACTTGGGAATGATATTGGCCAAGTTATGTGATTATATTGTGTGCATGTACGAATATGTAATAACAAATGACATCAATATGTACAACTATAATGCACCAATAAAAAATGTGGGAAAAAAGGAAGAAAAAGCAGATGTACAAAGAGAAATGTAATCAAGAGACTGAGAAATGGAGGATATATATTTTTTTTTCCTAATTTTCCAAATCCTTGTCCTTGCCCTGTGAGACCCAAGTTTACCATCTTCCCTTGGAGACTATCAGTTACTTCTTCTAATAAATTGCCTTGTTGGAATGGGTTTCTGTTCATTACAATTAATGTGAGGCTAAGAGAACTGAAGCCCATTGGTATGAATATACTATGTATACAACCAGAGATATGAAAAATTGTGCTCTATATATGTAATAATAATTTGCATTCTGCTGTCATATATAAATTTAAAATTTTACATAAAAAAGAGAACTGAAGCCTAACAGAACTTAAAGACAGCATGTAAAGAATCATCCCTCAATCCTGCATTCTTATAGCCCTATCCTTAATGTCCCACTTCCTATGTGACTTTCTGGCCATGTCTACCCTATTTCTATTGGCTGAGACAAAAGTTAAATCCCTCCAGTCAGAAAGAATCTGTCTTTTTATCATATGCAGGAAAGATACCATAGTTGAATTACTCTCTTGACTTCTGTGATGAGACAAACTAGCTCATGTGTCTGGTATTTGATTTTTCCCAATCCACAGCCACATATCCCATTTCTTTAATACAAGTAGTAAAATCGTAATGGAAATATCAGTAATAATTAAAATAGAAAATGTCTGTGGAGCATTAAGGATTTTTATATTTGACACTCTTTAACAACTGTATGAGACAGACAAAGACGGTGTCATTAGCCCTTCTTTCTTTTTTCAGGGCTGGAGATCAAACCCAGAGCCTTATGTCCAAGACCACTTTCTTATTTGAGAAAATTAAACCAAAACAAACTAAATTTATTCACTCATCAAATATTGAATATCTCTTATGTCCCAGGAATATACTTCCTTGCTCCTAGGGACTTAACAATTCTAGCAGGGAAGGCAGACAAGTAATTACCATAAGATGCTGTGTGGGTTAAGAAAAGAACCAGAACAAGCCTTCTAACATGGAGAAAATCCTATTCCCTTAGCTTTAGCTATACCCACAGTTACCTAATTTGCCTAAATTACATGATGAGAATCTTAAAAGAAAAGCCAAGGTACCAGATGTAACTTATGTGAGGACAGTTTTACTTCTTTTACTTTTTTTTTTACCCTACATCAAACCCAAAATGCTCAAAATTTAACATGTTCCATGCTCTCTTCCTGTTATCAAACTCAGTTTCTTGGATCCAGAGTTGTAGAAATGAGCACTGAGTCCAGAAAGAATTTGAAGCACAGACAAGGCTTTCTCTGAGACTTCTGCTCCCACCAGAAGGTAGGCAGCACCCAGGGGACAGGAATCCCATACTGACCCAAGCAAAGAACAAAAGGGAATAGCTTTTGTGGCATCTCTGGGATGGCAGAACCTGGCCTCTTGTTGTCATCGCAGGTGGGATTTCAGTCATGCCTGTTCTCCATCATGCTTCTTTGTGTAATACATGTCACATTATGATGGGGTTTTTTGTTTGTTTGGTTGGTTTTTTTTTTTATACCGGGGATTGAACTGAAGGGCACTGAAATACTGAGCCACATCCCCAGCCCTATTTTGTATTTTATTTAGAGCCAGGGTCTCACTGAGTTGCCCAGTGCCTTGCTGTTACTGAGGCTGGCTTTGAACTTGGGATCCTCCCACCTCAGCCTTCAGAGCTGCTGGGATTACAGACATGTGCCACCATGCCCAGCCCTCATTACCATCTCAATTCTCTACCTAGTGATGTGTGTTTTAGTGTGTTAATAATGTAAAGGTAACTGTGATTACTTGGTGACTACGCTAGCATGCATTTGCCCCTTAACACTTGAAGTTGTCCCTTATCATCTGGTAAACTCTCTGACATTAATATTTTCAGAATAGCACACTTTGTCTGGCATTAGCTGGCATTTCTGCAGACCATAGTCTCAGAAGTGGAGCTGGCTTTCCAGCTTCCCACCTCCTGGCATGTAATCTCACCCCTATAGTCTTGAAGACTGGCTCATCTTTTAACTCCTAATTTTCTGGTATGGCTGTTAATCCAGGAAGACTGAGAGCTAGCTAGACTGTCATATTTTTCCTGAAAGGTGTTCATCTCTAACTCCTAAGGGCTCTTATTCTTGGTGTGTGTGTGTGGGGGGCTGACTATGCTAACCCCTTACCCCAAAGAACTATTCCTTCATCTATTTTCTGACTCACTGCATCACAGCATCATCAGCTTCCCAAATACTCCTCTGCTCACTCTCCCCCTTCAAGTAGTAAGTGTTGTCAGTTCTTCCTCTTTCTTGCTCCCATACCTACTGACTGGGGCCTTTTGTCCAGCCATCATTTCTTCCCTGGGCCTTAGCAATAGGTTAACCAACTTCCTAGCTCCCACCCTTTTACTGATTTCTGACACGAAAATCTGATCATATCATTCCAGTACTTTGAAAGTTTTGGTACTCTGTCTTTGAGGATCAAAAAATTTCAGAATCTTTAACTTGGCTCAGAAAATCCATTTGCAAGGTGGGCTCCCTGCCAGGCCTCTTCTGTCCCATCCCACAGGCAGCCTCTTTTCAAAGAGTGCTCCTGCATATTCCATTCCCTCTTCCTTCTGTTCATGTTCCCCTTTTCTCTCTGGGTGAACTATTTACTTCTTGTCCTTCAAGGCACAGTTCAAATGACAAATCTTCTAAAAGCTATACCTGAATCTCTGGGCACCCACTTCTCTAGTGTTCATCACATTGTGCTGTAATGATTTGCTCAGATATTTGTCTCTCCCATAAGACAAGTGAACCCATCTAAGGTAGGGGACAATGTTTTCCTCAACACCCAGGGAAATGCCTGGCAAATAAAGTAGTTGTCAGTCCATTTTGTGCAGCTGTAAAAGAATGTCAAAGACTGGGAATTTTATTTTGTAAAATGGAAATTTATTCTCATAGCTCTAGAGGCAAGAAAGTCCAAAGTCAAAGCCCTGACATCTGGTGAAGAACTTCTCATTTGTCCTCACATGACCCAATGCAGAAAGACAAACCAGGGTGTCACAACATGGTTGAAGATCAGAAGAGGGCAAACTCACTCCTGCAAAACTTACCTATAATGCCTTTAACCAATTTATGAGTTCAGATCCCCTTCTAACCTAAAACCTCCCATCAGGTTTCACCTCCCAATACTGCCGCATGGAGGATTAAATTTCCAACATACGAAATTTGAGGAATTGAATTGAGGTGACAGTAGTAGCCAATGTTTAATAAATGAGAAAAAGATGTAAATAGACTCAGTCTTATTGTCAGGACTATAAAAACACAAGGCATCAACCTCCAATGAAAAACTCGGCCCCCTCAACTATGCAGGGATGTTCTCTGAAGAAAACACACAGAAGGTAGGAAAAAAGGAGAGAAACCCTTTACTCTAAGATTTGTATTCATCTTTGGAATGATTCCAATCATCAGAGATTACTCTATTTTAAAAGGCAATATTCTTACCTCTACCTTTGCTGAAAGAGTTAGGTTGACATTAATAGGAAAACTTCCAGATACTCAGGTGACAAATCGTTTGATTGTAGTGCCAAAATTTACCCATTTAAACAGCCAAACTTTGTATGACCGCCTCTGTAAATTAATCCGAACTATTTCCGAGGTAAGGGTGGGATATAAATGATCAACACTGACAGACACACCTTACGAAATTTACCAGCAGCTGAGGATGCTAAGCACCTTTGCTACCTCTGGAAGGGCTGGCTGGGGCTGCTCTTGACAGGTTGGGGACCCATCCCTCTCGGAGGACGTGGAGGTTTTCCGGCGCCCGGAGCCCCGCCCACCACCACCCGCGTCTGCCGGGGCCTGAAGCTTGGTGGGGGGAGGGATCCGCCACGTGGAGCGCCTGCCGGATTCTCGGAAGGCGCCTACGCGGTTACCGCAGCGCAGCTCCAGGGTGCCCTGTCACCTTACGTCAACAGCGGAGGCCCCACGGCCCGGGTTTACTCCAACGCTGCTGACCTGCTGACGTAACGTTATCGTGCGGGGCGCAGACGGAAGAAAAGGGAGTAGGAGCGTGGGGCAGCATCAGACCCAGGGGAGTGCAGGCCTGGCGGCTTTGGCCAAGCAGGTAAGCATTGTCCTGCGGGGACTGCAGTCTTTGCGGAGGCGGGTGCGCGCCGGGCCAAGGCGGGAGGAGTATGCGGGCCACCCAGCGGGGATGTGGCCGCGGGCCTGGCGGAGACGGGGCCAGGCCTGGCGGGGGTCGGGGGGCCGGTGCAGGCGGGCGCAGACTGAGAGAGAGCCTGGTAGCTGGGCCGCCCTGAGCGCGCTGCAGGGCTCGCGCACGCTTCCATATGCTGGGGGGCGGCGACCTGAGGTTTACTGATGGATCTGGGCCCCCCCAACCTCCGGACAATCGCACGAGTAAAGGGCTAGAAGAATCTGCAAGCCCCTTCTCAGCCCCAGAGTTCGGAAGCAGTTTCCACTGCACCTGGCTGACGATTGTGGTATAATAGGTTTGTAACAGGCCGGGGCCTGTGCCTGCAGTTCGCATTGGGCCCATCTGGGCATTCTGGAGCCAGGGATTACCTCAAAAGAGCCTTTTGCAATATGGCATACGGTGTTTGATTTTTCTTTCTAGCACATTAGGTCACACCTGAATTCCCCACCCCCACCCCATGTACCTTACCTCTTCCCCTGTCATTATCTTCTGCCCTCTGAGGTGGTGAGATTTATCTTTGGGCCTTTGTCTTTGTGTAGTGGTGAGCCATGTACTGAGCATGTGTTTCTTGGGTGAAGTTTGTTGGGACTGAAGTTCAGTTTTCTGTCTACATCAGTAAGATAAGGGCTTTCTGTTTAGAATATGTAGAGAGGTTCTTGAGAAATGTCCAGAGGCAAAACGTGGAAACTTTTGCACCCAACGACATTGAGTCTAGACACAGTGTGCACAGTCAGACACACACACACACACACACACACACACACCCTTCCTTTGCTCCCAAGGATCAGCTTTCTGCTTTTTGAGGAGTGATAAATTCTAGCAGGATGAACAGTCCATTGCAATCAGGGAACTCAGTAGGAGACAAGTGGTACAGGGGAACAGACCAGGTGGCCTTGTTTCTAGGTCAGTCTTCAACAGGTAAATTAATGGACCTTTCAGATATTGCAGGTACCTTTGCTAAAAGAAGGGTAAACAGTCTGCAAATATGTGTGTCTCATATCCATCAGTGACTATTGACTTCTTTGTGCCTGTGATGGGTCCTGAAGAAAATAAAAGAAGAAAAGTTTGAGAGACATGTTAGTGCCTAAAAGACAGGAGGAGGAAGACTGATATGTATTGGTCATCTGTTATGATCAAGTACTTTCCATACATTATCTCATTGTAACTATTACTGTCCCTCATTTAGCAACGAAGAAATTGAGGCTTAAGATTAAGTACCCTCCAGAAGGCACCAGCTTGCAAGCACAGAGCTTGAGCCCAAATCTGTTCACCTTCAAAGTGCATGTTCCCTGTCCTGTTTACCTGGCTGTCAGTGGTGAATTGGAAAAAGCCAATCTGGAGGATTAAATCCAACATGGAAGGCTAGAGTTGCTGGGGAAGTTTTCATGAAGAGGTAGACCTGGAATTTAGTGTCACCATTGATTTTTTTTTTAACCCTTTGGCTCTTCATAAGTATTTTGGAGAATTCACACATAAATATTTATTTAGTAAACATTATTGAAGGAATTTATATAGAGGCAAATAGATCATGGGTTCATATCATACTTAAGGATTTTGCAGAAACAGAAGTCAATAGAGATCACTTAGCATTTTCAGTTGCCTATCAGATGCCATGTGTTTTATAACAGATGTGTCCTGCACATCTCTCACCCACTTCTGTGCCTTTATATAGTATAAATTGTAGAGCAATGTGTGCTGTTCCTTATTTTTCTTCACTATGAGACTAACTCCTGGTTTTCTGAGGCACATTTATTTGGAATACACCTCCCAATCTAGAGAACAAGTTAAAGGGGAGCCTACCAGCAAAGAAAGGGTTTTTCTTATCTTATGAAAACAGCAGTGTCCCCATAACATAACAAGTGCTGCTGAATGGCTTCTTTACCTTGTGAATGTAGGAAGGAGTTCCCTGTTTGTTTTTGTTGTTGTTGTTGCTTTTGTTTTGTTTTTAGAATTAAACTGTTTGAAGCCTCCAAGTTTGACCAGAGTGGGAAAATGCCCATAACCACCCTATCCTCCATGCTAAAATTTCTAGTCATGTACTCATTCATCCTCATGAGATAAGCTCAGTCATTTTAAATGGTAGCCAGTTGTAAGCATTGCTCCCCCATTCCCTTCCAGGGATGCGGTGTTGCTTTAGATTCCTGTGGGAAACAGGAAGAAAAATGTGGCTGCAGCCTCTGGCCTTTCATATCTTTTGTTGAGGACAAGAATTAAGCTGACATTTCAAATATGTGAATTTCCATCTTTGGTTGGGAGGTGATAGCAGGAGAGATCTGATCTAGGATGCTGGATTTGTTCATCTATTGGAGACCCACCCCCAACAGTGTAAGGATTGTAATGAAGATCTAGTATCAATATGTAAACATTGTACCTTAAAGCTTTTTCATCACTCAAAATATTCATAGCCATAAATTGCTGTTTGCTTCTATGAAAACTAAGATGGCATTGGAAAAAGAAGGGCAAGGGCTTGAGAGGGAGCCATCTGTCTCTTCTTTCTTTTCTTTTCTCTAATACAGAAGAGATAGGAGTTACTCTAATGCAGAGGAGTTTAGAACATAAGGGTCAAATTTTTACTCGAAGAATATGGGAAAATGGAGGAAAATAAAATGAATTGTCTAGTATTTTTCATGATTTACTTTTTAAAAATTGCATTCTACAGATACTTCATCTCTCAGACCATCTCTCAGCATGTTGAGTCAAGTTTACCGCTCTGGGTCCCAGTCCTTCAACCATCTCCTGCCCTGGGTCAAGTCCACAGCTGTCTCCAGATCTCGTATGTATCACTGATGAGTATGTGGGGATATGGTGGTCAAAGTGCTTTTCATACAAGTTTGTATTGTTTTTGTTGTTGTTGTTTTAATTTCAGTTGACTTTGTTACTGATTTAATCAGAGGAAACTTTGCTTTATGGTCACTTTATGCTATGAATGTAGCTCTTGCTGCTCTGCCATTGCAACTTATTTTTTAAATGGATATGTTTCTTTCTCTTCCTCTCTCCCTGCTCCTCTCTAATCTCAGGAGAAATGGGATTACCTTTCTTCCCCATCCCGTGTAGATTGATATGTCCTTGAGTACCATACCCACTATAGGAATGAAGTAATCCAGACTTTGGGCATGGTACCAGAAGATCTCAGAAATGACTGTATCCCAAATTAACAAATGAATTACAGCTTCAACAAAGAACAGATGAAGAGTAGCCTTTGAATCACTTCTTTAAAAAGTTCTGCTCCCTGTTCCTGCTAACAGGCAGAATCACAGACTCTGGGACCGGAGTCCCCTGTGTTTCCTCCTTTGCTAGCAAAGCAATAAAACTTTTTTTCCTTTTTCTTAAAACTGTGTTCTCATTATTGGATTAGCATGAAGGACAAGAACCAAGCTTTCAGTAACAATGACACTAGTCTGTTTGGGAAATTTGGCTGTCTTTTCCTGATTTCTTGGAGAGTCAGGATGCAGAGCTTTAGTATCGGTGACTCCATTTTGATTTTTAGTCTGGTTTGTTGTAGTCCAGTGCAGGAGCTTAGTCCAAAATAATGTCTTTTGTAAATTTTTTTTTTTTAGTTGTAGATGGACACAATACCTTTATTTTGTTTATTTATTTATTTTTATGTGGTGCTGAGGATTGAACCCAGTGCCTCACATATGCTAGGCAAGCACTCTACCACTGAGCCACAGCCCCAGCCCCTGTAATTTTTATTTAACAAAGTTTTTACTACATTTATTTTATTGTTAAAGCATATTTTTTCATTTAATTTATAATTTAAAAAATAGCAGTACTGGGGTTTTTTTCATTTTTTATTTATTCTTTTTTTTCAAAGACAGGTTTATTTAGGAAAGTAGAGAGACACATTCAAGGAAGAACTGGGGCAATCTCAAAAGATAGGCACTTTGGGGGTAAAGCAAGGAATATGCACTCAAGGGAGGACAGGGACTATCTGTAGAGGGAGACACAGCCACTTTTTCTTTTTGAAGTATTGCTTTTTAATATGGAAAACATAGAAAAGCTCAAGGAAAAAGAATTCATAATGCCACTGCCCTAAGAGAACCATAGTTAACATTTTGGTAAAATCTCTGTTTTTTCTTCTGTGCCATGCTGGAAATCAACCCAAGACCTCACAAGTGCTAGGCAACTGGTCTACCACTGAACTATACAGCCAGTTCTTCAAAAGTTTTTATAATACATTTTTACTTTCTCTCTCCCCACCCACACACATATTTAACATTTTTTTGTATGCAATTGATCCAAAAATAATATTTGGCAGTCTGCTTTTTATAGTTAGATAAAAGATATTTTCCCATATCAGTAAAATATCTTATATAAGTTAATCTCTTCTGGCTGTAGATTATTCCATGGTATAGTTTTTTAAAAATGACAACATCTTAAATTCTGATGATTAAGTGTTATGTTAATTACAAAAAAATTTAGAAAGTACAAAGCATTTAAAATTATAATTTTTTTTGCCAACCAGAAATTCACATTATGGAAATATCCATTATTAATATTTAGGAATATTAAGTTACAGACTATTTATCTATTTATAGACACATACTGTTTTAAATGTGATTGTGCATGCTGTTTTTGACTTCTTTTCCTTTTAATATTTTTAACAATGAATATCTTTTTCTTTAATTTGTTCTAATTAGTTTTTAATATTATCAATGTATCACACTATAACCATTCATCCATTAAAGGACATCTAGATTTTTATTTATGGGGGAGGGGGTACCATTTTGAATAAGGCTGCTTTGAAAATTTGTGTACAGGATTTTGTGTGAACATAGTTTTCATTTCTCTGGGATAAATGCCCAAAAGTCTGCACTTTTTGGGTGTGATGGTAGTTGGATGTTTAGTTTTACCAAAAACTGCCAAACTGTTTTTGCAGAGTAATTGAACAATGGTTACATTGTTACATTCCCACTAGTAATATATGAGGGATCCACTAACATCAAAGCTATCATCCATCCATCAAAATGGCTAAAATAACAGTGACAATATCAAATGCTGATAAAATATAAACCCAAATCTACATTTCATCAGCATTTGATATTGTCACTTTTATTTTAGCCATTTTGATGGATGGATGATGTTAGTTTTAACTTGCTTTCCCTAATGACTAGTGGTGGATATCTTTTCACATGATCATTTACCTTCTCTGTGTCTTCTTCAGTGAAATGTTTTTTCATGTCTTGCTCATTTGTAAATGGATTTTTTTGGTTTTCTCCAATTGAATTTTGAGAATTTTTTGTATCTTCTAGGTACTAGTCTTTTTTAAAAAAATTTTTTTTAGTTGTTGATGAACTTTATTGACTTTATTTTTTTATGTGGTGCTAAGGATCAAACCCAGTGCCTCATGCATGCTAGGCAAGCACGCTACCACTGAATCACAACCCTAGGTACTAGTCTTTTGTCACATATGTGGTTTATAAATATTTTGTCCCAGTTTATTAGCTTATCGTTTCATTTTCTTAACAGGGTCTTTCACAGAAGAAAGTTTATTTTGATGAGGTTCAGTTTTTCAATTTATGGATTATACTATTGGGGTCAAGTAAGTCTAAGAACACTCATATATAGGCCTAGGTTCTGAAAATTTTCTCATCTGCTTTTTCTAAAAATTTCATAGTTTCACATTCTATATTTAAGTTTGTGATCCACTTGAGTTCATTTTTGTATCAGGTATGAAGTTTAAGATCAAGGTTCATTTTTTAGCCTGCGGATATCTGGTTCTAGCATCACTTGTTTGAGGTCTCTGTTTGATGTTTTGAGATGGCTGCCTCTTTGATATCACCCAACCTGATGAGTAGTCCATCTCCAAGCCTCACTGCAAGATGACTTGCTCAGTATCATCTAGAAAATCTCAGTCTCCCATTCATATGAAGAGGAATATAAAGGTTAAAAGTTTAAAACATTAGAGCAGGCTTCCCACATGTGAAAACAGTCTGCAGTGCATACAAATTAAGTAACTTAGTGACTTAAAACAACAACTGGCTATTTAGGTCACAATTCTGTGGGTTAGCATTTTTGACTGGGCTCAGTTATCAGTGACTGTGCCGCCTCTTAGAATGGCTCAGGACTGATTGCTGGGGTCTTGGGAGGCTCCCACGGGGATGACAGGTCACCTCTGTTCCATGTCGTTTCCCACCTCCAGCAAGCTGTCCATCATCTTCACTTGATGTGTGTGGGTTCCCAAGAACATCATGTATGGACGCTACAAGGCCTCTTGAGGCTTAAGCTCAGAATTTATACTGAGCAGAACAAGTCACAGGGCCAGCCTAGACTCAAGGAGTGGGAAAGTAGATTCCACCTGTTGGTGTGAGAATCTACAAAGTATTGTGGCCACTTTTATAATCTGGTAATATTGATAAGTTACTCAATTTCTCTAGGCCAATATTGATAAGTTACTCAATTTCTCTAGGCCTCCATTTCCTTTTTTATAAAATGGGAATAAGAACAACTAATAATGTATAAGAATTCAGTGAGATGTAATGATAATATCTAATACTTTCTTATAATGCAGCTGTATTAATATTAGCTATAGATTAATATTATCATATAGCTATATTAATATTACTATGAAAGTATTAGATCTCTGTTTATGCATGAACTCGTTTCATCCCCCATAACAACCTAATAAGAAAGGTAAAGTAGCAACAAGTAAGCAGAGGGGCTGTGATTCCAACTCAGACATTCTGGCTGCAGAGCCTACGTGTGTCCTTTTTACAGCCTCTACCTGTGTATAAGCTTAATCTTGACTGCTTAGCACAGTTCATGATTTATAGTAAATGTTGATTTCAGTATTTTTGTTGTTGATATTATTCATCTTATTAGCCTCATTTATAGAAGGAGGCACATTTAAAATTTTTTATTGGTGCATTATAACGATACATAATAGTGGGATTCAATATGCCATATTCATACATGCACATATCATAATTTGATGAATCTCTTTCCCTAGTATATTTCTTCTCCCTCCCTCTGATCTACTTGTTCTACTCTAATAATCTCCCTTCTATTATTATTAATTAGTACATTATAATCATATGTATGCATATATATATATATATATAAGCAATATTTATTGTTCTATATTCATACATGGACATAGCATAATTTGGCAGATTTCATTTTCCAGTACTTCCCCATGCCCTCTCCTCCTCCTTCCCTCCTGATCCCCTTTCTCCACTCTGTTGGTCTCCATTCTATTTTCATGAGATTTTTTTTTATTCCTTTTCTTTCTCTTTCTCTCCCTCTGTCACTTTATCTCTCTCCCTCTCCAACCCAACCACTCTCTGGCTTCCATTTGAGAGAAAATATTTGACCCTGGACTTTGTGAATCTGGCTTATTTCACTTATCATCATGTTCTCCAGTTCTACCCATTTACTAGTAAATGACATATTTCATCCTCCTTTATGGCTGAGCAAAGCTCTGTTGTGTATATAGACCACATTTTCTTTATCCACACATCTGTTGATGGGTACCTGAGCTGGTGAAGGAGGCACTTTTTGATCTTGTCCCTAGATTTCTGGACCTTTATATCCAGATTTTTCTGGACCCTGAAGTCCTGTGTTCACTGAGCATGATAAGCAGACAAGCACTGGAGAAATAAGAAAGGCAAAGTGAAAAGATACATGCAGAAAAATCCAGAAGGCAGGCCAGGAAAAGAGCAATCATGGCAGGTTTCCTAACTAAGGCCTGGAAGACAACCTCACCAGTTGCTAAACATGAGGGCTCTGATGATGAAGAATTAGGGGCTTCTCGTCCCTTGGAGTATAATCCTTGATACTTCTGAAGAATTTGGATACCTATCCTCCCACCACACCATGCCACATGAAAGTATACACACACACATCCTCACCCACGCTCACTATCCCTTCAGATCAGCTAGGGAAACAGATTTTCTTTGGGACTTAGAGCCTAAAGGTTCCTTAAAAGATGAGAAAGGATGATTTCATCCAGAAGCCATGAATTTTCCTAACCAAGTCCTTCTCAGGCCTCAGTGTGAGCCTTAAAAACTATAATATGCTGTAGAACATTTTTTTAATGCCCCCCCAAAGGTAGTCAATCATGGAAGGTAAACAGTGTTCAACAGGAAACCCAAGAGGCCCTGGGTCACATGAAGCTCTCCTTGATGCTGAGACTCCCTGGACTTGACTGAGTTTTTATCTGTTTGAAACCTTGCTGATAATTGTGACCCCTTCTTGAACTTTGTCATCCTCAATCTACTGTAACCCAGTTGCTGTAGCCAGAATGACCCTTGATTGCCTGGCACCAAGCTGTGCCAACCTCCTCTGTTGATAGAGGCTGTGGGCCAGAAGTCTCCTTCGTGCTAGCCTGTCTGCTAGAGTCTGGTTGGTTTCTGCCATTTGATCACCCTGGCTGACCTGCTGGCCACACCTGTGCACCTAAGGTGCTCTAGGAGGCCTCCCCACCCATGTTTATACCCTTTCAGGACACAACAGCCCTGCGGTGGTCAGGAGAGACAAATAACCAATCGGCTTAGAACTGATAGCTGCCATAGGGGCACATGATGCTTGATGGAGCTCTGAGCTCTGCAAACACCATATCGATGATCCTAGGTCTTGACCCCAGATTCAGATCCAAAGAAGTGAAGTCTCTTCCTTCACCACCCTTCTCTCTATCAGGTTGCTGAGGCCAAACCATCGTGTATACAACTTTTATGCCTTGATAGATAGGTAAATTGTTTGATCTTTTCCCTGTCCCTTAGAATAATATTCTTTAAGACTATGACAGGTACCTATATTGATAACCTAATTTTAAGAAAAAGGTACCCTAAAAACACACTGGTCCTTTGTTTCCAGGGATGCTCCAGCAGGAAACCATAGTACATTGTGGCTCCAGCAAGGGTGCCACAGCCCTGGATCTATCCCAGAGGATCCCTACTAAGCAAGCAGCTTGTGCCAGAAACTCACCTGCAAGCCTATTGTGGAAAAAGTCAGATGGTATTTCTGGAATCCCCACAAACCTGAAATAATGACTTTAAAAAAAATCATCATTTGCAGGCTGAGGTTGTGGCTCAGTGGTAGACCACTTGCCTCACATGTGTGAGGCACTAGGTTCAGCACCACTATAAATAAATGAATAAAATAAAGGTCCATCAAAAAACTAAAATTTTTTTAAAAATCATTATTTAAGGGAAGGAAGAAAGGATTCTTTACTACTTTGTTGAAAGTGCTCTTTATTCAATTTGTGTGGAAGGAGCCTGGGGGAGAAGAAAACACGAGAATCTTCTAGGCTGTGAGAATGTGCTTCTGCCTGCTTTACTACTGTTGTTACATCCTAGAGAATGAGGGTGGAAGCGAGGATATGGTTAGGGAAGCACTTAGTGGAGGCAGAGGCAGAGAAATTTGTCTGTAAATAATGGCTGAATCAAGTGAGGATAATTACTCTGTAATGGAACAGTGGTCCAAACAGTGGCTTGGGACAATTTTTTTTTAAGTAATTCATTCAAATATTTATTTGTTGCCTATAATAATGTGTAGAAAACTTAACTCTTTGTAAGGAATTGCCTAAAGTTTAGTCCTGCCAAGAGAGAACCCATGTTGCCTATCTTGTTCTCTTCTTGCTGTCAGGGAGTTCCATAAGGGAAGATCTATTTGCTGCAGGACCCCACCCCTATCTACTGTCAGCATCTCCTCTCCTGCCCAGGCCCTGCTTTCCTGCCTAAGCACTCCTTCTGGCCAGTTAAATTAGGTGTGTGCCACGTGAAACTCACATAACAGCTCCAGCAGGATAGAAGTGCATGTCTCTGTCTTTTTCCTGAGGGGAGGCTGGCAGCCCTAAGGAAGAGGGCCGTCCAGGGTTGCCAAAGCAGCTCTGTGGAGTCATTGGGGATGTGCTTCTTTCCCCTGATTGCTTCACAGTTCTAATGTTCTCTTGTGGTCCCAAATGGATGTTTGTGATCCAACGTTCATACCCATGTGCCAAGCAGCAGGATGAATAAAGGGAAGTTCCTAGAAGTCCCACGTATCTCAGTAGCCAGAATTTAGTTACATGCTTATATAATAACTGAGGAAGAAAGACAGTCTTTAACTGGTGGCACTGTGCCCAGCTGATACATAGGGAAGTGTTAATTTGAGAAACAGGAGTTGGGCCCATGAGAAATAGGGAAGGAGTTCTTGCCTGACATTCAACTTTTCTCTTTTCTGCTTTTGGCTTTATGCAGATATCTTTTAGCAATCTTTTACAGTGTTACAAGAAAAAAAAAACAGGATAAGATTGTTTAGGAGCAGATATCCAATGGGACAGAAAGAAATTATCTGACTACAACTTTGCTCTTTCTTCAGAAGCAGTGCTTCTTTTATCATTGTCACAGGCATCAGGATTCATGCTGTCATGTCAGAGAGAAAATTGTACATGGATTAGTTATGATTTTTTTTTTATTATTCATACTGATTACCAAATCTTTAATGTCTTTTGATATTCAGACTCTCCCTCTTTTTATAATGGTGTGGTTTCTTCAGAAGCACATATTTTTCTGATTATGAAAGCAATGCATTTTTATTGCATAAATTTGAAAAACATAAGAAAGGATGAAGGAAGAAATTTTAAATCTCCCATAATCCCACCAGAAATAAAATATTAATATTTTGACTTATTTGTCCTTTTCTATACATTTAGACATATATACATGAAACCCATATATCATGAGCACTTTTAAAAAATTCTAAAAATGTTAATCTTTCTCCCCTTTTCTTTGGACATTTACTCTGCTTCTGGTTTTTCCTATCCATTCTGATGAAGAGCTTCTGACACAGCTCTTTGTTTTCACATCTCTGACTTATTCCTTAGAATAAATTTATGAACATGGAATTGCTAGATCAGAAGATTGAACCTTCTTAAGGCTTTTGTTGTATTCTACCAATGTTTTTTCGGGAAGATTGTTTCATTTATACTAGTCATCAGCAGTGTTTGCCTGTGACCTGTGTACTGAGTGTAAACTCCATACAGCACTACACTAAGAACATGCTAGATATATTTTTGGCATACTGGTTTCACTCAGTAACGATAAAGCTACTTTTTAGTGGCTCAACTGGTTAATACTACGTGCATCTTTTTCTTGAAAAATTATTCTGTGTCTTTCTTTTTGTCTTGCATTTGACTTTGTTTGGGGGCTGCAGATCGTGTCCAGCCTTCAGCCATCAGACATGTTCGTTATTGGAGCAACATCCCCTTTATCACTGTACCCCTCAGTCGTACCCATGGCAAGTCTTTTGCCCACCGCAGTGAGCTGAAGCATGCCAAGAGAATCGTGGTGAAACTCGGCAGTGCTGTGGTGACCCGAGGGGATGAGTGTGGCCTGGCACTGGGGCGCCTTGCGTCTATTGTTGAGCAGGTAATTGCCAAGGTGGAAAATTCTGCTGAACCAAAATAGGGTCTTAAAGTTGTTGGTTCCACTATAACGACTTGTCTCAAAACTCTCTTTCCCGGTGGTATAGATGCCAGCAGGAGATAGCATCCCAGGGCAAGAAAGGAGAAGTCAAGGAATAGAGTTGATGTTATGCATTTCATCCTTCAGGCTCCTTAGAGATAAGTTGCTCTGTGTGAGAGAGATTCTTAATCCTGGCTATGTGTTAGAATCATCTGAGGAGCGTGGAGGGGCCTGGGTTTCACTCCCAACCCTTTGATAAGTATCTCGAGTGGAGTGCATGCATCTGTTTTTAAAGTTTCCCAGGTGACTCTGATATATATTCAGGATTGAGAATCCCGGTGGACATGTATAAATAAATACTGAGCTTCCTTTTTTGTTTGTTTCTGTTTTGCTGGTTCGAGGTAAAAACCAGACATCCCAGAGATAAGGTAGACCTCTTCTCTAGCTGCAATGCCTCTCTGTGCTCCAAAATCATATTTTCACTTTTTAAAAAACATCTTTCCTGCTGGGCACTGTGGCACACACCTATAATCTCAGTGGCTTAGGAGACTGAGGCAGGAGGATTACTGGTTCAAAGCCAGCCTCAGCAACTTAGCAAGGTCCTAAGCAACTCAGTGAAACCCTGTCTCTAAATATAACATAAAAAAGGGCCAGGGATATGGCTCAGTGGTTAAGTGCCCCAATACAAAACAACAACAAAATCTTTCCTGAGGAATTGGTATTAGGAAACTGTGGAATTGGTATTAGGAAACTGCTAACCTAAAACCTGATGGAATTTTCTTATATTTGCTGTACCAGGAAGTTATCAAAAGTGCCATCTGGATTGAGTCCATCAGATCAGTTCATTTTAACAAATATTTATCAACAAATATCTTAGTCCATTTTATGCTGATATAACAAAATACCACATATCAGATCATTTATAATACACAAATTTATTTGGCCAGTGGTCCTGGAGGCTGGGAAATCTTAAGGTCAGGAGACAACATCTGGGAGGGCTTGTTGCTGCACTGTTTTATGGTGGAAGGGCAAAGAGAGCAAGAAATTGAACATGCCGCTTCAAGCCCTTTAATAATTGCATTAATCCATTCGTGGTGTTGGAACATTTCGTGACTCCCAACACTGTTGCATAGAGTTTCCACAGCATATGCTTTGGGGGGGGGGGGAACATTCAAGTCATAACAAGGAACTACATTGAGGCTCTGTTATGTCTCTGCCCCAGGGAAGCCAGAACCGGGACTCCCCAAACAGTTCCATAGTAGTTCAAGGCAGTAAATATCCAAATGAGTGAACCTGAATAACAGTGAGTGACAGGTCCAGAGATGGGAAAGTCAGATGAGAGTGTGGTTGTTGTTGGGGCTTCTTACAAGGCACTCAGCGTGAGCCTTGGCGGCTGGTCGAGTTTGTGCCAATGAAGGGGAAAAGTTCCACACTGCTGAATGCACAGTGTGACTGGTGTCCCTGGGGTTTTATAGCCTTGTGATTCTGGGGAAGAGAAACTCTCTAAAAGTGGATTCCAGGTGGAAGACAGAGAGGGACCAGGGAAGAGGTGAGCTTAGAAGTATGAATGGTGGGTTCTTCAAGGGAAATGGAAAATATAGGTCAGTCATTCCAATAGGCAGGGCTCTGGAGTAAGTAGGGGAGTTTGGGTTCGGTCTCAAAAGCAGATTGAAGATTTTGAGCAGAGAAGAAACTTGATGAAAATGATAAAGGTTTACTTAGGCTATCGGTTCCCCTTTTAGGGTCACCTAGGACCTCATGGAAGCACTCTAGCAATCAGGACAGTGCCTGGTATGGAGAGTCAGTTCTTTAGTCCAAATCATCCGATCATGTTAGAAGGACTCAGGAGCCAACTTAAGGTGGCTTCCATTGGCCAAAGGGGATAGTTTGAACTTCAAAAATGGTAATTTCTGTAATACAATGAAATATTTTTTAAAACTTTATACTTTAAAAATTTATTGGTCATCTTTAGAGGGTGCTAGAGAACTTACTGAATATTTTGAAAATAGGTAAGTACAGGGAAAGTCACACATGTGTCCTGCTTTTCATCAACAAACTACCTCAAGGTAACCAAATACCTGATGAAAGAGTTTCCTTTTATGAAAATATTCCAGCCCATGAATGAAAAAGAAATGGTTGGATTATAATATCAACATTTTGCAAACCCAAATGAAATAAAGGATCTTGGCAATGATCAGTAACAGCTGCTAAAGGGAGAGATACCCAGGCCTTATGTATATCCCCTTGATGTCTGTGTACACCTCAGTCCAAAGAGAATTAACTGGAAAAGGAGGGTAGGGTCTATACCTAACAGCATTCTACAAGAGCTACAGCTCAAATTTTTATTTTTATTTATTTATTTATTTTTTTGCTTTTGATACTAGGAATTGAACCCAGGGGCACTTTGCCACTGAGCCACGACCCAGCCCTTTTTATTTTTATTTTGAGACAGTGTCTAAGTTGTTGAAGCTGGCTCTAACTTAAGATTCTCAGCCTTTCAAGGCACTGGAATTACAGGCCAGCTCAGAGCTCAGTGTTAAACAATACCATATGGACACAACTAGGAAAATGTAGGCTGGGAAGTCCTAAATCGTGAGCAACTCAGTTTAATAAAAAGCTGTGAAAGGGAGAAAATGACAGAGGGGAACCTCTGAACTGAGTAAGTCAAGAGGCATTTTACCTTCCTGCAACGTATGGGCTTAATTTGCGTTTTAGTTTGAGCAAGCTAAAAAAAAAAAAGTTGGGGAAATGCGAACACTGACTATTTGATATGAAGGAATTCATTAAAATGTTTTAGATGGTGGTAATAGTTTTATATGCATTCCTTGTCTTTTGATGACTACTACAAAGACATTTACAGAAATAACATGTAGGGCCTGAAATTTTTATTAATACAGTGGTGGGAGTATAGAGACGTTATTGGAGAGTAGGAAATTGGTCATGGGAGGTAGTTATTAAAACTGAGTGGTTGGAACATGAACGTGGATAATACCATTGTTACACCGTTTGGATTAAATATGAAATTTTCTAAGATTAAAAACTTAATGTTTTAAATCATGATTTGTTCCAGCTCTCAGTGAGTTCCTGAAACAGGCAAGAAGGTTGGAGCATTAGGAGTAATGGACAAGTTCGAAGTATTGACTCTGTTGCATCTTGAGTTTTTGTGTCTTTCATGTGGTTCTATCCAAGGTAGGACACAAAGTGGCCACAACTGATTTTAGGCTGATTGCAGAGTAGGGTGAGCATCTGCTGTTGGCCTGTGCAGGGGTGACCCACAGAGATCAGATGTGCTCTAAGCATCACCTCATCTCTCCGGGTCTAGCCTTGGAATCTGAGAAGGTTCTACATTGCAGTCGCTCGCTTATCTCCTGCAGTGAGTAGGCCTTCTGCATTACAGACTCCCTGCCGATCTCATCAAGTCCTATAGATGCCAAACCTGGATACATACCAGAATCCCCTTATAATGTATCTGTCGTTTCTGTCTGTCATCTACTGACCAGAAATTCAAAGCAGCATGTAGGAATCTGATTTTAGCAAGCAACTTGTGTGGTTTTTCCAGAGCCAGGCCAGTGCATTGGGATCCACTCTCATCCACCCTCCCTGGGTATCTCGTGAAGAAAGGAGAAAGTACAGTGACTTGTGTTTTTTCCGTCCTCAATGCCAGGTATCAGTGCTGCAGAATCAGGGCCGAGAGATGATATTGGTAACCAGTGGAGCCGTAGCCTTTGGCAAGCAGCGCTTACGCCATGAGATCCTTTTGTCTCAAAGTGTGCGGCAGGCCCTCCACTCAGGGCAGAACCAGCTGAAAGAGATGGTGAGCGCTGCTTCCCCAACCTAGTAACCTGAGTCCTCAGGTCTTCTTCCCTCATTCCCAGTCACACCTTGTCTAATTCATATGTTACAGGCAATTCCAGTCTTAGAGGCACGAGCCTGTGCAGCTGCGGGTCAGAGTGGGCTGATGGCCTTGTATGAGGCCATGTTTACCCAGTACAGCATCTGTGCTGCCCAGGTAAGAGGCTGGGCTTCTCTAGGGGTGTGGGACCTGTGAGGGTAGTTCATATAAAGCTAGGGGCTTATGAGCAGGGCTCTGAAGCCAGATGTCGTGGTAGTGTGAGCTTCACCTGCTCCCACCTGCTGCTTGGCACTTCTAGACAAAGTCTTTATGTCTGTGCCTTAATTTCCTTTTCTGAAAAATGAGGGTAATATCAGTATATACTTGAGGATGTTTGGAAGGGATCATTGAGAACATAGTACATTCTCAATAAGTGTTAGTTCTTATTATCTAGAACTACTACAAATGCAAATATTTCCAAACACAGGAAAGCTGGGATACCTACACTGGCCTCTTTTACTTCAGGTGGCTTCTTTGTCACTACTTGTCTTTTTTCTTGATTCTTTATTGATGCATAATAATTGTACTTAATAGGAGAATTCATTTGAGACATATTTGTACTGGCATGTAATATGATTGAATCACTTTTATTCCCACAATCCTCCTCTCCTCCCTCTGCCTGACCATCCTGTACCCTGTTTTCCTCCCTTCTCTTTTCATAAGGTCCTTTTTTTACATTTTTCTCTCTCTAGCTTCCACATATGAGAGAAAAATAAGACTGGTTGCCTTTTATAATAGATATCTGTTAGGCATTGAAGGTAAATAAATGCTGATCATTGGTTTGTCATTTGTTCATCAAATATTGAGCACCTGTGGTACACCAAGCACTCTAATATGCATTGGGAATGCTGTGATGAACAAATCAGACATGGTTCTAGTCCTCATGGGATGTTCAGTTATTTATTAATAATATTTAAATAGTAATAATAATACTACTTTTTTCTACATTATTTCAGAAAATTTTACCTAAATTACCTGATTTTTTTTTTTCAGTTTTACCTTTAATTAACTTTACAGCTACACACTAAAGAGAAACATTTAGCAGTAGTTGCTTCACAATCAATGGGGGGAAAAAATCTTAATTCCCCAAATTATTTTCAAACTCCTATGCTGCCCGTGATCCTACTATTTATAGGAATGTTATTTTACATAGTTGATATTATTATGTATGCATTGTTTTGTTTTGCTTCTTCATTTCCTATTGCTTTTTCTGATTCTCCATCATTTTCATAGTTGTCGTCCATGTTCTGATGTTACACCAGTGTGTCCTTGAGTAAGTGATTTGAAACAGAAGGTTGTGGCCATATTCTCCCTAGTCTAATGACAGTTTTAGTTTTCTGGCTTTTGTTTCTTTGAAAAGGTGTCTTGCTATTTTGTCAGGCTAGTTTCAAATTCATGTGCTCAAGTAGTCCTCCTGCACAGCTCTCCAAGTAGGTGAGGAAATAGGTCCAGGAGCTATACTTTGAGCTATTTTATTTTTTCCCAAAATTGATGCAAGAGTTTGTTTTTGTCCTGCTTTGTTTAAAATGACAGCCTTGAAAGTCACTGAGTATCAGTTATTGCATTAATATTGAGGTGCAAGAACTCTACTCCCTCCAGTTTCTAAGCACCAGTTCCTGGGCTGCCTCACTCATGCTTTTGCCTACCCCCCCACCACACAGTCTTAGCAATTGTTGCCCTTTGCACCTTATCCTGTGGTTTCTTATTTTCTTTATTAATCCTATATTAAAGTCCATTATTAGTGCCTTTGAAGATATACAGCAAGTTAGTTCCCAGGTTAAGGCTTAAACAAGTACAATGACTTATTTTTTCTTTGTAGAAATAAAACCAGGTTACACCTCAATGATTGCCCTGGTTGAAAAGCACAGATTGTTCCTGTTGGGCCTTCTTCTACCTTTGCAGTCAGATCCCTAGCCCCTGTCTGGGATCTCACACATGTTTATTTTTTGTTGTTGATTTTTCACCAAAATGTCCAGAATGTATATGTTCAGCTTTGACCCAGTTCTGTTTCCTACACAACTAAACTTTTCTGAAAAGGAATTTATGATCTTTCCTTATAAATACCTGCTGCATTCTACCTTCCCCCAAGCAATCTCACCCCACCCCAACCCCACTATCCCCAGTGGTGAGAGGATTGACTCCCGGGCCTCACACACACTAGGCAGTTGCTCCATACTAAGCTTCATCCCTAGCCTTTTTTTATTTCTCACTAACTTGCTGAGACTGGCCTCAGACTTTCGGTCCTCCTGCCTCATCCTCCTGAGTTGCTTGGGTTACAGGTGTGTGTACCTAGCTTCATCACTAGTGCAAGGCCTGGCATTTCAGAGGTGCTTAGCAAATTTTTTGTCAAGTGAATGAGTAAATTGTTTCCCTTAGTCACATACCACTCATTCATTATCGCCTACACTTTACTTGTCATTGAGCTGCTGCTTTGTTGAGTTCTTTTCAGTTATCATGCCAGGCCCTGGGACCATGTGACCATTTCTGTACCCTCCTTGCTGTCTGCCTTCAACCTTTCCTACTTCATCCTGCCTTATGTAGCAAGGGCCCTCTCCCTTAAATATTAGAGGGATTGTATTAAAACATTTATTCTTGAGCCTCAGGATTTGCTACTATTTAGATTCTTGCTGTCTTCCTCATTCACCTTTCTCTCCTGATAAACATTCCCTGATATCCTTGATTCCAGCTTTCCACCATCCTGTGAGTGCCTTAAGCCGACCCTGTCCTCTGCACTGACCCTATTCCCTGCACCAAGTTGTGTCTCGCTTCTCTGTCATCATTTTTTAAAATATTTTTTTAGTTGTAGATGGACACAATATTTTTATCTTATTATTTATTTTTATGTGGTGCTGAGGATCTAACCCAGTGCCTCACATGTGCCAGGCAGGCGTTCTACCACTGAGCCACAACCCCAGCCCCTCCTCTGTCATCTTGTAACTGAAGACTCACCCCCATAAACCTCTCAAACTAATCCCACATACTCAAACACAGACTTTCTTAACTCCTGTAATGTTCTCACTTAGAGCAACATATCCTGTTCCATTTGGTCTAATACATTTTTCAGAGCTGGGTAAATGATTCATTTACTCATTCACCAATTAGGTAAATGACTGCTGTAGCTAGGCCCTAAATAAGATGTTAGGACACAGAGATATTTCAAAATTTAATGGACAATCATTACCCATCCCATATCCTCGTAGATTCATAAATGTTCCTAATTTTATAAATGGATGAGATTTTTGTAGCATCCTTAAATCTTACAGGTGATTGTAACTTCTTTTGCTCTCTAAAATATCGATTGCGCACCCTGAGGTGTGTGTTTCATTCTAATCTGTATGGTGTCCCCTACTCTTAGTACCTTTTTAAATGCCATTCCTGGGAAGTTCATCATGCTCTTCCCTGCTGCATTTTTTTTAAATGTACTTAATCCCTTTAATCTATTTAATCCTTAGATTTTAGTGACCAACTTGGATTTCCACGATGAGCAGAAACGCCGGAACCTCAATGGGACCCTTCACGAGCTCCTCCGGATGAACATCGTCCCCATTGTCAACACAAATGATGCTGTTGTCCCCCCAGCTGAACCTAACAGTGATCTTCAGGGGGTAAATGTGGGTAGAGTATTCCTAAGGGTTAAGCATGCTGAAGACACTAATGCATGCTATGCTGCATGGACTAACACTACCAGTTTGGCTTGAGCAAGATGGCAGAAGTGGGAGAGAAGCTGGCATCGCAGAGCAATAGCTGCAAAAGCCAGGGTGAGGTGCTGTAGAGACTTAGATGGTACTGTGAGCATGGCTTCTGTATTTCTGTGGCTAGAAGTCTGCATGTGTGGAAAAGGGGTCACCAGTAGGTATTGTGTTTTGCAGACAAAGGGGCCTGCAAGAGCTGTCACCTGTGTATTTGGGGTCATTGGTTTTGCCTGCCAGAGCCTTGCTGGATGCTTTTGTGAATTTCTTTTTGGACTGCATGGCTTGCTCACTCATGACTTTCCTCCTTGCATTCTAGGTTATTAGTGTTAAAGATAATGATAGCCTGGCTGCCCGTCTGGCTGTGGAAATGAAAACTGACCTGTTGATTGTTCTTTCAGATGTAGAAGGTACACAGCGATGCCATTGTCTTTTATCTGCATGTGGGAGCAATGAGTTTTCCTCCTTGTTGGAGTCCTTCTGATCTTTTTATTTTTACTATGGGCCATTATTTTCTGAGCCATATGGTCTAACAAAGGGATTTTATGACTCAAAAGAGGGTGGGCAAGTTTGGGAGATACAGTTTGAGTGCTGAAATACTATTTCCAGGTGCTTTCAGTTTCCCTTTTTTATAACAGCTTTACAGAAATGTAATTCCCATACCAAACAATTCACCTGTTTAAATTTTGCAGTTCAACACCTTCGTTATATTCACACAGTTGTGCAGTCATCACCACAATCGATTGTAGAATATATTCATTACCCCGACAAGAAACCTCACACCCATCTGCAGTCACCCCCACCTCCCCACCACTTCCTTCCACACTCTCAAGCCCTAGACAAACTCCAGTCTACTTTCTGTCTCTGAATTTATCTGTTATTAACACTCTATATAAATGGAATCTTACACTGTGTGGTCCTTTGTGAGTGGCTTCTTTCACTGAGCATAATGTTTTCAAGGTTCATTCATGTTGTAGTATCATGTTAATTAAATTTCCATCACTGTGACAAAATTCTGGAGAAAATCAACTTAAGGAAAGATTTATTTTGGCTCATAGTCTCAGAAAATTCAGTCCATGCTTGACTGCCTCTATTGCTTTTAGGCCTGTGGCAAGGGAGAACAACATGGTGGGGAACATTGGTGGAACAAAGCTATTCACTTCATTCTGATGAGGAACCAGAGTGAGGAAAGAAGGGGCCAGAGATACCTTTCAAGTGCATGCAGTGACCCTCTTTCTATAACTAGGCCCCACTTCCTAACGTTTCTGCTATCTTCTAATAGCTCATTAAATTATCAGTTCATAAGTGGACTAATTCATTCATGAGGTCAGAATTCTCAGAGGCCCCACCTCTTCACAATGCTGCATTAGGGTCCAAGCCTTCAATACATGAGCTCTGGGGGACATTTAAGATCTAAGCCTTAACAAGTATGAATTAATCAGACATAACTTTCCTAGCCTTGCATTTGAATATACAACCTGGGTAACACCACATGATATACAAACCACAAGAATAGGATCCTAATTAGAATAAGTTATGCTTCATGTGTTTGTCATATGCCAAAATACATTCTACTGTCATGTATAGCTAAAAAAAAAATCAAAAATAAAAAATTAAGTTCGAATCAGTTAAATAGTATACCCAAGTCATACAGCAAGTGTTTGGCTAAGGTCAGTTTCCAATGTAAGTCTATACTGTTGGAAAATCATTCACCCTTCTCTCCTTTACTGCCTGGAAAGGTAAAGGATGAGAGTTTATGAGGTCATTATGAACCAGTTTGAACTCAACTGTAGTAAACTGTTCTGATGCAGCTTCAAATATCTCCAGACTTACTGTTAATGAATCTAATTGATTGTCCCTCAAATGTTGATTCTTAAAATAATCTCAGAATTTTAAATATGCTGTTGGTGAGGTCAAGAGGCTGCTGCAAGGGAGAGAAAGGAGTGGGCACGATTCCAGAACAGTAGGAGCTCCTGTGTGCCTGGTTCGTTTGTCTTAGAACTGTCTAGTCTTTTTTTTTTTTTTTTTTAAAGAGAGAGTGAGAGAGGAGAGAGAGAGAGAAAGAATTTTTAATATTTATTTTTTTAGTTCTCGGCGGACACAACATCTTTGTTGGTATGTGGTGCTGAGGATCGAACCCGGGTCGCACGCATACCAGGCCAGCGCGCTACCGCTTGAGCCACATCCCCAGCCCTAGAACTGTCTAGTCTTTCCCATACTGTTACATGAACCTAACAGCCAGCCTCTCGGTCCTAGCCTGTTATCTCATAGCACTGTAGTTTTTGGAAGAACCCAGCTTGGGATCCTAAAGAGCCATGGGGTGGCAGCTGAGCTAACAGGCTGTGCAGGCCTACTCTTCTTTTTCCTATATTTGCTGCTCTTGCTTTACACTGCTTTGTTCTATGCTGGACACTGATTTCCTCACTCCCCCAGAAAGGTTGTATATATAACAGGGTTGTATTATATATCTGGGATAAACGAGGGGAGAGGTATACCATGACACAGCAAAAGCAGTGATTTAGAGTCCAAATGTCACCACATGAAGTCTCTTTTGCCCTCAGCCATGGGCACTGCCTTCCTACCCATGTCCCCCCTAGGTCCTGAGTTGACTTCGTTTTCTCTGCATCTTTTTTTTTTTCCTTCCAAGGCTAGTACTCCTTTTCAAATTGTGGGAGTTTTTAACCTGTATTGTATGTGTGTAACCTTTCACATAACTAGTTTATGTCATCTTACTCAATTACATATGGGGACATATGTTTTATGGTGATAAATCCAGAGTGAATGCTGAGAGTCATGAGCTCTCTTGCTGACTCAATCCAACCTCAAAAACTACTCACTTATAAAATGGAGAGGATAAATTAGTGCCTATTCCAGAGGGTACAATCAGAGTTAATGAGTTCCTGTTTCACATTCCTTCCTGCTTGGAAACAGTCATGTTAAATAGTGTATAGCTGCCACACTGTTTCTGAAGGAGCCCCTCTTCTTTTTCAGTTATGTCCTTGAGGTATAGCATGATAAAAATACCAATGGCAGAGGTGAAGACACTTCCTAATGGAGTCTGAGCAGGGCCAATAAATTGTGTGCCAAGGGTACAAGAAAGTACAGTAGTTTTCTAGATTAGTAGCTGGTGCTGGGAGGCCTGTCTGGGGGATACATACTTCCATCAAAGCAGTATTATTGACTCTTGTCCACTTTTTAGGCCTCTTTGACAGCCCCCCAGGGTCAGATGATGCAAAGCTCATTGATATATTTTATCCTGGAGACCAGCAGTCTGTGACATTTGGAACCAAGTCTAGAGTAGGGATGGGCGGCATGGAAGCCAAGGTAAGAATTGGGCCTTAACACTCTGTACAGCAATTGTTTTTTTTTTGTTGTTTGTTTTGGGTACCGGGGATGGAACCCAGGAACACTCCACTACTAAGCCACATTCCAAGCCCTATTCTGTATTTTATTTAGAGACAGGGTCTCACTGAGTTTCTTGGCACCTTGCTTTTTGCTAAGGCTGGCTATGAATTCATGATCCTCCTGTCTCAGCCTCCCAAGCCTCTGGGATTACAGGCGTGTACCACTGTGCCCAGCTGACAACAGCAGTTGTAAAGCTAAAACAGTACTTTTTCTTTATAATCTTAAAATTATTTGAAGGCTAATGGTTCAAATACCAGGCACATACACATAAATACGCATTTAACACTGGGAGCTGTGGCTCACACTTATATCCCAGCAACTTAGGAAGCTGAGGCAGGAAGAGCACAAATTTGAAGCCAACAGTAACAGCTTAGCAAGACCCTGCCTCAAAATTAAAAAAAATTCTTAAAAAGGGCTGAGGACGTGTCTCAGTGAAAGAGTGCCCTTGGGTTCATTACCCAGTACTACAAAAAAAAATTTTTTCATTTATCTGAATATGGATAAATAGATAATGAGTATTGTATACCTATGTTTAATCATGTCTATATGCATCTTTTTTTTATTAAGATTATATAAACATTGGGCTGGGGTTGTGGCTCAGGTAGAGCGCTTGCCTAGCATGTGTGAGTCACTGGGTTCAATCCTTAACACCACATAAAATAAAAAATAAAGATATTATGTTCACCTATAACTAAAAAATAATAAAACAAAAGATTATATAAACAGTGTGTTCATATTGTAAACTCCTTGAAGGCAAGGCCTATATAATTGTCACAATTCATAAATCTTCTACTATTATCATCTCAAATATTTTTTAATGTTATTTTTCAAAATTTTTCTCTCCCATTAACTCTTCTAAGAAGTTATGCCATAAAGGCACAGCATCATATGTAGCAATGACAGAGATAAGGATAAGAGCCTGTTTGCAAAAACTAACTCTGGTCAATTTACTGGCTGTGCACTGAGCTGTTGCTAAGCTGAGGCATAAGAAGTTAAAACCCAGAAATTACCATTCCACTACCAGAGAGTCTCGAAGACAGAATGTGCCTAAAACAAAGAATAGGTTACTACTTCTTCAGACAACATGTGCCAGGACTGGGCTGGGGAGAGAACATGGGCAGCATGTGTTTCCAGAGGTTCTGAGCTATTGAAAACATTCCTGCATTTACTTAAGTTGCTCAGTGTCGAATTGTGTTTGATATATTTTTAAAGGCTTAAAGTGAATGTGGTAGGTCTGAATTTTATCTTTGACTCTAACCTGTCCCATTAGGTGAAAGCAGCCCTCTGGGCTTTGCAAGGTGGCACTTCTGTTGTTATTGCCAATGGAACCCACCCAAAGGTGTCTGGACATGTCATCACAGACATCGTGGAGGGAAAGAAAGTTGGCACCTTTTTTTCAGAAGTAAAGCCTGCAGGTAAGTAGTTCTTTATAAGGTCCTGAAGCTGGTAGATTGTAGCTAGTGACACCCCAGCTGAGATGGGACTGAAGTGTAGTCTATCACTCTAGGACTACAGATCACAAAATCATATAATCGGTGTGCTAATATTATGAAATCTGCTGCTGTTTTAAACACTTTTTGCAAAATTGGGTTTTCCTGTTTTTGTTTTTGTTTTTTTTTTTGTAAAATTCTGTCTATCCTGCCTAGTTGGCTTCCTGTTCTCTCAAAAATCACTACATTAAAGAATATACACTTCCATTTTTTCAAGAAACATGAATGCAGTGGATGTCAGGTAGTAACAAGCACTAGAGATGCAAAGATGCATAAGAATGGCATGTGCTCTCCAGTGTTCACATTGGGTAGAATTACCTTATAATCTGCACTTAAATACAAACACCTGAGAAAATAAAAAGCCAAAATGGAATTGGAAGGAACTCTAAAATACCTAAAGCATATTGTCTACCCCAGAAATATAGGCAAGTTCCTGTGTCTATACCAGAGTTACTTTGGCATATTCCTTTGCCCTTTTACTGGTCATGGTGATCCCAAATGTGAAGCAAGCACACCAGGACACCAGGCTTTCCTTCTGCATGTGATGAGCCTGAGCTGGGAAAGTGAACCAAGCTGACCGCAATCTGATGTTTGCATGTGTTCTTACAGGCCCGACTGTTGAGCAGCAGGGCGAAATGGCTCGATCTGGAGGAAGGACGTTGGCCACATTAGAACCTGAGCAGGTAGTAACCTCAGCTGATGGTTTTGTTAGTTTTTCAGAGTGAGTCTTGCTGTACTGTTTGCACAACAGTCAAGCTTGCTGACCCCTCTGTATTCCTAGTGTCCATGCAGTTTTCCAAATTGTAAGTCTGATTCAGATTCACTCTGCCTTTTTTCTTTAAATTTATTTCCCTTTTGTGTTTTGTTGGCTGAGGCCTAGGGTAGCTTTACATCAGTATGATGTTTTGATTGAAAGCATGAAAATGATGACATGGGGATGGTCACATAATAGGCAGGAAAATGTAGGAAAGTTCTCCATACCCATTCCCAGTCACCAACCTTACCTGGGAGATGGAAGCTTGAGACTGCTCCATAGTTGGCGCCCTGCCCAGTCTATAATGAATCAGGCCTGAATGAATCTCAGTAGCACACTGAGGCTGGACATGGAAAGGACATGGAAAGGCAGACAGGTACAAGCCCAGGGCCGGCTCCCTAGGACTATATTATTGAGGATGGTTTTGAGAGTGATATATGTAAGTTTCTTCTGGGAAACATGTTGACCTGAGAAAGAAGAATTTAAAATAATTACAAGTACAAAACAGAAAGCAAAGGAGGAGCCTAGCTTCTCTCTCAAACTATTTCTCTCAACTCTCAGTGATCACCACATTTGCCACATTTCCCAGTCTGGTAGGCAAAGATTGGAGTCTCTTCAAGCACCTAGGACTGGAGTTTTTCCCCTTCAACTTATTACATCAAATAACTGACAAAAAAGAAAAGCCAGCCAGGCATGGTGTTGCATGCCTATAATCCTAGTGGCTTAGGAGGCTGAGGCAAGAGGATCACAAGTTCCAGACTAGCTCCAGCAACTCAGCGAGGCCCTAAGCAACTTAGCAAGATCCTGTCTGAAAATAAACAAAAAAGGTCAGGGGCTTGGTTAAACGCCTCTGTTCAATCCCTAGTACCAAAAAAGAAAAGAAAAAAGCCAGTTATGAAAAATCACCTGGGAAGTAAACTATCTAGTGAAATTAAATCTGTAAAGGTATATCATCAGGGGCTGGGGATGTAGCTCAAGTGGTAGCGCGCTTGACTGGCATGCATGCGGCCTGGGTTTGATCCTCAGCACCACATACAAACAAAGATGTTGTGTCCGCTGAAAACAAAAATAAATATTAAAAAATTCTCTCTCTCTCTCTCTCTCTCTCTCTCTCTCTCTTTAAAAAAAAAAAGATGTATCATCAGGACTGGGGTTGCGGCTCAGTGATAGAGCACTTGGCTAGCACATGGGAGGCACTGGATTCCATCTTTAGCACCACATTAAAAAAATAAATTAAAAAAAAAGATGTATCATCAGAGTGCCTGCCCCTTTCTCATGAATAAATTCTATAATTCTTCCTGCAACCTCCTCCAACACTGGGCCATGACTCACTAATTTAATCATGAGTAGTGGTAAAAGAGTGGGCAGTAAAGGGGAAGTGAGGGCTGGGGATATAGTTCAGTTGGTAGAGTGCTTGCCTTGCATGCACAAGGCCCTGGGTTCAATTCCCAGTACCACACACTCCAAAAAAAAAAGGTAAAGGAGAGTGAGGGAAGGTTGGAAAAATGAGGGGAGCAGTGTTGGGAAATGAATGGTGGGAAGGAGGATTTCAGCCAGTGCTGACCCTGGCTTCAGGGCAAGGACAGACATTCCTAAAGAGTAGATTTAAAAACTGGTGTATGTTCTTCTTGGATTAACATATCTATTGGGTTTCTTACATTTGCCTTTCTTCTAGAGAGCAGAAATTATCCATCATCTGGCAGATCTGTTGACAGACCAGCGGGATGAGATCCTGTTGGCCAACAAAAAAGACCTAGAGGAGGCAGAGGGTAAGGAGTCATGCGAGAGGAGGGCGGGGGCAGGTATTCATTCTCCTTATTGCTGTTCTTTGTTTTACCAGTAACTCTTAGGTGTGCCTAAAAGTAAGATTGTTATAGAAGCAATTACATATTGTGCATCATTTTATGGAGGTTGTATGGCTAGAACTGGTTAGGTATTTTTCAAACTACTCTTAGTATTCCTCCCTCTTCCTCATGTATTTCAGTAAGACCCCCAAAAGGACTTTTCTGTTTTCCATAGATCACATGAGTGTGGCTTTTATGGTGATTTCAGGCCCGGATAAGGAGAATGAGAAACCTTGTGCTTTAGATGTTTAGCTAATAGCGGTTATTGAGGCCTTTGTTTATTAGCAGGTGCTGTGCTAAGGGTTTGACCAACAGAATTGCCTTTATTCTTCACAACATAATATGTCTGAAGGAGCTGCTCTTTGTCATCTCCATTTTATAGAGGAGGAATCAAAGCTCAAAGAAGCTGTCACTTTCCCAAAGCCATATGACCACCAACAGACCTGGGATTCTAACACAGATGGAGTGTACAAATAAGAGAGTCATAGAAATAGTTGGTTCAGACTCTGATGAGAGATGAGTTGTCTCTTAGTTCATTAACTAGTGTGAAGTTCTCAGAGTTGGCACCAGGTGCCATCCAGAAATGGCCCTGAGCAAGCAAGATGGCTATGCTCATGTCACAGACAGCTAAATATGTAGAGCCTGGGAGATCCTTGCTCTTCCTCTCCTTTTTCTTCTGGTCTTTTCTGCCTTAAAATAATGGGAGTTGACTTTATGGGGTTTTAAATTTCCTTTTCTCTTGAATAAGTGAATCTTCACTTAAACATCCAGATGAATGGTGTTCCCATCAAAGAAACCTTGCAGGGCTTCTCAGCCTCCCTGTCCTTCCTTTACAACACTTTTAAAGCATTGTTTCAGAATTTCCTCTAGAGATTACTTGTAGGTTTTCCAAATGTTCATAGTATTGGAAAGTCACAGAATGGATTTTAAGAAATGGAAGAAATCTTTGATAATGCCCAATTCTTTTAACTTTAACTAGTAAAGTAGTTAAGACCCACAAAGGTTAAAGCTATTGCTCAGGATCACTCAGTTTCTTGGTGGTCTTGGGCTTCTAACCCCAATAATATCTCTGGAAACACACACAGGTACACACCTGCAATCCTAGCAACTAGGGAGGCTGAGAGACAAGGATCATTTCCAGCCTGGGCAATGTAGCAAGACCCTGTCACAAAATAAAAACTAAAAAGGACTAGGAAGTAGCAGATAGTAGTTCAGTGGTAGAGTATCCCTAGGTTTAATCCCCAGCACCCCCCAACAAATTTTTAAAAAAAGAACAGAGTCCTGGGAATACATGAGCATGGTAATCCCCTTTGACTCAGTAATCCTAATTCATGGAATTGATCCTAAGAAAATATTTCAAGAGGAGAGAAGAGCTCTGTATGTAAAGATTCTTGGAGAAGGATTATTTATTACACTGAAAAATTGGAAACACCCCAAGTGTCTAATTGCATAGGCTTCATTCAGTACATTAAGCTGTATCAACTCAATGGAATATTTAGTATTGACTAAAATGATAATTTTTACAACATGGAAAACATACTGGCATTGTGAAGCAAAAAACCTAGAATGTAATGTTTAACATGTACTGTAATTAAAACTTGTTTTTAATCACATGTAAAAAAGTAAAAGAAAGTAAAGAAAATTGATTGCTATTCACAGTATAACTGATTTGTAGAATGGTTTAATTTTTTTCTTAAGGTTGGTTCCTCCTCTCCAAAGTAGAAATATTTTATTATTTTCACCTTGATGTGTGTGACTATTAAAGATAAAGGAAAATTTTTCATAAACAAACATTAACCACAGTAATTAATTTGTTATATGTGATTCCAAATGGTTTTCCCAAGCATATAAATGTGTGTATGTGTGTGTGTGTGTGTGTGTGTGTGAGAGAGAGAGAGAGAGAGAGAGAGAGAGAGAATCACACTATACATACTGTTGTATTTAAAGAAAATTCTGTGTATGAACCTACCATAATTTTAACTTTATTTTAGAAGAAAATATCTTCATTGTTTCTTTTTTTTTTAATTGGTCGTTCATAACATTACATAGTTCTTAATACATCATATTACACGGTTTGATTCAAGTGGATTATGAACTCCCGCTTTTACCCCGTATACAAATTGCTGTATCACATCAGTTACCCTTCCATTGTCTTCATTGTTTCTGGTTATAAAAATAATTCACTCATTATAGAAAACTAAAATACAGAAAGATAAAATAGGGATCATCACTGTTCTTGCTGCCTTCTGGGGGTCTCCCTGTGCACACGTAGAGATGCACTGTTTGATAAATAGGAGTGTTTCAGCTGGGGATGCATTTCTTCAATCCCTTGTACCAATAAAACAAAAAGGAGTGTATCATACATGCTGTTACAGTTTGCCTTTTTCACAAACTGTACCCTAGATAACTTTCCATGTCAGTTAGCACATGTTTATTATTTATGGTAACTGCATTGTAGCCCGTTGTTTGCATTTTTAGGTAGAATGCACTTTCTTGCTATTATAGAAGGATATTGTACATATCCTTATCACATGTAGGCTTGCTCACACAAATGACAAATTTCTGAAACTAGGATTGCTGGCACAAAGAGTATTGATGCATGCACCTTTACATGATGATATGTACTGCCACACTGCCCCCTGGAGAAGCCATGTAAACTGTATGCCACACATGTGACATTGCACAGAAACAGACATGATCAATGTCACATGTTCAGTAAAACTCAAGACATGTCAGTTGGTGGCTGCAGCCTGCAGATCTGCTACTTCATCGCATATCCCTGATACCTTTTCAGGGAGACTTGCAGCCCCTCTGCTAAAGCGTCTAAGCCTCTCCACGTCTAAACTGAACAGCCTGGCCATCGGACTAAGGCAGATCGCAGCTTCCTCGCAGGACAGTGTGGGACGCGTTTTACGCAGGACCCGAATTGCCAAAAACCTGGAACTAGAGCAAGTGACAGTCCCAATTGGTGTTCTACTGGTGATCTTTGAATCTCGCCCCGACTGTCTACCCCAGGTGTGTGACAAAGGCCTTGCCAATGGGGGTGGGGGTTGGAGGAAGCATGTGTTTTCAGTACTGGAGACAAGTTTCCCAAAGATAATTTGTGTGTGTGTGGAGGGTTTTATTGGGACCCGCCCCCACCCAAAAAGATAACTTTTGAGATGTCCAAGATTTATGTCCTTGATTGTTCTGGTAACCCCAAATTAGGTATTCAGAGGTTCATTTTACAGTTGAGGAAACCAAACCTTATAAAAGCTCGTGTTCCTGTGGCACTTGTAAGAGAACAGCTGTTACTGGAGCCCAGAGCAACCCACTGTATAACAATGCGAGAGGAATTTCCAAAGATGTTAGCTCATGGGGCACTTTGTTCTCTGACCGAAGGCTCCTGCTAGCCTGCTATGATCTATTCTTCTGATAGCTGGCCTTGCCCATGTGAAGGCCCTCATTATCAGTGACACACATGTCTTCCTGTGGGTATACCTCCTAGAAAAAGAACTTCCAGTAGTTAATGGAATCTGTAATATAAGTCTTTAAGGAAAGTTCAGAAAGTGGCCATGCTGGGAAACACAAGGTGGCATTAGAGAGCAGCCTCACTTGATTTTAATTCTCCCAGAAATCTGAAATGTTTCCCCACTGGATGGTCAGCAGTATGATACCAGCTCTTTTGTCACCCTATCCCCAAAGTCTCCAAGGGAAATTCTAATTTAAGACAAAAAACCAATACCTATATGTATAAAATATTAGGGACCAGGGGGATCCAGATATTCTGTGGAGGGTACTCCCTGACATGACCTCAGACTGGTATTTAATTCGCTCATCAGAGTCCTCCAAGTCACGGAGGATACCACCCCTCTGTTCTGTGAACAGAACAGTGGTGACCGCATAACTCACCTGTGATATTAGAAATGGGTCCCAAGTCTTTGTGAACTGTGTTCACCAAGTGTCTCTGCTTCTTCTCTTCTACACAGCTAGTTTTTTATAAAAAGTAAGCTTTCCTCTCACTGAGGCTCCCCACCTGGGATCTTAACCTATATGGTAACACAGACTCGATGAATCCTAAAAATTATATGCAGAATGCCCCATGTCAGTGCATTTATCTAGAGAAAGTTTACATAACTTTATTAAGGACCTATGAGCAACATAAGCAAATAAAAATGGTTTAAGAACCCCTAATCTGGGGCTGGGGTTGGGCTCAGAGGTAGAGCACTGGCCTACCATGCATGAGCACTGGGTACGATTCTCAGTACCACATAAAAATAAAAAGAAGATATTGTGTTCACCTATAACTAAAAAATAAATATTTTTTTTAAAAAAAGAACCCCTAATCTGGAAATTAACATGGTCAGACAAGTTTTTTAGTAAAGTGCCTTCCTGCTTTCCCTACAAAAGCAGGAAGATTTTCATTCATTCCATGAGAATTCAGAATATTAAGCTTCAGGCTTAGGATGATCAGGTCAGTGTCATCAACTCTGCTTTAATAAAGAAGCTACCCTCCTCCTGGATGCCCTAACTTCCTACCCAGACCCCAAACAGTATGTGCTTAGCAGTCTCTGCTGTTGCTGTCTGAGGTTGGCAGGAGCTCTAGTCTTCTCTGAGGTTCCTAGCTTGAGCCATTTAGAGCCCTCAGAACAATTCCAGAGCTGAGGTGCTGCCCAACCTCAGTTTGAGTCAGGTGGAGCAAGCATTTCCCTGCAGAGCCAGCTGAGCACACAGTTCTTCACAGTAGCCAGAGTTGGGAGGCGGGCTGAGTGACTGGTCTCTGAACTCAGGCTGCATTGCTGGTGGTGCTAGGGAAGCCTTATCATTTGGTTCCTAAGATCCAGGTGATTTGGCTCTGAAGTCACCACCTCAGGATGGCTCCCAGCCCTGCCTTTTATAAATTACACGACCTCGGAGAGTCACCGGGCTCTCTGGACTTCAGTATAAAGTGACATAAAACAGGTATTTACTTCGCTCAGATGTGAAAATGAGAGCATAGCTCTGAAATGAAGTGCTCCAAAATATGTTAACATTACTGTCACTCTTGTTTTTTTTCCCTTTGATCCCCTGCTCTCCCTTTTGGTCTGCAGGTGGCAGCCTTGGCTATTGCAAGTGGTAATGGCTTATTACTCAAAGGAGGGAAGGAGGCTGCACACAGCAACCGGATCCTCCACCTCCTGACGCAGGAGGCCCTCTCAATCCATGGAGTCAAAGAGGCCGTACAGCTGGTAGGTCCCTGGAAATGATCCAGGTGAGGCCGTGTCAGATTGGTGGGAGTTTGAAGCAAAGCTTGGGCCCCATGGAGGCAAGACACTACTATAGGAGGCTTGATCGGAGTGGCAGCAGGTGCTGTGAGCTTGCAGACATTTGGCCATTACAGTGGCTAGATGGACCAGGTAGACTGCCAGTGGCTTGGGAAGGCCACTCCCATCAGATGTGTCCTGGCACTCCTGGTTTCCAAGAATGTCAATTAGCCCTCTTTGTTTGGCTCATGGAGAATACCAGTCCTAGAGTGTGAGGCCCCGGTTCTTCTCATTGCTGTAATGTAAGTCAGATGAGATACATATGTTATAAACTGTCATGCAGCATGTAAGAATGAGATCATGCTATTATCACTACCATCATCATTTTAACCAACCATTGTCTCCCTCTCTTCAGATATCAAATGAAGTTTGACAGTAATTGCTATAATTCATTGAGTACCTACTGTGTGTAAGGTACTTTTTATCTATTATCTTTTTTAATCCTTACAACAACCCTATAAGGAAATTATCATTCATTATTAGGCCTGTTTTCTAGATTGGAAAAAAGACTCAGAAGTAAAGGAATTGACACAGAGCACCCAGTCTATGATAGAGTAAATTTGGGGACTGGGTTGTGGCTCAGTGGTATAGAGTACTTGCCTAGCACGTGTGAGGCACTGGGTTTGATCCTTAGCACCACATAAAAATGAATATATACAAAAATATATTGTGTCCATTTACCACTAAAAATATATATATATATACGAAAAAAATTTGGACTGAGACCACCTCCAGATCCCTCCCTCTATCCATCAAGACCCCCTTGTTCCAATATCCCTGGGTTCTGTTGGCCACTGGGAGAATGTCTGCAGACCTGCTGCATTGCGTGCTCAAGAATGAGAATCTGGGTTTGTCTTACGGCAAATAGATAGGTGGAAAGAACACAGTTCCCAACTCCAGCACATCTTGATCTAGATCGATTCCCTCCCTCTTTTCCTGTTGATGTGTAACATACATGCAGTAATATATATATCCTGTTATGAACAACTCTGTGACTTGATCCATACATGTACACATACATGACCTCCAGATGTAGCACACTCCCCAATATCTCAGAAGGCTCTCTGAGATTCCCAATTACTATGCCTCACTCTCAGTACAAGGTAACCACTTTTTTTTTTAACTTCTGTCACATTTAATTACCTTTACCTATTCTTGAACTTCATAAAAATGGAGTCATCTAAAATGCTCTTTTATGTTGTGTGTCTTTTGTTCATCGTTATCTCCTTGACTTTCATCCACATCATTGCACCAAGCAGCAGTCTCCCCTCCTTGTAGCTGTGTATTCCATTTACGTACATATACTACAGTGTGTCCTTTCTTCTGTTGATGAATATTTGGGTGCTTTCCAGTTGGGGGCTATGCAGAATAAAGTTGCTGGGAGTATTCTGGTACATATACATTTATGTTTTTGTTGTAACGTGATCAGTTGGATGGGGTTAAAAATCAAGAAGAGAAAGCAAAATGCCCATTAATCTCAGTGTCCTGACACAAGCTGTTTATAATGAGTCCAGTCTGCATGCCAGCAGAAAGGCTATCTGCAAAAGTCCCAGAGACCTGTGGCTCCCTAGCAAGACACAGCATTTCCTCAGAGCAGCCATTTCCTTTAATAACCCTCCTAGCCTGGCACCCTCTGTACCACCTTGAATTTCCACAGATAGCATAGTACCTCCTCTGGCATCTAAAAAATTATCTGCTCTGTATTATGGCTGTTGTGGCCTACTCCTGCTTTCCCTATAAGACTCTGAGCTCTGTAAGGCACAGATTGTTTGCTGTGTGCTTTGTAACAGAGAATGTAGCTCCAGGTCTGTAGTTTTTGCTGGACAGTATTTCAATTCCCAATGTCAGATATTTAAGCTTCTTTTCAGAGTAAGTTTTCCCAGCACCTGGTTTGGTTCTCAGGGTATGCAGACATTTATGTATAAAAAGGGAAGCTGCTAGGCTAGGATTGTGGCTTAGCGGTAGAGAGCTCACCTAGCACGCGCAAAGCCCTGGGTTCAACCCTCAGCACCACATACAAATAATTAAAATAAAGGTATTGTTTCCAACTACAACTAAAAAAATTTTTTTAAAGCGGGGGAGGGGGCTGCTATTCCTATATTTTGTGTGGCTAGACAATGTCTGTCTTTATCTTACTTTCAGGTGAATACCAGAGAAGAAGTTGAAGATCTTTGCCGCCTAGACAAATTGATAGATCTGATCATTCCACGTGGCTCTTCCCAGCTGGTCAGAGACATTCAGAAAGCTGCCAAGGGGATACCAGTGATGGGACACAGTGAAGGGATCTGCCACCTGTATGTGGATTCAGAGGCCAGTGTGGATAAGGTCACAAGACTGGGTGAGCCGGATGGGGTCTCCTGTGTGGTGAGGGTGCGATCATTGTGGATCACATTAATTAGAAGTAATTCTTTACTCCTCTTGCAGTCAGAGACTCTAAATGTGAATACCCAGCCGCCTGTAATGCTTTGGAGACTTTGTTAATCCACCGGGATCTGCTGAGAACACCGTTATTTGACCAGATCATTGACATGCTAAGAGTGGAACAGGTAAACAGACCCACAGGACTAGTAGGTTACCTCCCATTCATGGGCCAGACCAGGACCAACTGCCATACCATTTAAGTCAATTTAGGAAACAGTACTTTTGAGTCAGTGCTATGTCTAAAGTGGTATGCTAAGTACAAGGGTGAGTAAAACAACCCTGCCCTCCTGCAGCCCAGTGGGTGGACCAGACCTCTGCACAGGTAGCTATATTACAAAGTGCTGTGTTCCTTGCCGAGATAAAGACGGACCACATGGTAGTGTGCTGAGTAGACACTTTTTAGCGACCTTTTATTCAATGGCAAAGTTTAAAGTTTGTTTATGTTCTTTTTTGGATTTGATTTGAAAGGTCATGCAGAAATGTTTTTAAACCAAAACTTTGTATATATTCACACACCTACATGTCTTCAGTTACCAATAATGATATTTGGAGTCAACAATTTGTATAGTGTCCTCTCTGGATTATGTTCCTATCTTGTCGTTAAGGTTCGAAACAAACCAAATCCAGTAATTTTCAAATATAAATTTATACTGTGTCCTAAATTCATGATTGCAAAGTAATGGAAATTCTCAAGGCGAAATGGGCAATCTGTTAAACTTCCTGCATGGATGCATTTCAGCTTTGATAGCCAGTGTCATGGTGCTCTTTCAGAATTGCATAAGCTTGCACAGCCGGAGGGAAGGTGCCTGCTGGCCTCGGTGGCTTTGACCCTGACGTGTCTCTTCCTTCCATTTGCTGAAAAGGAAGATTCCAATCTGTTTATAAATGTGGCATGGTCCCAGTTAGAACCTGAAAGGATTGTTTTGAAAATGAAAATGCACCCTACAAAGTAAAGGGGAGTTAGATCACATGATAGTCGTGTTACAGTGCTTACTTTACATTAGTGGACTGTTTGATTGGATGCCTATGGATGCCAAGCACCACAGTGATTTGGATAGACCACAGGAAACACTCCTTTGGCCAGGACTAAATCCTCCTGGTCTTTATGTGGACAGACCCTTGATACCTTAAGTCATCAAAAATGAGGATTGCCTTGAATCTCCTAAAACCCAGATGAGTCCATGTGTATACTTCCTGCAGCACCTTTATATGCAGGCAGCAAACCCAGTGGGGTGACTTGCTCAAGCTCAGGGCTCCTGTCCCTGATGAACATGGTTTGACCCAGTCCTGGAGGACATGGGGTCCCAGATAGGAAACCATGGCAAGACCTCAGGAGCAGTGAGAGCAAGACAGATACTACTATTATAACAGGAGCCAAGGCAAGAGCCTGGCCCTGGAGAGTCAGAGTATATACCCTGTCCCAGGTGGTCTCCGAGAACAAGGCCTAAGTGGGATCAGACTTGTCCTGGGACTTTAGTGACCAGCCTCGGAGCCTTACATTCTACTAACCAAGAGCAGAATTAGTGCCAGAACCTGGGGCAGAGACTGACCCAGTCAGAAATCCAATAGAGAAGCTGGGCGCAGTGGCTCATGTCTGTAATCCCAGGGGCTCGGGAGGCTGAGGCAGGAGGATCACAAGTCCAAAGCCAGCCTCAGTGAGAGCTAGGTGCTAAGCCACTCAGTGAGACCCTGTCTCTAAATAAAATACAAAATAAGCCTGGAGATGTGGCTCAGTAGTTGAGTGCTGCCCCTGAGTTCAATCCCTGGTACCAAAAAAAAAAAAGAAAGAAAGAAAGAAATACAATAGGTAACCATAGTTTGCAGTACCAACAGAACCCGAATGCTCCTTACCTCTAAAGCAAAGCCACCCACCCAGACTTCTCCAGGGTGCAGTGAATGGAAATGTGTATGTGATGCCTCCCTCTCTCCATACAAGTTCCAGGCCTAGTTCCCACATTGCAGGGAAGGATTATTATAGTTAAGTGCTCAATTTAGTAAAATGTCAGAAGTTAAGGGCTTGTGTCCATAACCCATTCAGTGCCTTACACACGCTTAACACTTAAATGTTCCCTACTTAAATCCCTGCTCAAACCTTTCTCAAGGGCCCTTTGCTGGCAAGTGGCCAGTCAGGCCTTCTGAAAGCAGAGCTTGCAGGGCGGGAAGGCAGAGCCACTTCTGTCCTCCAGGCCCCATTGCTGCTTGGGCTGTGATTTTTCCAGGCTCTGTGATGTTGCACAGACTCATGCTGCTATTTGATCGTATTGCTTGCTTATTTTTATTATTTTTACATTGTAGTCCCTGCCCTTGCTCTATTCCAGGTGAAAATTCATGCAGGGCCCAAGTTTGCCTCCTATCTGACCTTTAGTCCTTCAGAAGTGAAGTCACTTCGAACAGAGTATGGGGACCTGGAATTGTGCATTGAAGTGGTGGACAGCGTCCAGGAAGCCATTGACCACATCCATAAGTATGGCAGCTCCCACACGGATGTCATCGTCACAGAGAATGGTCAGTGTGTGGGTGCTTCAGGCATATGGTGTCTGCTTTATCCCCTTTGATCTCCAGGTGGTCCTGCTCCTCTCATCCCTGGCTCTACAGGAAAACAATCCACAGACTAATAATAATCCTTGCACAGGCTGCATTTGGGGTGCGCTGAGTGCTTTCACATCTGTTAGCTTGTTGCTTTGTCACAGTGGCCCAGTTGGCAGGGGGCAGGGCAGAGATGATCAGCTCCGGTTTAAAGACTGCTTACCCTGTTTCAGAGGCATTGTTGTTAAATCCATGCAACCATCCTACCAGGTAGTTAAGAGAAACCCATTTTGCAGCTGAAGAAGAAATCTGGGCCCACTCATTCATTCAGTCCACAAATAACATTGAGAAATACTTCTAGGTGCTGGGCCTGGAGGCCCAGTGGTGAAGGGACTTGTATGACTCCCTGAGCAATTCATAGCTAGTTTATTGGGGATCATAACCACACTGCCAGTAATGACAGCTAGGCATTGGGATGAGTGCACGCAGGTGCCAACTCAGTTCATCATATCAAGACCTTGTGAGCCAGGTGATGTCTTTCCCTTTTTATTCAGGTGCAGAGTTGTTCAGACACCTGTTCCAGGTCACACAGCTAGTGGGTGTAGACTTATGGTTTAGAGCTAGGCAGTCTGGCTGTGGAACCTGTGAATAGGGACAGACTATGGCAGCACCGAGGCAGAGCTGCTTGGGAGATCTGGATTTAGCCCAGTCTGTACAACATTGGCTGATGGTGCTGACTTTCCATTGTTCTCTTCAGAACCTTCACAAGCCTGCATGTTTAATATGTGAAGAAAACACCTGGGCACCTGGACCCTGCCCAGATCTGTCACTAGGGATGTTCTCTTTGGGCCATCCTAACTCAGTTTCTCTTTGTTTACCCTGCAGAAAATACAGCAGAGTTCTTCCTCCAGCATGTAGATAGTGCCTGTGTGTTCTGGAATGCCAGCACCCGCTTCTCTGATGGCTACCGTTTTGGACTAGGTAAGAAAGACAGGTCAGGGGAGAAAGGAGTCACTTGTGAATCACTGTATGATCCAGAGATCCTGGTGAGGTGGGAGAGACACATCCCCTTTACTATCACAAAAATGAGCAAGATAATAGAGACAGATTAGTGGTGAGGTGAAGAGAATCATACAGGCCACCCACCCTGAGTTGATAGATATCTTCTGCTTTGGCATTTCACATGTTAAGAAAACGTAGGTCCTTATATTTCTTTTTCATAGATGGGGAAACCAAGAGTCAAAAAATTGGAATAACTTGCTAATATTCAGATCTAGACCTTAATATGTGTGAGTCCAAAACTTGGTGCTTCCATTGCAGTACAGGCAGACGTAGCCTGCCTTTGCGTAGGACATGATAGATGAGCATGCCACGGTCCCTCGAGAATACCCCATAGCAGACTTATCATTTCAAAGTGACACAGCCAGGTTGCCTAAGAAATAGAAACCACAAAACAGGGCAAGAGAAGGTGCTGGTACCTGCACTGAGCCTAAGTACCAGGCCCACTCATTCATTCAGTCCACAAATAACAAATATCAAAAAGAGACAGGTCGGGGCTTAGTGGTAAAGCACATGCTTAGCATGCACAGGCCCTGGCTTCAGTCCCCAGCAGAATCTGAAATGAAAATCTTTAGAAAGACACCCTCTCTCTAGTTCCATTATTTATAAACTCTCTAGTCCTCTAGTGTGTGGGTTACTGGGATGGTCTCTGGTTTTCAGGAATACCATGATAAAGAACTACACTGAGACATTTATGACACATTTTCTGGATATTTGAGAATTATTTCAGCCACTTAAAATGTTTTGCCTGGTGCATGCCTATAATCCCAGTAGCTTGGGAAGCTGAGGCAGGAGGGTTATAAATTCAAGATCAGCTCAACAATTTGGCAAGGCCTGAAGCAACTTAGCAAGAATCTGTCTCTAAATAAAAAGTGAAAATGGAGTGGGAATGTAGCTCAGTGGTAGAGTGCCCCTGGGTTCAGTCCCCAGTGCACCACCACCCCACCCCACCCCGGCAAAAAAATTAAAAACCCAAACATTTTAATGCCCCTGAACTTTTAAAATAAATGACCTGCCTGGAAAATTAGTTGTCAGCGAATTGTTAAACGTTATTAAAGGGAATTTTTACTTAGTTTTTTAGTCATTAGATTCATTATTTTTAGATCCCATTTCTATCATGTTGGGGTTTTGATTTAATTATCACATCACTTACCCTGAACTTGTACCCCGTGTTCTTGACAAAGAAATAGCTGCATACTCTTAAGGGCTGAGTTCCCCAGCATTCAAGTAAAATCCAGGGTGAGAGAGGAGTAAAATTCCAAACTCCAGTTGAGTTAAACTTCTGTGAACTGCCTCAATGCTGGTGACAGTTGTTTACTGAGTGCTTACTACAGGTCTGACACCATGCTAAGTGTATTGCAGGCCTTATCTCACTTAGAACTGCAAAAGGGTATCTGTTGTGTTCCTGCTTTTCCAAATGAAAAAGAACTGCAGCATGAGAGACAAGTTAGATAACATGCCCAAAGGCCCAGAACCTGAGTCCTGACCCACTCTCTTTGCCTCATCCAAGCACACCTCCTCAGGTCTCTGCACTTGTTCCTCTCTCTCTGCCTGTAGCACCTCTCACCTGCTGCTCCCCAGCCAGCTCTTCATGGTTCAGGCACCTCCCTGTGGAGTTTTTCCCTGACCACCTTACACAGCATGTTCCCAGTCCTGCCATTAAGTCTTTGTCATGGCACCCCTTGCTGCACTTGAGCTTCATGTAAGATTATTTACTGAGCTGCTTTTTGACGGCCTTGCCCACTAGAACATCAGCTTCACAAAAATAGAACCTTATATTTGTTATTCACCACTTTATCCCCAGGGCCCAGCACAAGGTCTGGTACTTAATACATGGCCAATAAAGTTGCAATGAATGAGGGAACCCTTTCTCCACTGAATACAGTGCAGAAAACCAAGCCAGACCCAGGAAAACCTCTGGTGTTCTCTTGCTCTAAGTTAGGAATAGGAAGGAAGGGAAATGAACAATAACTTTTTATGTGCTCAGAAACTGTCTAATGAATGTACTGTTAGATGGGAGAGCTACTAAAAACCTAAAAAGTAAGGGTACTTTTTAGGATTTAAAGAATATTTGGAGAGATGAAACCTCCATACTAAACATCGTTGTACACTCAGAACATGCCCAAATCTCCAAATATGGATAGATAGATAATTCAGATGCTAAACTGACAGTGGAGATACTTTTAAATGTTCAAAATGCCATAGAGATCAAGAGAGGAACTCAGAGGGGGGTGCACCGTGATACATGGTGACTATAGAACATTCTGATGGAGTGGTGGGACTGCAGCTGGCCTGGGAAGGATGAGTCAGGAGTTGGCAGATAGAGAGAGGGTGCCCGGTGAGGAGAATTAAGTAATGTGGGTCTGGTGTTGACAGGAAGCGGAGGCTGGGAAAAGGGACTCCTTTATCCATGCTTTTTTGCAGGAGCTGAAGTGGGAATCAGCACGTCACGAATCCATGCCCGAGGACCAGTAGGCCTTGAAGGACTCCTTACTACTAAGTGGCTTCTTCGAGGGCAAGACCACGTGGTCTCAGACTTCTCAGAGCATGGCAGTTTGAAGTATCTTCACGAGAACCTCCCTGTTCCCCAGAGAAACACCAACTGAAAAGATCCAGGAAACCAGGAACAGTCCAAGAAGTTGTCACAGTTCCTCCAGCCTTAAGAATCTCTATGGAGAAGCCGGATCCTGTCTCCCATTCCCTAGAAGGGTCTGCCATTGGAAAGTACACCTAGATGCTTCTGGGCTCAGTTGGGACTCTCTGTCTTGGCTAATGTTCATGTTTCCATCCCACTCCTTCACTAAGGAAATAACTGCTACAGATAAGGACTTGGCTCTGCCTAGTCTAGCTCCCTTCAGTGATAGAAGCAGAGGTGCAGTTTCCCCCTGTGAACAGCAAGGAGAAACCCTGGTTGCTTTTTATCACCTCAGTGAGGTAAGGTCTCCCTTGGCATGTGGTTGGTTCTAGCGCCATCATCCCTAATCCGTCTTTCCACACTTCCTTGCATTTCTCTCATACATAGTCATCTTCAAAAAGAAAGACTTGGAATTTTAGAAAAGGGGCAGCTCTTCTTTAAAGCATTCTCATCAGAAACAAGATTAAAATGGACTGGAAAAACTGGCCTTTTGTGTGCATTTGTGGAATAGGTAAGTGAGCATTGCAGATACCTGCAGCCTGTCCCTGTACTGGAGGTGCACAGAGCCTGCAATACAGTGGAACCTGAGTGGCAGACAGGAAATACAAGTTTCAAGATGTTTCCACCAAGCAGAAGGAGTATCTGCACCAGTTATGCTTGAAATTTTTATATGACTAATTTTGTCATCCTGTCCTTCGCCCCCAAACAAAGATTAGAGGATTATTTTAATACTTTGGATTCTTCCCTCTTTTTGAAAAATAAAGTTCTTATGAAAAGCCTGGGTGCATGATTAAAATTTTCTCCCTTATTTGTCCTCACTCTCTTCTTCTCTTTTCCTCCCGTGTGACCTTCTTGCCCCTATTCTTAGGCATGCTCTGTTCTCTGGAAGTTGGTTGAGGAGACAGGCCAACTGTCTTGGCAGTGTCCAGGGCAGCTGCACAGGCAAGCCCCCAGGAGAGAGGGTAGGAAAGCAGAGAGCAAGCCTCAAGAGCTCAGAGGCTGGGTGGTGATGGTCTGAAGTCGGTGGCTGTGTACAGCATGGGCATTCTTTTGCTGTGTCACATCCCACAGCAGCCTCTCAGCCAGCCGGGGTCCCAGCTGACATCCTTAGTTCACTATGGAGGTAACTAAGTTTGCCTGCCTCTAGGTCACCTGACAACTCTAATTCCTCCCTCTACCTCCTGTCCTTAGGGTCCCTGGTGCCCAGCAGTCTGCACTTGAAAGATTTCTTGTCTCAAGGGGGTTGGGGACCTGAAGAAATAAGCACAGGCTCTCAGGCCACTGCTTATCCTCTGAGGATGCTTTATGAGCATAAGAATTACGGTGTCGTGTGGAACATGTTCCCAGGCTGGCTCCAAACTACCTCTCATTCAGACCCTTACATGGTCTGGCAAGTCACCCTGCCTGCCCTGCCCCATGAAGGGGGAATTCTGGCATAGCTAGCCTGAAAAGGCAATAAACAAAGTCCTGCTGAAACTATTGCAAATACCACAATCAGCTCCCAAGCAGACAACAGATGCCCCAGAGTCTAAAATAGAACGCTGCTCAAGAGAGCCCTTGGGGAGGACTCCAGTGAGAAGAATCTGGGCTCTGAGGAAGTCCTGGAAGTAGCAAGTGGGCAGGGCATCCAGGCAGCAGGCTGGTGCAAGCAGGGGGTTGAACTAGCAGGCCTGGGAGCAGCGAATATGCCAGTTTAGGCAGAAGGCCATGGGTAAACAGGAAGGTCTCTCCTGAACAGTAGTGTTGGCACTGGAGCCTGTTTCTCATGAGATGAGAGTGGGCTTTAGCCCAGAAAAGGCATATAAAGGTTACCTGACAGAAACCTCACCCCTTGACCAATTTCTACAGAGACCATGGGCCACCAGCATTCTCCCTTTTCTACCAAAACTGAAGCAACCCCTAAGAGGGACCAGGAGGCCGCCATGGTCTTGTGAGTGCCCTCACTCAGGCAGTCTGCTAGTGGTTACTGGCTTGTCCTATAAGAGGAGCTTTTTAATCTGACATCTCACTTGCTTCACCTGTGCCTGGGAAATCCACCCCTGATCTCTCCTGATTCTCCCCACTACTTCCTTGTCCTGGCCACCAACTCCTGACAACACATACTGTGGAACCAACCGATCCCGAAGTTCCCACCTCACCCACCAAGGGGAGGAAATCCTCTGGGATATGTAAGGTTAATGTTCTCATTCTTCAAGTCACTTTCTGGGGTTTAGGTTTTCTGTTACTTGAATCTAAAAGTATCTCAATGACACAGGATGGATGTATACTAAGAGGGCAATGAGTACCAAGGAATTGTCTGCCCTCTAGCTCTTATTTTATGGAACCATCTCCTATTTTGCAATACACCTGCCCAGTCTGTGTGGCTCCCAGGAGGGATACTGATCTTTCCACCGTTTTTATTTTATTATTATTCTCTGAGTACCAGGGATTGAATCCAGGGGCCCTAACCACTGAGAAATATCCCCAGCCCTTTTTTATATTTTATTTTGAGACAGGGTCTTGCTAAATTTCTAGAACTGGCCTTGAACTTGCCATCCTCCTTCCTCAGCCTCCCAAACTGCTGGGATTACAGGTCTTTGCTACCACACCTGGCTTCCACCATTTTTAGTGATGGGCACATGACTCGGGCCTGATGAATCAGTACTCTGTTGCTTAGCGTTACTGCAGGGCTGGGCATATGATTAAAATTTGGTCAAACAACAGACTGATGGAATTTTTACTGTTATTATTGGGGGGGGGGACTCTTTTCCCCTGGGAACATAAACCTTTTAAGTCTCAAGGAGGTCCAAAGTTGATAATGTCTATCCTTCTTGCCATGTAGAGAGAGCCTCCATAAGAAGTGTCCAGACAATCTGGAGCAGGTATGCACACCTATAATCATAGCTACTGAGGACTGAAACAGGAGGATTACACAAGGCCAGGCTGGGCAATATAGCAAGACCTTGTCTCATGCACATAAAATGGCTGGAGATGTAGTGAGTGGTAGAGCACTTGCCTAGCAAGCATGAGGTCCTTGGTTCAATCCCTAGCACTAGGAGGGAAAAACATCCAACACAGGAAAGGGATCGAGAGCATAAAGTTTGCTCCACTTACCTCCATCTGTGCCTGAAATCCACCCCTGAACTCAATTCAATAATTTCCCTTTTTTTCTTAAACAAATTTGAGTTGGGTTTCTATTCCTTCCATCTTAGAACACCCTGGATAATATATACATACCTGGGTTCAAGTCCCTGCTCTGGTACTTATGACGTGGGTGACTTTGAGCAAGTTACTTTTGTAAGTCTCCATTTCTTCATGGAAATCGTAAGAACCTCTATTTCATAGTTGGCACTGTAAAAACTTGATACAGCACTGGCACAAAGCAAGTACTCAGTAAGAGAGAGAGAGATGGTCGCTTGCTTTGATTCTTCCAGAGCCCAGTTGTGTGCTTGGTTCTGTTCTCCACGAGAAACCAGAAGTTTCTTCTGTTAATTATGAAGCAGATTTTTCCCATCTCAGCTGCATCTCATCACCAGAAGGCCAGCCTCACCCTTCACATGAGCAGTGAGGAGCAGAACATGGAGTCCAATCACACACTGAAGTACCTGAGTATGTTGTGGCTGCTATTGAGAAGGGTGTGAGGCAGCAGGGACCTTATTTTGAGCCTGAGAAAGAGACGGTGAGTCCAGATGACTGTCATCCACTGCCTGAATAAAGAGAAGTGACCCTTGGGTAGCTGAAGAGGGACAGGGCTACTTGTACTTAGCGGATGGGAGCAAAGCAAGAGATTGTGAATGTCCAGATTTAGATGTGAGCACTACAGCAGAGTATGGGTGTGCTCTTCTGAGTTGGAAATTCATTTAAATCTCCAAGCAAATACAAAGGTTTGGTATATTTGGCTAAATCATATGGAAATCTTGCCTGGCTAAGATTTTTAATCTGTTAAGTCTCCTTTTTGACTCAGAGACAAATGTTGTTTATTTGTTATTACTCAACTACCTCTCAAGTGTACATGGAACAAAATATTTCTGGGTAGTATTCTCTGCTCTGTTACAGAGAGGATCTCAACAGCAGCAACAGTGGGGAATCTTTTCTCGTCCAAGAAACAGAAACCCCAGTTTAGACTAGTTTTAACAAAAACAAAGATGAGCCAGACACTGTGGCACATGCCTGTCATTCCCAGCAGCAGGATTGTCAGTTCCAGGTCAATCTGACCAACTTAGTAAGTCCCTGTCTCAAAACAACAACAACAAAAAAAAAAAAATTAAAAGAGCTGGGGATGTGACCCAGTGATTAAGCACCCCTGGGTTCAATCCTGGGTAACAAAAGGGGTGGGGGTGAGGATGTAGCTGAGTAGTATGTGCCAAGCCCTGGGTTTGAGCCCAGCACTAGAAAATAAAAATTTGTATCCCAAACTCAGGAAGTCCAGAGGTACAGTTCAGACATCCTTTCCTGGGGGCTCTGGCTCTAAGTGGATCTCTGTAACTTCAGAATCATCAGAATCACCTGCAGAGCTTATTAAAACAGATTCCTGATTCAGCCTCTCTAGGATAGGGCTGAGAATCTTCACATCTAATAAGTTCCCAGGTACTGCTGCCGTCGTTGCCATTGCTCCAGGGTCCATCCTTTGAGAACCACAGCTCTCCTGTCTGCCAGCATCAGCCTGTTCACATTCTGGCTTAGGTGATGGGTGCAGTCAGAAAACTGCTTCTTCCCACCACCATCAAACAAAAACCCCAAGCTTCACTCTTGTTAAACTGGCCTGAATCAATGGCTGTAGTAAATGGAGACATCAAGTTGAGCTGCAGGCCACAGAAAATCCAAGCTAGGTGAAACTGCAGATCTAGACCTGCTGTGCCAAAATTTCTAAGGTTGGGGCAAAGAACCAAAAAATTTAACAAGCCCCTTATGTGGTTTGTCCCTCCACTACAACCACTGCAAGTCATGTGAGAGTTTTATTTTTCTTTCATAATGAAAAGGCAAGCAGCTCTCTATTGAGAATAGAAACCCAGAATCTCTAACTTTCGGTCCTAACATTCTTATCATGCACGCTCCAATGCACATTATGGGCTGCTCCTCTGCACCTGTGCTCTGTCCATGTTCCAGGCAGGAAGAAGGGCTGAGGTGAGAAGTAGGCACAGCCCAACACATTCCCAGTGATTGCCACTTAAATCTCATCAATAACTGTTTCATTGGCCATATGGGCAACGCTTACTGCAAAGGAGGCTGCAAAATATAGCTTTGTAGCTGGGCACATTCTTGCCCTAACAAAAATCAAGAACCTCTTATAAGGAAGAGGAGAGGATAAGCATTGGGTGAAACACCAGCTGTGTTTGCCATTGTTACCTCTGAGATGATTTTGTAGTGCGTATTTTCTTGAAAGTCGGCTTTGTTCCCTTGAGTTTATGCCTGGGTCTTGTCATATAGATTTTGTAGCAACAAACTGACTTGCTGTCTCAGAGATGGAGAAAAGGCAAAATTCCTGGGAAGGTCTGGAAAGGAAAGAGCAAGCTGTAGACCTGCCCTAAGAGAGGACACAATCTGAGGCTCAGCAAGAGATCAGACTGGTGAAAGCAAAATCACCAAAGTGTGAGAAAAGCCACCTGTCTTTAAACCAATGGCTTGATGGGGGTTGCTATGAACTGAATGTTATGTTCCCCTAAAATTAATATGTTGAAGCCCTAGGTCCCAGTGTGATAATATTTGGAGATGGGACATTTGGGAAGTAATTAGGTTCAGATGTGGTCACAAGAGTGAGGCCCTCATGAAGAAATTAGTGCTCTTATGAGATGAGACACCAGAGTTTACCCCCACCCACTGTCCCATGTGAGGACACAGCAAGAAGACAAGATGCCAGGCACAATGGCTCAGGAGGCCGAGGCAGGAGGATCGAGAGTTCAAAGCCAGTCTCAGCAACAGCAAGGTTCTAAGCAACTCAATGAGACCCTATCTCTACATAAAATTAAAAATAGGGCTGAGGATGTGGCTCAGTGGTTGAGTGCCCCTGGGTCAATATCTGGTACCCTCCCCCACCAAAAAAAAAAAAAAAAAAGACAAGATTGCCGTCCGCAAGCCAGGAAGTGAGACCTCAACAGGAATCATAGAGGCTGGCACCTTGATCTTGAACTTCCCAGTGTCCAGATCATGAGAAATTCATTTATGTTACACAAGTCACCAATCTATGGTATTTTGTTATGGCAGTCAAAGCAGACTGAGTCAGGAATAATTGTCTTGGTGGCTCTTGCTTTTTAGAAAGGAAGTCCTGTTTAGGTTAGATAGAAGAAATAGAAGATAGGTAAAAAGGGAGACTTGGGGTCTAGCTCAGGTGTATAGTGCTTGCCTAGCATCCCAAGGCTATGAGTTCAATCCCCTGTAACACACACATACACACACACACACACACACACACACACACACAGAAAGGGCAAGGAAATATTATTTTAATTTAAGGTTCTGCATACATTTCTAGGTCTGTCACTCTCAAATTTTTGGAAAGTCTTTAACTCTTAGAGTTACCCTAAAATCAGTTACTTATGATAATTATCTTGTCACTGTTAATTCCCACCAGTCAATAGATAGGTTGAGCAAAGCAAGATGCTATATTTTAAGGAATCTATAATTTGAGGGACTTTCCAATGTTACCTACCAGTCAGATAATGGAGACCACTTAGCCGGAGGATCCTGAGATGACTAGACTGACCTCATCCTCATCTACCTTCCTCTGCCCACCCCTCACCAAGTTTCCTTTCAAAACAGAACTTGAGAACCCCCAAAGTGTCTCTCACCCTCAAGGTGGCCTGCATTCTCCCTTGACTGTATATTACTTGCTTTACCCCAAAAAATGTCTCTCTCTCTCTCTCTTTGGTACCCCAAATCCTCCATTAAATGTGTATTTTCTTTCCTAAACAAGTTTTTCTGAGTTTCCAAATGCATGTGCTGAAATTCTTTTCCATCACATATGGACCCTGAGACCTGAGTTGAGTTCTCCTTCCTCTCTAGGAACTCCTCAGGCCTCCTTCTGTTAACACTGTTGTTCTAAAACTTAGAGTGACATGGTAGAAAAGATGAGCACTTGGGAATTGTACCACATGTGTTGCCATCTGTAAATTGTGTGAACTTAGCACAATCATTTTAACCTAAATAAGTCTCATATCCTTACTTGGAACATAGATAGCTAATATCTACCTTAAGGGTTCCTATCAGGAAAGAATCAGGCAATAGATGGGACACATAGCTCTTAGAAGAAGTGCCACTAGTGTTAATCACAGGTAGTCATACCTGCTATGCCTGTCTTTCTTTGTATTCCCTGTTGGATGAAGAGAAGTGCATACAGGTGTTCATTGAGTACCTACTGAACACACCACTTGGTCAGAGTGATGGAGATGGAGGGACCTGCTCCGATATCGGTGGATCATTAGAGACACCGGTGTGAGTCTGACAGCCTAAATGATTGTATGTCTCATTACTTAAGAGCTGAGGAGTGGCAATGTTCTCACCTAGTTGTAAAAGTGCCTGTGGAGTCTCTTGTAGTGGAAGATGGGTTAAATATTACAATGTCTTTTCTACTAGTGCTTCTAGCAAAAATCAATGAATAACTTTATAACTGCTTTCAAGGGCACCTCACTTAAATTAGCAGAACTCTAACTGAAGTGAGAATGAGATTTGAAGCTTCATTCACTGTTCCGTGAGCACCCACTAGGTGCCAGGTGTTGGGAATGAGACATTTCCCCCACCCGATGGTTCAAACCTTAACCTGAGATTGCTGCTCCAGCCCCAGATGATTCCACATCTTAACTTGCAATCCTTCTTGCCTATTTGGCCCCCATTCCTAGAGAAACCATTTAGCCAATAGAAAGGTACCAGACTAGCAGCTGTGTTTCCCTTGCTGCGAGCAAGGAGGCTTCACCACACCTTCAGAGGAAAGCACCACACCTTTTACTCCATCTGGCCCCAGGACCCTTATCTTTTTTTAATATTTATTTTTTAGTTGTAGTTGGACACAGTACCTTTATTTGTTTGTTTGTTTGTTTTTATGTGGTTCTGAGGTTGGAACCCAGGGCCTCAAACATGTTAGGCGAGTGCTCTACCGCAGAGCCTCAACCCCAACCGCCCCAAGATCCTTCTAACACTAGAGGGCAGTCTGGCTCCATGGACCTAAGGAAGTCTGGGGCCCAGGAACTACCCTACACCTGTCCTCAGACTGCTCACCTGGCAAGGAAGTAAGCACAGTCAAATAACTTCTAGAGACCCATTTACCAGGAGGATAAGAACACAGGTGGACTAGGATTTGGACCTTGATTCCAACACATACTTGCTATTGAAACTAAGGAAATTATCTTAACTTCTCTGAACTTTGATAATACTTATTCATCAAAGAGATTTTTGACATTATCTGTAAAGCAGTCAGCATAATCTTCAGTTTGTGGTCAACTTGTTAGCTACTATTGTGTATGCTTCCAAGGAATAGATTTTCCTTAATTTTGGACATTGATTTTTGATTTAAAATCCAAACATCTTTTCCTAGGAAATGAGAGCACTCTTAAGACATGTATACTATGTATCAGACATCATAGTCGGAGCATTATATATGATGCTGCAATAATCCAGATGAGGAAATTGTTGCCTCTATTTTACAGATATAGAAACTGAGGATCAGAGAGGCTGGCTGACTCACCCAGCACCCCGCAGTTAGGAAGTGTTGGCGGAATCTGGATTCAAATTCGGGACAGTTGGCTTCAAAGCCTTTAACCACCACAGGGCTATAGTAGGAGCTTCTCAGACTTTAGCCCAGAAGGAAGTCATCAGGCTGAAGAAGGAGGTTGTCATAGCTACTAACTGGACCCCTTTTCAAGTAATCAGATCCTTGGTCTGCTCCAGTTTTGCAAGAGGAGCTGCCTGTCTGGAAACTCTCCTCCACACCTACCCCTGGAGGGAGCCGACTGCACCTTAATTATTCAGAGAGTCTCTAGACACTTGATATAATGAGCAGGTGTGGAGGCTTCTCTGACTTTCCACGACATGCCTTTACTTACCTCTGGTCCCCTCTCCCTAGTTCCCTATGAGGCAAAAAGAGGCACTGTCCTTTTTCCACATGGCATGTCAGCCTCCTCCTTCCTAGTTCACCCTGAAATCCATTTGTAAGAAGTGGACCATTTTTCTTGCAAATTTCAAAGTCATTGACTTCAAAGGCATTGTAAATAGGACCCTAACTAGTAAATGGATAAATCTTCATTTTCTGTGGATACACACTTCCTTTTTCTTGGTCCTAAGCTCATAAAAATCAAACCTAAAGACTGAGTTTGTGGAGGCTGGGGTTGTGACTCAAGTGGCAGAGTGCTCGCTTAGCACACGTGAGGCACGGAGTTCAATCCTCAGCACCACATAAAAATATTTAAAAGAAAATAAAGATATTGTGTCTACCTAAAGCTAAAAAAAAAATTTAAAAAGACTGAGTTTGTGTAAATGAAAAAAAATATATTAATATTATATATTTTAATTATGTGAATGGGAAAATCTATGCTTAGGGAAAAAAAAGACTGGAAGGAAATACAAATAGAAAGGTGGCAGTTGGCCTGTGATTCCTAGGCCCTAACACACTGTGATAGCATAACAGCAGGTGCTAAGAAATTCAATGATTAGAGTCACACATTCCCTAGGATCTGCTCCCTACTCTTGTACCTCACCTGAGTGATCTCATACACCGCACTCTCAACTCACCCAGTAAGTGTGGGGTCATTGTACTGCCTGAAATTGTCATGGTAGAGAAAACTGATCTAGGTTTGTCCCTGGTCCCCACTATGTGACTTTGTGTTGTTATCAGCATCCTTCCTATCTCCCAGATTTTTTTTTTTTTTTTGTACTGGGGATTGAACCCGGGGGCACTCAACCACTGAGCCACATCCTCAGCCCTATTTTGTATTTGATTTAGAGACAGGGTCTCACTGAGTTGCTTAGCTCCATTGTTGTTGCTAAGGCTGGCTTTGAACTCACAATCCTCCTGCCTCAGCCTCCCGAGCTGCTGGGATTACAGGCGAGTGCCACTGCATCTGGCTCCCCAGATTTTAATGTAAAATGAAACTAAATCCATTGGGTTATAATCATGTACATCTTTATTGTTAACTACCTGAAAATAATTAGCCATAAAAAATGATTTTTGCTAGGTGTGGTGGTGCATGCTCATTATCCCAGCTACTCAGAATCTGAGGCAGGAGGATTACAATTTGAGGCCAACCTGAGCAATGCAGTGAGACCCCATCTCAAAACAATTTTTTTTTTTAAAAAGGCAGGGACCTGGGGGTGTAGCTCAGTAGTAGAGGGATTGCCTAACAGTCATGAGACCCTGGGTTCCAGCCAATACCAAAAAATATGTATGTTTTTGAAAAATATTTATTGACATGGTGGAAGAAGCTCACTCCAAAACATTTAATAGGAAAAAATTAGGCTATAAAACAATATAATACTTCCTAATTATATACAGTTGATTAGAAAAAGATTGGCAGAAAATATTTCAAAAATATTATGAGTGATTCCTATTGAACAGCAAGAGCACAAGTTTTATTTCTGCCATTATATTTATTATTTTTCTACTTCACTATTTTTTAAAGGTTTTTCTTATTTTCATTAGCTACTACTATTTCTTCCTATGTTAGGTACATGGCAAAATTAAAATTTATGATAGTGATCTTTTAAATCTAAAGAGAAGCTTATTTTCCCTTCCATTCCCCTTTGCAGTCTGTCTTTTGCAGATGAAACCAAGATGCAGGGCTCTCAGTGACATAACCATTGAGGAGAAAGTCCTGAAAAGAGACTGCGGCCGAGGGTTGCAAGACTCTTCCAGCCCAGGAGTGACTCTGTCTCTGTGCTGATGGTTCCCAGCCCTATGCTCACTGCCTTCCCAAGGCAAGAGAATGCCAGAGAGCCATGACATGTTTCTGCTCCAGGTATTTCATTGGACTTGAGTTTTTCTTCTCTAGCTTGCAAATAAGCCTACATATCACTCTGTGTTTCCAGATTCTGTTTCAATGCAGGCAATTAAGCGGTAAATAATTGAAGAGGACGGAAACTGGCAAAGTGGTGTGTGGTATCCAAATAGCGATCTTGTATACTCTCTGGTGTAAACTTGAGGCTCATCTGCAAGCTAGGAGCCTGGGGAGCAGATGAAACTTTACTGTGAGCTACCTGCAAACACAGGACTCTCTCCTGTGCCATTCCCTGCTGTCTTTTGGTATTGTTTGGGAGTGAGAATGTAGTCTCCTGGTTTGGTCAAAGTATAAACAGAATGACTTTGGCAGACAGATTCAAGTCTTCTTTGGCATGTCTTAAGTTCCTCCCACCCTGGGTTGGTCCATCCATATCCAGAAGCTTCAGTTTCTCCTCAGGGTTGAGGATTCACGATCCAAAGCAGAGGCCTCAATAATACCACCACTCATCCTCTCTCTTCCTCTGCACAGTGAGGGAGGCGCCTTTTACCAGGTCCTTCTAGACACGCCCATCATGAAAGCAGCAGTCTTAGTTAAGACTCTTTGAGTTACAGGTAACATAAACCCCTTCCATCTTGCTTAAGAAGAAAAGGATAGTGTATACACAGGCACAGAGCTGTATCATAAAACCCAAGGGCAAAAATAAAAAAAGATGTGTGTGTGTGTGTGTGTGTGTGTGTGTGTGTGTATATATATATATATATATATATATATATATATATATATAGAGAGAGAGAGAGAGAGAGAGAGAGAGAGAGAGAAACACGGGGGGGGGGGAGGGAAATTAATGTGTATGCCAAGCATGGTGTGACACATGCCTATAATCTCAGCCTCATGGCTGAGGCAGGAGGATAACAAGTTTGAGGTCGACCTGGGCAACTTACTGAGACCCTGTCTCTAATTTTTAAAAAGAGCTGAGGATGTAGCCCAGTCGTAGACTGGTCATGGGTTCCACTCCAGGTACTGCAAACAGAAAAAAAGAAAAGGAAATGTGTGCCTTAACATAACCAAATCATAGCAAGAACAAATGGCTGGAATGAGGGACTCTGGCATCCCCCATGTCACTGTGCCTCTCCTTCCTATGTGAGGTCTCTGTTTCCTCCTGCCAGAGGCTGGTTTCTCCCATAAACATGGGACATAGCCAATGGAACCTACCAGACTTATTCTCACAGCTTTATCGTACCTCCCTGATACTGCAAAAATTAAAAAAAAGCTCTAGCCAGGTGCAGTGGTACACACCTGTAATCCCAGCAGTTCAAGAAGCTGAGGCAGGAGGATCAAAAGTTCAAAGCCAGCCTCAGCAACTTACCAAGGCCCTAAGCAACTTAGCATGACCCTGTCTCAAAATAAAAAATAAAACAGGCTGGGGAGGTGGCTCAGTAGTTAAGCATCCCTGGGTTCAATCCCCAGTACCAAGAAAATGAAAAAACCCAAATAAACAAAAAACAAAACAGAAGAAAACCTTGTGTTTCACTGTGCACAATGTGTGAGGCCAAGAGCAGGGACTCCTCTTCCTGGTCTTCGGTCAGTGTTAAGGAGGACCTTAGAGATCATCTCAAAAGTTGAGTTCATAGAGTTCTACTTCTTAGAACTCTAAGAAGCTGCAGAAACCATAAGAAACTGCCACACACTACTGGAGTTGGGTCAAATGGCTCAGGAGCAGAGTAAGACACTCTGAGGTCCCTCTGGCCAGTGCTGGGATAATCAATAAGGATTAGTACCCCATTAAACTCATTATATGCATTCAAACCCATGAGTTCATAACAAAATTGAAAACAGAAAACAAAAATCTTCAGGTTATTTTTTTAAAAATATTTTTTAGTTGTCAGTGCTTTATTTATTTGTCTGCAGTGCTGGGAATCAAACCTAATGCCTCACACATGCTAGGGAAGCTCTCTACCACTGAGCTATGACCTCAGTCCACCTTCAGGTTCTTGATGTAGCTCAGTGGTAGAGCGCTTGCCTCACATGGACAAGGCCCTGGGTTTAATCCCCAACACCTCAAAAAAGTTAATCACAATAAAATAAATAAATAACTTCCTGTGTCATATTTTGAAGGATGCCAGGGAATCAGTATATTATTTTGAAACTGTAAATAAAGAGAAAGAAACAGCATTTATTCTGCGCATCTTTATCCAGCTGTGTATCAGAGAAACCAGATGATGAAGGAATTCTTTTTTTCCTTATAGAAACATTTCCAATAAATGAAAAGGAAATAAAGGTAGCTTGTCAAATTTTAGCAATTCCTTTTTTTAAAAAATATTTGGCGACTCTTAATGAAATACTGGATCTAGACAATGATCATCAATGTTGGCTAATATCCTGATGGAAATACAATGCTACCAATGAAGGTGTAGGTGTTAGTTGGTGAGAAGAGCTAGATTGGCCATGAGGGATGATTCTTGGGGCTGGGCGATGGGTCCATGAGAGTTTATTGCATGTTCTTTCTATGTCTGTATATATTTGGTACTGGGGCTTAAGAACTCTAAGAAGCTGCAGAAACCATCCCAGCTTTAGAGTAACTAGTCTTGTTACTTTCATCACTGAACATCTCTTTTATTATTCTTTTTCCTCTTGAGCCCCATGTTCAAAAGACTCTGTTCACTAAATAAATGCATTTTTTATGTAATAATTTAAAAGCACTATGTCTTTGGGATAGTTTGAAAAATCCAAATGCTTCTTCTTTTGTGTATCCTTAAAAGAAGTCTTGGCAGGGAGATCCCAAAGTGGTCCAACTTTTTAATTTTACAGAGATGAAAACGGAGACTAGACAGGGAGATTGCTACAGACACCTGTGGGCGGAGAAGAAACAGGAGCTCTTTTCTCATTAGGCTGTCTACAGCTTCTCCAGTCCACCACCACTGGCTGAGCACAGAAAGGATTCTGGAATGTGCAGACAATCGCATTTACTGTACAGGAAACAGTCACTGTCCTAGCCTTCACTTTCTCTTTTCAAAGCTGAGCTGTGCCAGGGCCTTCAACTTTGCCACGTAGATTTTATTCACTTGTCTGAGACTATTCCAAAGCTGTCTGACACACTACCAGTTCATTTTGAATTTTCCCTTTAGGGTAGGCTGCCGAACACTTATTTTCCTTACCCCTCTCCAGTTAAAGAGTGGAACAGAGAAGTCAAGCACAGCCAGCTTCTGATTATCTGGGGCCAGGTAAGCTGACTTGCCATCAATCTTGGTCAACACTAATCAAAACACCCATATTATAGAATAGCAATCAGTAGATGCCACACTGCTATGGTTTGATTTGGAATGTCCCCCTAAGGCCACGCATGTGTTAAAGTTTTGGTTCTCTGCTTGGTACCATTGGGAGGTGGTAGGAACTCTAAGAAGGGCCTATGGGGGGGGGGGTTAGGCCTGGGAGAGTGCCTTTTTCCTTGCATCCCAGCCATGAGGTCCTACTGCACCTGCTGCAGGATGCGCTGCCCTCCCCTCCCCTCCCTACCAGAGGCCTGAAAACAGTGGGTTTAACCCATCATGGACTGAAACCTCCCAAACTGTGAGCCAACATAAACCTTTTCTCTTTATAGGTTGATTACTTTGGCATTTCAGTAACAAAAAAACTAACACAGTAGCTTTGATGTCAGGATGTTCCTTCTCTTCATCAAGCCTGTAGCAGGTACAGGTTTGTGTTTTTTTTTTTTTTAATTGGAAAATGCCTATATATAAGTATTCAGTACTTTGTTTCAGATGCTTGTCACAAACATATTCACTGAAGTTTTTCTGGTGCTAAGTCCACCTCATCAATGTTTCTCTTACAACCTCTTCTGCCTCAAAGATATTTTTCTGTCAAAATGGTAGAACCACATCCCCACCCCACAGCCTCCTATAAAGCTGACAGTGTAAACAACCAACCACAGTTGCCAACAGTCTCACATGCAAGGTTTAAATCTTTAAAAGCCCTTTTGGATGGTTCTGTGGTCCACTCTTATCTCTGTTGGGAATTGTTTGGTTTCCTTCCTGAATTTCCATCAAGGAAAAAAAAGAGGCCTGATTTGCCCACAGCAAGAACAAGAAGTGGCTTTCACAACAGCTGATTGGAATGGAAAACCAGCATCAGCTTCACCTCCAAAGAAGCTTTCACATGAAAGGGGAATGAAGTTTCAGTTATCTGCTCCAATTTTTACCAATAATTTCTTGAAAATTCAGAGTTGCTTATGCAAATTGACTAAAGGAAAAAACAAGAACTGTAACTGAGCTCAGTTTTGTCATGACTACACTTTTGGGTCCACTAAAGCTGAACTGCAATATCTCAGTTTAAGAGCTAAGTGTGAAGAGTAACTATCAGCACCATGACAAGTCTCTCTGGTCAGGATGCTCCATCATCCCCCAGCCTGCCCACGTGGCCTCAATCCTGTCTTCTGATACTCCCAGGATACTGCCCAAGCCAGCCTACTTATTATCCTGATTTTTTTTTTTTTGATCTTCAGTGCTCTGCCTCCTGCCTAGAAACTCAAGTCTAATAAACACAACACACACACACACACACACACACACACACACACACACACATATACACACACAGCCAGCTAGACATAGAAGAGAGCTCCCTCCAATTGGAGAGCTGTTGTCTCAAAACCTAGAAAAAAATAATTAATGGTAAAATATTAATGGCATTTCCATCAAAGTCAGGAACAGGATAGACAGCTTCCATTGCAATGAAAATCTACTAACACAATAGGAAGAATGGATAGGAGGCCAGAAGAAAAGATCCCCATTCTTGTGAACCTCCTGTGTCCTCTTTGATGATGGCTCCACTTCTGACCTTCTTTTTTACCTCTTAGTTTGTGCAAGGAAAATGGAAAATGGCTGTAGGTTACGATGCCCATGCCGTAAGAGAACTAGCATTTATTTACTGATTTTTACTGTTACCATGTTGACCATTTCCTCTCACCTATCTGGAGCCAAGGTAGGAGGCAAGACAGAAGGGAAGAAATATGTTTAAAAAAACTCTTACTGACTAGAGTTTCCAAATAAAGGTGGCCATACATTAAGCAAGAAAGAAGTGAGTGAGGACAAGTAAAAGAGAAAGGAAGAATGGAGGTGTGGTGACTATACAGGGGAGCAGCACAGAGTGGACTAGAGAGGGAGAATTTTGAAGGTAGAGAATGAGGATGAGAAAATGGAATAAATAAAAGGTAGGAAATCACCAGGAAGCCTTATCATTACTGAAGGAGCATGGAGGTATCTGAGCTGCAGCTGGATTAACACTACAATTTGACTGAGAAAAGTAGCTTCCAGGGGAACAAGAAAGGCAGTCAGGGATAAAGTTTGGGGAAGCTCTGGGTGCTTAAAGATGTGTTAGGAACTCTGCAAAGTGGTTTACATGGTTTCTTTGTTTAATTTAACCTTTGCAATGACTCTGTAATGTGGACATTCTTATTTCCCCCATTGTACAGATCAAAAAGCCGGGGTTTAGAGAAATCAGCATTTTGCCCCATATTAGTCACCCAATAATAAGTGGAGCTGGGATTCAAATCTGGGTCTGTTGGCTCTGGAGCTCTGACTGGTAGTCTTCAGTTTCATTCCTCCAGATTCTTATCAGATTCAACCTAGTTTACTTCCAAGGTTGGGCGTATTCAGGGTGGTGTCAGAGGGATTGCTATGCCTCTCATGTGTTGGTAAAAAGAATTTTGTCAGACTACCAAATTTACAGATTCCAATGAGCCTAAAATCCATGTCAGGACATTTTCCTCATAGATTTTATTCACTTGTCTGAGACTACTCCAAAGCTGTTTGACACACTACCAGTTCCCTTTATGATAGGCTGGAGGAACTGGGGTTGATTGACCTGCTGAAAAATGGTGCGATACTGGATATCTAAGGGACTGACATGGAAGAAGAAAACATCTTCCCACTCACTCCAGCAGGGAGAGCAGCTGAAGCCAATGTCTTGGCAGGGGATTACACTTCTGGTTTAGGACAAACTTTTAGCTAAGGCTTTCCAAAAATGGGATGAGCTGCTACATGCTTTAGAAGCTCCCCATTACTGACAGTATTCAATCCAAAGCTCCATCATTCATCTTTTCATCCTTACAAATGTTTGTAGAGGATCCACAATGTTTTATCTCATTCTAGGGACTAGAGTACACAAGGCATTGAGACAAACATCTCACTACCCCCCTGGAGAATTTCATTTTTTGGGGGGAAAACAGACAAACATGCACAGAGATAAATGATTTTGTAAGTGACTTATAATCCATGACATTTGTCATCAAGGAAATGAACTAAGAACTAAAGCAGGAAATGGGGAAAGGAACCATGTTAGTTGGTGTTCCACTGAGATTCTCTTGGGTCTCTTGGTAGTTTTGATGTGATAGTCCTGTTTCTGAGTGCTGGTAGTTCTAAGCACCTGTGACGTTGTTTCAAGGGTAGCCTTTTAGCCACTGAAGCTCTTTACCTGTCTACATAGAAATCTCCTCCCAAAGCCTCCTTAACCAAGGATTCAGCTTGTCCAGTGAGATTATACAAGCCCAACCCCTTGTCTTTTGAAGGAAGAAGGTTCTGGATACATTTTGCAACCTCCAGCTTCCTACAGAAAACTGACCCAGGCTGAGATTATGACTGAAATTCAGGCTTCCAGGCTTCTTTCTTGCATGATATCTTCTCCTTCCCTGACCAGCCTCCCCTCTTTCCCTTCCCTATGTCTCCTGGGGTCTGCCTTTCTTTCTTTTCTTTTTTTAAGGAAAACACTCTCTTAGGAATCCTCCTGTCAGGGTCTGCTTCTGGTAACTTAGCCCAAGACAGGGAGAGTCATGATCTGATTTACATTTTTAAATTGCACCCTGGTTCCTGGGGAAGAAGAGCCGTAGGTGTGTTAGGGGCTAGTAGTCTAGGTGAAGGATGAAGGAGGCTTGTCTAGGAGAATACCAGTGGTGATGGCAGTAAGAGCAACCTAAGGTCTGTTCTGAAGATAGAATCAAAGTTTGCTTGGGGATGACTGAAAGAAAGAGAGGAATCTAAGATGGTTCCTGGATTAGATTAGAACAAGCAGAGATATAATGGATAACAATCTCCTCATTGGATGGGAAGTAGAACTCAATGACTTCAAAGGCCATGTATCAATTTGAAAATCCTTTTGTAGTGGCCCGATTTTGCAACCCAACACAAGAGCTAGAGATGGTTACACATGAGAACAAACACAAACACAGGAAACATACATCTAGATTGGCAGATAGCTTGCAAAAATCAGTAAAATTGCTCAAATTCCTTTTAAGTTATTTAATGGAGTGTTTCCATTTCCTGCTCCTACAGCTTCCCCACTCTTCTGAATCCAGGTAATACCTGGCATTGTGAAATATGTTGAGCCTTTCTCTAAGTGAAAAGTATTTGTGTAAGAATCATCCTGAACTTCTTGGCTTGGCTATCTTAAGCTCTTGGAGATTGATTGCCTTGTTTTTGTTTTTGTTTAATTGTTTGTTCTCATGGTGCTAGGAATTGGACCCAGTGCTTTATGAATGCTAGGAAAGTGCTTTGCCACTGAGTTACATACTCATCCCTACCTTGCCTTTTTTTTTTTTTGAGGTACAGATGCTGCCAGGTGTGGTGAAATATGACTATAATCTCAGCAACTTGGGAGGTTAAGGCAGAAGGATCTCAAGTTTGAGGCCAGCCTGGGAAATTTAGCAATACCTTATCTCAAAATTAAACTAATTTTTAAAAACAGCTGGGAATATGTCTGAGTGTTCAAGCACTTGCCTAGAATGTGCAAAGCCAGGGATTCAATCTCCTATTCCACACTCACACACCTACAAAAAGATGCTAAGCTTTATTATCATTTTTGTTGCTAATATTTACAGAACTCTATGTGCCAGCTATTTCGTTTAGCACTTTGCATATATATGATTTCATCTAACTTTGCAACAATTCTTTGAGGTGATGCCCTTGTATTCTCCTTTAGGTGATGAAACCATCATGGCTTAACCATTCACTCAAAGTCAGATAGAGAATGGCTGAATTGGATTCCAACCAGAAGTGCCATAGCATTTCCCATGTTTCAACTGACTAGAAAAAAGTTCAGTCCCTCAAGGCTGTCAAGCCCCAGAGCAGCAGTGCTCAGTTCTCATTTTCCCACCTTCCAGAGTCTCTGGGCAGATGCGTCCACGGCCCTCAGTTCTCGCGTGAACAGGCATCCCAGTTTTTTATGGTACCAATGACTTGATGCTACAAAGCAAGGCCACCTCTCACCACCCTTATCTCTTTCTTGGTTCATAGGGAGTCGTAGCAGCCCTTAAGGAGTCTGTACCAGAGGTTCTAGAATTTTTTTAAATTAATTAATTTACCTATTTTAATTAGGTATAGGTGGCAGCAGGATGCATTTTGATTCATTGTACACAATTGCAGCACAACTTTTGATTTCTCTGGTTGTACACAATGTAGTGTTGCACCATTTTTGCAGTCATACATATACCTAGGGTAATGATATCCATCTCATTCCACCATCTTTCCCCATGCCCCCTCCCTCCCCTCCTTCCCCTTTGCCCAATAAAAGTTTGTCCATTTTTCGGCATCTCCCCCCGCCCCACATGCAATTATGGATCAACAACCACTTATCAGAACATTTGGCCTTTGTTTTTTGGGGGATTGGCTTACTTTGCTTAGCATGATATTGGAATTTTTTTTTTCCCCTGGTGCTGGGGATCAAACCCAGGGCCTTGTGCATGTGAGGCAAGCACTCTACCAATGGAACTATAACCTCAGCCTCCATCTGGAATTTTTTTTAGCAATGATTCCAAAGTAACTTATGTTTCAAGGTACTTCAGATCCATTCAACCCATGTTCCTCAAGTACCAGCTTCTACTTGGTAATGAGCAAGGCAAGGGAATGGTGTACAGTAAATGATGTCCTCTACTGCAGGGAACTCAGGTAATGCCAATCATGTTGTCCAGGTGACACAGATGGGGAAGGCTATTCCTTACAGCCCTATATTCTCAATTTTCTAGAAACATCAAAGTCCTTTTCTAGTTCAAAAGGAGATCTTCAAATCTAGAAATAATTCCTTCCTCAGGTGAAACAGCCATAATGTCCAACAGTAAGGTGTTTGTTAATTCACTAACTCATTATTTCATGCCATGAAACATCCTTGTTTACCTTAAAAAAAAGAATCTGGGCTTGGAATTGTAGCTCAGCAGTAGAGCACTTGCCTCATTTGTGGGTTCGATTCCTAGCACCACATATATATGAGCAAATAAAATAAAGGTCCTTCAACAACTAAAAAATATTGAAAAAAAAACAGATTCTGGAATCATTTGGGTTTCATACTATGTTGTGAAGGAGAAAACAAGATAGCATAATGTTTTGCATGCTAAGATCCCATTTATGTGCAAAAAAAGAGATATTTATTTGCATGGTGAATAGTGATTATTTCAAAATAAATACTGTTTTTTTCTGGTGATTTTTTGGTTTTTCCTTATAGTTGGCTTTAACTTTCTTATTTAAAAATGGTATTCATAAGCATATCTGAAATGATTACACACTGTATGATTCCAACTATCATGACATTCTAGAAAAGGCAAAAGTATAGAGGAGAAAGATCAGCAGTTGCCAGGTGTTTGGGTGGAGGAAGGGATGAATAGGCGGAGCATTGAGGATTTTTAGGGCAGTGAAACTATTGTGTAAGACATGGTTATGGTGGATGCATGTCATTTTACACCTGTCAAAATCCATAGAGTGTATGAAACAGAGAGCGACTAATGAAAACTATGGACTTTAGTTAGTGTATCAATACTGGCTCATCAATGTAACAAATTTACCACAGGACTGCAAGATGTTAATAAGAGAGAAAACAGCATGGGAGGGGATTCAGAAGAAGCTCTGTACTCTGCTCTACTTTTCAGAAAACTGGAAAAATACTAATGTATTCTATAATATTTTAACCATGCAGAAAAACAGAATATAATAAACCCATTCTTTTTTTTTACCAGATTTACTAAGTCTTCAGACTTTGCTATATTTGTTTTAGATTATTTTTATTTCATTTTTATGGCACTGGGAATTGAACCCAGAAGCCTTCTACTACTGAACTCTACCCCCGATCCTTTTTCAATTTTAAGACAGGGTCTCACTAAGCTGCTGAGATTAACCTCAAACTGTGATCCTTCTGCCTCAGCCTCCCAAATTGCTGGGACTACAAGTGTGAGTCACCATGTGTGGTTTGTATTAAATTATTTTTTAAAACAAATAACAAATTACAGAACAATTAAAGCCCATGTATACTCCACCTTAATTTCAACCTTTTTCCTCCTTCCCCAGGGAGAATTCCTTCTATCCATTATATATGAAATTTCACACACGTATATAATATTCTTATGTATTTTAAGTCCCCAAATAAATTGAATTATACATCCAACTCTGCAAATTATCTTTTTATTAATCTTATATTAACAGCTATTCATGTTGATTCATGAAGCTCATTTTAACTGCTATATAGCATTCCATTATGTGAGTATTCCACAATAAAAAGTTTTAAAATAATGTTTGGGAATATATCTTAACAATACAAAAAAGTACTCACAAGGTTAAGTGCGTACTTCTTTGTATGATACAAAACATAGGTATATATGAAGTAAAATACTATAACAAAAATATAAAAATATACATGTGGGCTTATGAATTATTTTTCATATTTCTTACATCTTGTGCCATGAATAAGCATTGATTTTATAATTTTAAAAGTATGAATAAAAGCATGCAATACTATTGAAATAGAAGTTACAGCTGCATAATCTGTGAAATTATCACCTCCTTGCCCGCCTCCATTGGCAGAACCCCTGGATAATCTGTAAATAAACTCACCCTGTTTCCACCTTGGGGATCAAGCAGGGGCAGCAACTGGCCCTACAGCTCCCTGTCCCAGTTGCCCTCTCTCATTGGTCTCTGCAACACATTGGATTGGGTTTGGTGCATGATACCCACAATGCAATTACAAGATTGACTATAATTATGCCTGCAGTGATATTATGGGATTGGATATAAATATTCTTGCTACACGTGAGCAGGGTTTATTTCTGTCCACAGTTTGCCATCTGGCTGCAGTACACCCTTTCCTAGCTCAGAGGAAGGAAAGAGCACCCATTCAAGTCAGAGGCAAAACGGGAGTGGGATGGGAGTGTTTAAACTATCAAATTCATTTTTGATGATTTTGAAAAATCATCTCAGCAAAATCATCTCAGCTTGTGTATTGCTAATGGGACCATTGTGTCAGAAATCACAGGAAAGGGCTGGAGATGTGGCTCAAGCGGTAGCGCGCTCGCCTTGCATGCGTGCGACCCGGGTTCGATCCTCAGCACCACATACCAACAAAGATGTTGTGTCCGCCGAGAACTAAAAAATAAATATTAAAAATTCTCTCTCTCTCTCTCTCTCTCTCTCTCACTCTCAAAAAAAAAAAAAAAAAAGAAAGAAAGAAATCACAGGAAAGAGGCAGCAGGATTGTATGGGTTTATTTATTTATTATTATTATTATTATTTTGAGACAGGGTCTTGCTGAGTTGCTCAGACTGACCTCAAGCTGTGATCCTCCTACCTCAGCCTCCTGAGTTGCTGGGCTGCATGAGTTTATGTTGCCCTTGACGCAGAGCACGCAGGCAAAGAGATCTTCACTTCTGTCCCTGCATGAGCTTGGACTAAAGCTCGGGAAGGCTTGCTCAAGTCCTAAAGCTCCCATGGTTTTGAAGACTCTCCTTGCAAAGGTACCCACATCCTCACCTTCTGCCTCAATCTTCCTTCCCCATTCAAGTCCTCCATCTGCCCCTGACTGCTAGACAGTTCCATCTGCCTGTCCTACTGTACCATCAAACTAAATTCAGAATTATGTAATCTTACCTACCCAAACTAGATCTTCCTCCGTATTCCCTATTTCTTTTAATGGAAACACCACTGGTCATCTAGAGGGTCATCTTTGGTCCCTTTCTGCCTCAGAACTTGTGTTTCAGCAGAAGGCAAATCTTGCCACTCCTTCCCCTATGAATCTGGTTCCCAGATCTAGCACAGTGCTTGTTCTCAGTGATTGACAGATATTTGTTGACTGAATGAATGAGTTGATAATCAAATGGCTCTTCCTTTCTATTCTTCTTGATCACCTTCCTAGTTCTAGCTCTTATTATGTCAAACTTGAACTATTGCAGTGACCTTTCAACTGGGTGCTTTGCCTAATCTTTCTGAGCTCCAGTTCCTCTGCTACTGTCACCAGATAGGTTGTCCTTGTGTGTCACTCCCTATTTAGACACATTTGGTGACTCTTCTAGGCTACCCATAAAATTCAAAACCATATCAGCTTTCAAGGCTACTGCAGTCTAACCCCAATTAACATATCTAACCTGTGATTAAAACTACTCACATTTTTTTTCTGTTCTCATCTTGCACTTGATCCTCACAATGACTATGCCCAGGCCATTCCCTTAGTTTGGACTGATATTCCCATTTCTTTCTGTTCTCCAGACCTTACCATCTTTCTGGACACAGCTCCCATCTCTTCTCTTCTATGAAATTTCCTCAGATCACTCTGGCCCTGAATTTCTGTGGTCCAGGATTTCCTGTCTATGCTATTGTTTGGTAATTAATTATGTTTCTGCCTTGTGCCATCTTTTATTTTATTGGGGTGAACTTATTGTGTATCCCTAGTATTGACTTATTTTTTAACCTTTTCTGTGCTCACCAACTTTTTAACTAGATCATGTGACTCTGCAGGGAAACTAGGAACTTTTTTGCCTTAGGAACTTTTTTGCTTGGGTGATTTTGTGCTTCATCCCTTCCCTCCTTCATCTCCACTCCCCACGGTGACTCGTGACCCAGGTCAGCCACTTCCCTAGTCACATATTCTATGAATGAATGATCATGGTCTCAATAATCCCGACCAGTCTAGTTGAAGTCTTTTCCCAGTATTTGTCTTACTGAAGCTGTGGGTTCTCAGAAGTGGCAAGGTGTGGATCTGGGACCACTACGTTCCCCTTCAGGTGATAAAGGTGGTCTGGGCTGCAGTAGACGAGGAGGTAGCAGACACCTAGAGAAAAGTAGTCAAAGGTGAGAAGAGAGAGACCTGAAGATGGTTCTTGGGTACCTGCATCCAATGATGATAGAAACAGGTTTATCCTTGGCATTTTATTGACCAAGTGAATACATTTCCCTTTTTAAATTTGAATTAGCACAAGTTAGATTTCTGTTATTTTAACTGGCAGAAGCTAATACACTTTGCTTAAAGAAAGGAATGGATTCCTTTTATGACTTGTACATGTACTATTTTAATACTTTATAGGTTTATATTAACATTTTCTGAGGAGCTGGTACAGTGGTGCTTGTCTGTAATTCCAGCTACTTGGGAGGCTGAGGCAGGAGGATCATAAGTTTGAGGTTAGTCTCCGTAACTTAGCAAGATCCTGTCTCAAAACAAAATTTAAAATACTGGGGATGTAACTCTGTGTTAGAGCACTTGTTGAGCATGTGCCAGGCCCTGGGTTCAATCTCAGTACTGAAAGAAAAATAAAAATCTGATGATAAGTATGCGTTTAATCATTTTAGCCAATTTTGAAAATAACAGAAATGTTTAAAGAAAAAAATTAATATCATCCATATCTCCATCACCCAAAGCTGCTGCTATCTGCCTTTAGCTTGCTTTTTTCCTTAAATCTTTCTTTTTTATCCTTTTTCTAAAACAATGTCATTATTTTCAGTTTTATATTCTGCTTTCTTTATGTTCATTACATTGCAAATGATTAAGCATTCACTGTTTTATATGGTAGTCTTCAACTTTGCTTATTTTTTTTTATTTTAAAAATGTTCTCTTTACCCAGTGACTTGGGAGGCTGAGGCAGGAGGACTGTGAGTTCAAAGCCAGCCTCAGCAACTGCAGGAGGCCCTAAGCAACTTAGTGAGACCCTGTTTCAAAATTAAAAAAAAAAAATTAAGGGTAGGGGGAATGGCCTGGGGATGTGACTCAGTGGTTAAGTGCTCCTGGGTTCAATCCCTGGTACCAAAAATAAAACAATAGAGATATTCTCTTTATTTTTCTCACTGTTAAAGAGAGGGCTAAGGTGAGAAAGTGAAAGAAAGACTGGGGAAAAGAGGAGAAAGATATCAAGAATACATGACAGAGAAAGAAAAGAGAGCAGAGATGACCCTCCTTTGCTTCGTTACAAGTCCATATTTTATCCTGCTTGGTTCCAGAAAAGATTTAAGGCACTATTGTCCTTGTAGCCTTAGGACGACAGCTCTCCCATCTCTCTCCCATGGTGGTGGCTGCAGGGGTTCCTGTGCCCCTGAGGCTGAGCCAGAACTGGCTTCTGCAGGCTGCAATTCAAGATGGCCAATTCGCAATCCTAGCAGAATCAATCTATTAGAAACTAATGAGGCACAAATAGTTCATGCACTTTGAGGCTGATCTGCCAAATGAGATAAACAGGGCTCAATCAGCAGGGAAAATCAATGATGCAAAAATGCATTTCAATCTAACATCATTTCCCCCTGGGATGCCCACGACATCACATTCTATTGTTTTGATGCTTCTGTGGCAATTCTTGTCTAAGCTTCTGTAGGCCAGGCCAAGAGAACTCCCTCACCCAGGGTTTCACGCTCCCAGAGGCTGGTAAATGCCAAGATTTGGTGGCTAAGACTGAGAGGCATGGCTGGCCAATGTGTGGAAGAAGGGAGGATTATCTGTTTTGTAAATAAATAACCTATGTTTATAAACCACCCTCTGTACCAGGTGATGTAATTAGCAACTAACATGACTATGAACTTTCCAAGACCACAAATATCAAAAGCATCATATTATACATTTACATTTATAAAACAAAAGACCGAGTGATGTTTTTTTAAATTTTTTTTTGGTACTAAGTTTATTTTCCCTTCAATATACTAGCAAGATATAATCATGAAAAATTTACGAATTATTGATAAGTAAAAAGAAAATATTTGACATCTCTATTAAATTTTATTCCTACTTGCCAAATTTCTCTCCATGCAGAATTATTTTAAAAATAAAACCATGAAATACATGCTGTTTCATAACCTACTTGTAAAAAAATTATAATATACTGGTGTAGACTATCAACACAGGTCTTTTCCACTGTCTTGGTGTTTCCTGGGAGGGCTACTGATGCCCTCTGTGTTTGGAAGCCAATTCGGTCCTTGGGAGACCTGATTGGAATGAACAGTTTAGCTCAGGAAAGTGGGGAAGGGATCTGGAAACACCACGTCTGATCCTGGATAGAGTATCCTGCAGAACCTGCAGGCCTAGCCAGTCAGCTAGCTCCAGGGCAACTACTAGGGATAAATAACCACATAGATTTACTCAGCAGAGCATCAGGTTAAATCCAAGGGTAACCAGAAAACTGAGGGCACAGGCTGAGACCCAAGGCATAAACTAATAAAGAAGACTCAGGGTGAAGCCACCTCAGTTTACCTATGGATAAACTGATATAATTAATTCTTTCCTCCAGAGCAAGGACTGGATCAGTATTTACCAATCCCAAGGCCAGAAAGAATGAAAATCAGGTAAGTAGTTGTTGCATAAAGGAATAACTAATCTGCTTTTCCAAGCCATCCTGGCCTTAGGTCAGATATTATCTCCTCCAGGAAGGTTTCTCTAATCAACACCCCTCTACACGTTCCCTCTACCCCCAGTCCCTGATAAATACCCTCCACTGAGACTCATCCAACACAACAATGAAAAGACAAATAATCCAATTTAAAAAGTCAAAATATGTGAATAGACATTTCTCCAAGGAAGACGTATGAATGACCAATAAGGACATAAAAAGATGCCCAACATCATTTGTCATTAGGGAAACACAAATCAAAAGCATAATGAGATACCCCTTTATCCCCACTAAGATGGCTATAATAAAAATGATGGACAGTAACAAGTATTCGTGAGGATGTGGAGAAACTGCAACCCTCATATGTCCCTGGCATCAATATCAAGTGGTGCAGCTGCTTTGGAAAACAATTTGGCAGTTCCTTAAAAAGTTAAACATAGAGTAACCATATGACCCAGCAATTCTACTCTGAGGTAAGTACCCAAGAGAACTGAAAACATATGTTCATTAAAAAGTGATACATGAAGGGCTGGGGTTGTGGCTCAGCAGTAGAGCTCTTGCTTCACGCGTGTGAGGTGCTGAGTTTTGATCCTCAGCACCACATAAAAATAAATAAACAAAATAAAGGTATTTGTCCATCTACAACTAAAAAAAATTGAAAAAACAATTGGTATGTGAAGGTTTCTAGAAGTATTGTTTATAATAACACAATAGTGGCAATAACCAAGGGATGAAAGGATAAACAAATTGTAGTCCTCCATATGATGGACTATCATTCAGCCATAAAAGAAGAAATGTACTGGTACATTCCCCATTAAAACATCATGCTAGGTGCTGGGGTTGTGGCTCAGTGGTAGAGCACTCACCTGGCATGTGTGAGGCACTGGATTTGATCCTCAACATCACATACAAATAAATAAATAAAGGTATGGTGTCCATCTACAACTAAAAAAATATTTTAAAAAATTATTATAAATGAAAGGAGGCAGACACAAAAGCCGTACGTGACAGCATTTATTTGAGAAGCTCAGAATAGGTATTCTATAGACAAGAAGTATCTTAGTGGTTGCTATGGACTGGGAGAAGAAGAGAAATGGAAAACAACTCCTTACAGGTAGGTGTAGGGCTTCTTTTTGTGGTGATGAAAATGTTCTGGAATGATAGGTGATGGGGTTGAACAACTTTATGAAACTCTTGGATTATTGACAGGTGTGTCTACCATGCTATCTTGTGACGAATATGTATTCATATCTTTCCTACAACACTGAGCATCACGAAGGTGGGACTTTCCTCATTTTTTTTGGCTCTGCAGCTCAGAGTAGAGAATCTGAAGCTGAGTGGCTAATGAATGGCTTGAGAGTTCTCTTTCTACAATCCCAGGACTACCTGTTTGGCTCTGCTTCCCGCCTTCCATGAACATTTTGGGTGTTAGAAACCCTAATCCAGGTATAGTGTCCTCTGGAACCAAAGAGTGGGCCTCATCCACCCAGCAGCCACCCAAAGCCTGGGGTTTGAATACCAGTTTGGAGCAACATTGTTTAATGTATGGATCAGGGATCACACTGAGTCCAAGCAAAGGGGCCACCACTGGCCCCTCAGGGATCATTTCTCTCCTGCTGATGAAGGATTCATCATGGATAACCCTTCTCTGGAGATGGCAGCTGGGTTGAAACAGTTTCTGGGGACCTAGTTCTATCTTGCTCTCTAGTCATGCTCTACTTCCACTTCAAGGTCAAATGAAGTCCTTGGTTCTTTTGGCATAAGGGAGGAGATAGAAATAGGTATCTTTGTCCAGTTGTTCCTTGTACAGAATACAGTTGCCCTTATTCCCTTGGCTATACAACATGCTCTCCCGGCCAAGATTATTTCCTTCTTATAGACAGAGCTGGATAAACAGGTGGGTCATGCAAGCATTGTTACAATTGCCAACTTAAAGGGGGCTCCTCACACCCCTGAAAACTGGTGAATTTTTCAGGCCTCCTCTTAGAGACAGCCAATGTGTGCCTGGATGAATCACTCAGTTCAGACAGCTGGGGAAGCAGGTGGAGAGATCCCTAAGCCACATGGCCTAGTGACTAGGGAGGGTCACTGTACTGCCGACCAAGCGGGTGGGTTGAGGTAACTGAAGCTTTAGACTGCTGAGTTGGGACAGGGCAAGCAAGTTCAGAGACAGGACAGACCTGCTAAGGTAATGCAAAGGGATTGAAACTCCACGGGTGCCCCAGCCATTTCCCTTTCTGCCCTTCCCTTGATACATGCTGAAGAAGTGTAATTAACCACCCCAGAGCACCCATGTGAATCAGTTTGATCCTCTGAAATGAGTTCCATCAGTGAACTCTTCCTGCCCCCTCTGACAAGCTTCCAAGTGCTTCCAGAATGTCGGTTATTCTTTTAACATCATTGTTGTTGATTTTTTAACCTTGTTAAGGTTACGTTAGTTCAGTCAGGCTAGTTGCCCATTTCGGAAGTCATGTTTTTCCCTGTCTATTCAGAATGGCTTCTCTTGCTCTCTCACCTTCTCTCGTGCTCTCCCCCCTTCCCTGTGCCTCCCTTCTCTCTTGCTTTTTGTTCCTCTCTCCTGGGTTCCTTCCCTTGCCTCTCAAGCCTTATCCAGAACGCCTCTCTTAAAGCTGTCAGCTGCATCCAACAACTCTAAAAATAAACACTTCATTGACTAACTTACTTTAGAGTAGTAAGTCTTCTAAAGTAAACTCAGCACTTTCTAACCCACGACACCCCTGTCCCATGTGTCAGTCAGCTTTGCCTCACTATGACCAAAATACCCGAGGAGAAAAACTTAGAAGACTCAAGGTACTAGAGGTCTCATTCCACCGTCAGACTCCACTACTCTGGGCCCAAGGTGAGGCAGAACATCACGGTGGAAGGGCGTGGCAGAGGAAAGCCACCCTTAATTCATGACAGCCAGGAAGGTAAAAGAGAGAAAGCCACATAGTAGAGCACGCCTGTAATCCCAGCAGCTCAGGAGGCTGAGGTAGGACGATCGTGAGTTCAAAGCCAGCCTCAGCAAAAAGCGAGGCGCTAAGCAACTCAGTGAGACCCTGTCTCTAAATAAAATACAAAATGGGGCTGAGGATGTGGCTCAATAGAAACAGGGACAAAATATAATCCCCAAAGACATGCCCCCAGTGACTTCCAGTCATGCTCTACCTTCCTACAGTTACCACCCAGTAATCTGCTCAAATTATTAATCCACTGATGAGGTTATAGCTCTCATAATCTAATCATTTCACTTCTGAACATCCCTGAATAGTCTATCACATGAGCTTTTTTTTTGGGGGGGGGTCACTTCATATCCAAACCATAATACTTAGTCAGAAAAAGCAGGACTCAGCAGCTCCTTCCAGACTGCCCCCCCCCTTGTCCCTTTCCCCAACCCCCAACCTAGGGCAGATTTTTTCCATGGATACATTCTGTACTTCTAATTTCTCCCGAAGTTCCCCATAGGTTAGCATATTAAATGTCTTTATTTTGATTATCTGATAGCATAAAATAAACTCCAAGCCAAACCTTGCACAGTTGGTAAAATACAATTATTGGAGGGTAGATTATTATTATTATTATTTATTTTTTTGTGGGGCTGGGGATTGAACCCAGGGCCTTGTGCATGTGAAGCAAGCACTCTACCAACTGAGATGTATTCCCAGCCCCTGGAGGGTCTATATGTACTCATGATTTCGTCTAAGGAACAATACCAGACATGTCAGAGCAAGGGTTTTTTTTTGTTTTTGTTTTTGTTTTGTACTGGGGATTAAACTCAGGAGTACTTTACCACTGAGGCACATCTCCAGTCCTTTTTTATTTTTTTTATTTTGAGATGGGGTCTCACTAAGCTGCTTAGAGCCTTGCTAAGTAGCTGAGGCTGGCTTTGAACTTGCAAACCTCCTGCCTCAGCCTCCACAGTCGCTGGGATTACAAGCGTGCACCACCACTACCGGGAGGAGCAAGTATTTTTAGATAGATAAACAGAGGCCTGGTAACCAGAGTCTTGTGGTTACTGATTTATATTTGTCCCAGCATGGTGATTCCCACTGCTCCTCTTGTTTTCTATCTGGTCCCACAGACATCTCCTGACTACTCTCTACCCATCTCATCAAGCTTTCCTGAAGCAGCTGGAAATCTTGGATTTATCATTCCAATTTCAAAACAGCTCTTTGCCCTCAGGCATGTGTGTGTAGGTTAACTTTTTTTCCATAATCAGTAAGATACAAGAGAATCAGTTCTTTCAGGGAGTTTTGTTCTTTCCACTACTTGCTTCACTTTCTTTAAAATGCTATGAAATAAATTAGGTATAAATCATTCCCGGGGTTTTTAGTTACACGGCAGCTAAACCTTTCTCTCATTCAGTTTTCTTCTCTCTTGGCGTTGTGCAGCATGGTGTCCCTGAAAATACCTATGGTCCAGCGTTGGGTAACTGGGGAAACAAGTTACCAAAACTGGAGCATTTTAAGTAAGTATGTTTCTCAATGTTGCCTCCTTGTAATGATAATAGTATCCACTTATTGAGGGCTCATGTATCAGAAAGTGTGTAAGTACTTTACACTGCACCGTCTCATCTATGGTTTGCAAGTGGACCTTAGAGGGGTTGTGTTCCCCCATGTTGCATCTGAATGAAGCTTGTCAAGAGTTCCCCACTGGCCACTGGAGCCAGGATTCTGCCAGCTGTCTTGCTCCTCTGGAGTCTGCAGCCTCAACCACTGTACTGCTGCCATTTCTAGATGGGCTAGTTTATTTCCCCCATCCCAACCTGCATGACCCTGAAGATGGAGGAAAGGCTGAGGACTCAGGTATCCACCTCAAAATCCTGCTCCCTCCTCTCTAAATTCCTCACACATATGGCCTGCTTGAGGGATGCTGCTTAATGCATGTTTACGATACTGGTTTGTGTGCACAACTCTCCTGCTTCATATTTTTATTTCTCTCTAACAGTGACTGCTGGGAATAATCTGATGCACATGAAGAGAAAATGAGGAGTTACTAATAAGATTAAATTACACTTAAGCACAGTTTTACTAGTGTGTGAAAGCACAGTACTAAACACTTGAGATGAGCAGACACAAGCCACAGCCTTATAGAATTTACAACCTGGAGTGGAGAGGGAATGAGGAATAAGACTACACAGAAATACACACGAGTTCATGCCAAATATGGTAAGTTCCACGAGAAAGGAGGAAATGGAGCGCTGTAGGGCCAGGAAGCAGGAGCCCTCCCATTTCCCTGGGGAACCACGAATGAGTCTGCGTGGTAAGAGAGAAGTGATTGAGATGGAGAGTGGAGTGCCCCCACACTTTAGTTTAGGCTGTCACTTGTACATTACGATGGCCTACAAAATTTATAGGACCTCTGGAAAATAATAATGCAGGACCCCTTTTTTTAAAAAAAAATGAATTCCAAGATGAGGAGAGCAGGGAGTTAAACCAAGTGTGGGACCCTTCTCAGCACAGGCTGCCTGACCAGGGATTGGACCCTGCCTCACACAAACAGCCCTGGCCTCGGCTTCCTCAATGCTTCCCTGTGCAAAGTAGGGAACCTGGTCTTGCTCTCACCATCCTATCTCCAGTGCATAGCAGGCCTCTTTATTAGGCCATTTTTGAACACTTCTTGGGAGAGACGTTTTGGATGAATCTTGAAGGATAGTAGGAATGAATTTTCTTTCTTCCTGTTTTCCTCTCTTCCTTTCCCTTTCTTCCTTTCAGCATTTTTCTCAAACACTATAATGATAATGTTTTGCTTTACTGTGAGAAATGTCATAGTTACACAACCTGGAACCACCAGAGGGATGACTTGAAGACTTTGGACTTCACATTCCTTGAGATAACTTCCCACTTACAGAGATGGCCTTGATTGTACATTCAGTCTCCCCGGATAGAATCTGGATTTTTCATTTTAAAATGATTTCATTTTATTTTCATGAAACAATTTGATAGATGTTTATGAAAGGGAAAAATCAAAATAATAAAGATAAACAAAAATAACTACTCACAAGTCCATGTGAAAAGTTCTAATGGGGTTGAATGAAACCAGTTTTCAAACTACTTTTTCATTTAATAGTTTATTTTGAGCATGTTTGTGTGCTGATAAGTGTCAATAGCCAGGCATGGTGGTGTATGCCTGTAACTCCAGATACTGAAAAGGCTGAGGCAGGAGGGTTGCATGGACCTAAGAATTCCTGTTTGACCTGGGCAACACAGTAAGACCCCCATCTCAAAAAAAAAAAAAAGTGTCAAATAAACTTTTTCATTTTTCATGGCTGTATGGCATTTTGTCAAATAGTTATACTGTTAGTTCTCTAACAAACACATTCTAATTGAACATTTGGAGTTTTTAAAAAAGATTTTTGTTTCTATTTTTTTTTTCCTTTTACTATTCTAAACAATGTTGCCCTGAATTTGCTGACTTTTCTCTCTATTCTTATTTTCCACCTCTCAATAATGATAGTATTTCTTCCTGGGATTGTTCTGCCATGTGAGTTAGTACAAGTGAAGCTCTTAGCACAAGCACAGTACAGTGTGTAGTAGACTAGATGTGCACAGTAAATATTTGCCGTTTTTACTTTATAGCCTAGAAAAAACTGTTGTGCTTAAATCGTGCTATAAATTAATAGAAGATGGGAAGTGTTCTTTGCAAAGCAGGAAGATGCATGGGTTGGGGGAGGCAGGGGCTCAGGGTTCTATTGGCTTGTCTCCTTGCTTATAGAGTAAGTTCCCACATAGCTAGGAGTCATCTAATCTTTTTCATTTTTTGCTTTCATACCCAAGGACAGCAAGTGCTCAGCAAAGACTTGTCCACTGTTCCCTGACATCTAAGAATTTTTGCAGATGGGTTTCCCTTCAGCTTGTGCAGTCAGCAAGTCAACAGGTCACCCCACCACACACAGCCTGTTAGTGGGAACATGCTGCAGCTGAAGAGCCTTGTCAAAGACAGCCTGAGGGGTGACTGCCCTACTTAAAGGGACTTCCAGGGATGTGGAAAGTTTAGCATGGAGGAAGCAAGTTCCAGACCAGCTACTTGTTGGCCTGAGCAATCAGTTTTTCTTCTCTGGTTCCCCTCTCTGTTTTCCTTTTCTATAATTCTGAAGGGAAATGGAGAAGGTCAATGGATGCAAGCACAGTGATTAGTTCTGAACACAATCTAATACTCAGAGTGATCTTCCCTCCTCACAGGACTGTGTTTCATTTTATTCACTCTGCTTTCACATTGCAGATGATCTCTTTTGTCCCTCTTCCTCACTAAAATGGAAGCTTCCTAAGGATAGAGACCTTACCAGTCACCCCAGGGCTCTATGTGAATATAGGAAAGCTCAGAGCCCCAGTTCAAATCCTGATTATATTGCTTGCTATGTGACCTGGGGCAAGCTATTTAAACATTTCTCAGTTTTTCTTGCTTTGAAAATAGGGATTAGTAATGGGACTTCTCATATAAGGTTATGATGATCAAATGAGAAAATATCTAGGAAAAATTAAGTACCTTGGCTGGTACAAAGTGTAATAATGATAGCAACAAACACTGATGGAGCACGATGTGGAGGACCTAATCTAAATGCTTTACAACCTTAAACTATATTAATCTTCATTCTTTAAAATCGGAACTACTGGACCATTTTCCAGATGTGCAAACTGGAGTCTAGGGGTAAAATAATTTATATGTAGTCCAAACACATTAGCTGTTATTTTATGACTAAGGTTCCTCCAGCTCCCTGAGGGCGATCCCTGTGAAAGACTGGAAGGACCCAAAGTTGGCTCCGGACTGAAAGGGTTACTGGGTGCGAGCGTGCGCCTTCTCAGCGGAGACCCGTGGGCCCGCGCAGGGCTCACAATGCCGCGGGCGGGGCGGCGGGCGCTACCTCGCCTCCCATTGGCGCACACGCCCCTTCCTGTCACGGCCGGGCCAGGCCACGCCCCCTGGGCGCTGCCAGAGTGGACGGTTCCAGAGGCATGCTAATGAGGGGCAGGGCGCCGCAGCCCATTGGCCAGCCGCGGAATGTCGGTGAAGTCAGCGCCGAGTCCCAGAAAAACAGAGCCGGGCCAACTGCAGCGTGTAGTGTGAGTGGGGCAGGACGCGAGCAGCCCGCCCGCCGGCAACCCGCAAGGTAAGCCTGCGCCGCCGGCCAGCCGGGCCGCGATCGCCCGCTCCGGGGCGGCGGAGAAGGGGGTGTGCGCCTGCCCGGCCCCCACGGGCGGCGCCTTTGTTCCGCGCTCCAAGGAGGTGCTTTTTAAAGGGCCAGCTGTTGGAGGGACTTGGGGGATCCCCCTCCTCCAGAACATCCTCCCATGGTCACGGGGACTGCTGTGGTCCCTGCGACCCAACGGTCTGTCATGCTTGCTCGGTAGATCTCCAGTCCTTTACGGAAAGTTCCCTAGCATGCAGGGGACCTGGGGCATTCCAGGTTTCTTTCTTCTTCTTCTTTTTTTTTTTTTTTTTTTTGGTGGGTAGGGGGTAGTGCGATCATGGCCACTGCCAGAAGAGAATGTCCTCCCTCCTCGGGCTGGGCTGCAACATGGGTGGGTGGAGGAGACTTGAAAGCCCCGGTGGGTTTGTGTTGTAAAGTGAAACTACCGAAGGGCTCCTCTGCAGCAGCCAGAGGAAGGAGGAGGGAGAGAGCGGCAGGATGGAGGCATCTCAGGTGTGTTCATTCATCAGCATCCCCTCGAGCAGAACAGAGGATGGCCTGAGGGGCGCAAGGACAAGGCGTCTGGCCCGAACCCGCCTGAACCGGCGGCCGGTGTGTGTGTGTGTGTGTGTGTGTGTGTGTGTGTGTGTATGCGCGCGAGTGTGCGCGTGCGGGGACACCGTGCCTGCCCATCCCTCCCATGCTCCTTCATCTCCCGGAGTGGCTGACAGCATCTTGCTAGGCATCTCATCACTGAGAAGGACGGAAAGCCATCCCTTCCTCTGAATTCCCTGGGCATTCCCACCTTGCTTCTTTCAGACCTGGCTTCCTTGATGAGCGGTAGTGACATTCAAGATAGAATGGAAAAGAGGCATAAAGTCATTATGTTCCTTTCATGGGGGAATGTACTGTCGAATTCTGCATCCCCGTGCCTCCGCTGTCGTAAGATGGCTTTGAAATTCACCAGTGCACGCTTTCTTCGGGCAGACAGAATTTATTACGCTATTACATGGCTACATAAAAGCAGAAGGGATCCCACTGAGCGTGGCTCATTTTATCCAGTCCCTCGGTTTTCCCAGCATGTTCTGGCTAAGGCTTTGGATTTTTGTGTTAAACACTGAGTGCTGGGATGCTCCTGTTGTCACAGGGCCGACCCGCTGAAATTGCTCGAATTGATTTCACTGTCAGTAGGAGGGAGGTTCATTTAGAGACTCATGGAACCTTTCTAGCATATCTGGCCTCTGACTCCATCTCCCTACCCCATCCCCGAGTGCCTTTTTTTTTTCCTTTTTTAGGTGAAGACTAGGAATGTCTTGTCTGTCTCCACTCTCCTTGTGTTTGGGGCTCTATTTAGATTCAATTCTGTGGCTGGAAAGGAAGCTTGGTGGTGATTGAAGGGGGTGATAGATTAAAAGTGGGGTGTACAGCAGAGGGGGATGGCAGCATTAATAATAGAAAACATAAGGTAGATGTTTGGGGACTACATAGCTTCAGACTATAGAGACTCATAAGGTAGATGACTGTGTGTGTGCTGTGAGGGGGAGGGGTGAAGTAGGAGGATGCTAACAGCATTTATCTGCCCCACCCTCTTGATGCTGCCTTAAATAGCTCCTTGCCAGCTGAGCCCTGAGGTCTCCCTCTTGGCCTGAGAGGAAAGGAGGGAATAGCTGGTCTGTTGTCTTCTTTGCCCTGGGCACTGTTGGAGTAGATGCTTAGGAAAAGGTTAGTTTCCCGAGAGCACTTTACTCAGCTGAAGGACCCTGTGATAACTGGATCTGCTGATTTCCCACCAGGGAATTAGAATGACTGAAATGAAGTGCTCTCTCCCTAGTGGGGTGAAGATGTTGGAGGGCATTGTCATCTTCCATACAACGCCCATCCTTCTCTTACCTGCTTTCATTTGTGGCAGTTGGAGAGTGTATGTAAACTTTTAAAAGAGCTTGCTAATATTGGGGGTGGGTTGGAGTTTGGGAAAGGATGAACAAATGTTTCTTGCAGAACAAAGAACTGTTCAGCTCTCTCCTCTTTCTCCTCTCCAAAATAGAGTTCAATACAGATAGCAGAGTCTGGGTTTTCTTTGCAGAGAATGAAAAGGCAGGCACAGGAAAGAAAGCTTCTATTGTGTAGGGTTGGTAATCATTTGGTCATCCCAACTTAGCTCTGGACCCTTCCCTGGATGTGGAAGTAGATTTGCTGTAGAGGGCACTCATTAGTAATTCAGGATTTAACCTGCCTGTGGGAAAAAGGAATGGATGGTCTCAAAAAGCTGGGGGAGCTCTGGACCAGAGGTAGGACAGTTGGCTTTGGTCTTGGCCACCCATCTTCTTTGGACTTTGGGCTAGTAGTTTCAGCTTCCTAGATCAGTGTCCTTGTTGATAAAGCAGAGGACTTTAGAACAAACAATTTTCCAGGGTTCCTGAGAGCATTACTCTCCTTAGATTCACAAGTACAGTTTGTGATGGCATTTTTAGATTCCTTCTTTTTTGCTAATCTGATGCTAAATTCACAGTATTGAGCAATGGCTTGGAAGAAGCATTCTAGGACACAGGCCACTGTTGGATTCAGATTCACCTTTTCCTTGCTTAGTGTGAGTTGTGAGGTTTACTGTATATAAAGAATTCAGAACCGGAAGGGCCCAGAGTCAGAGGCATAGACCCTCAGCATGGGAGGTTATCTGGGGAAGGTGAAGGTAGAATAACAGATTGTGAAGGAAAGAGAGTTTCTTTCCTTTTTAAAAATTTGTTAACATATATTAATTGTACAAATTAGTAGATTTCATTGTGACATTTCCATATACACAATATTGTCTTTTGATCATGTCCACCCTCTCTTCTACCCTCCCCTCTCTCCCCTTCCCCCAATCCCCTTCCCCCTTCCTCCTATCCCCTTCCCTTTTCCTAATAGTCCCTCTTTGGTTTTGGATTTTTTTTTTTTTAACATGGGATAGTTTTAATTCTGTGTCTTACTTTTTTGCTTAACATAATGTTCTTTATCCATTTGTTTTCAAATGGATGACATGACTTCCTTCATCTTTATGGCTAAGTAACACTCCATTGTTATGCATACCATATTTTCTTTATTCATTCATCTGTCAGTGGGCACCTAAGCTGATTCCATATCTTAGTTATGGAGAGCAATGCTGCAATAAATATGGGCATGTTTTGTGTGCTGACTTCATTTCCTTTGGATATATACCCAGAAATGGTACAGCTGATTGAATGGTAGTTATATTTTTAATTTTTTGAGGAATCCCTATGCTATTTTTCCTTCATGTCCATACTAATTTACATTCTCACCAATAGTGTGCAAGGGTTGTTTTTCTTCCAGATCCTCACCAGCATTTGCTGTTTTTTCATTTTTTTTTTTTTGGTAATAGCCATTCTAATTGAGGTAAGATAGAATCCTGAAGAAATTTTTGATTTGCATTTTCCTGATTTGAGCATTTTTTCCATATATTTATTGGCCATTTGTACTTCTTTTAGGAAATGTCTATTCAAATCGTTTTTTTTATTGGATTATTTGTTCTTTTGTTCTTTGAGTTTATCATATATTCTGGATATTATTCCTCTGTCAGATGAGTAACTAGCAAAGATTTTCTCCCATTCTGTGGGCTGTCTTCTCACTGTTGATTGTTTCCTTTACAGTGCAGAAGCTTTTTAATTTATGTAATCCTGTTTGTCAATTCTTGCTTTTATTACCTAAGCTATTAGGGTCCTATTCGGGAAATCATTGCTTCTGACAATATCTTGGCATGTTTCTCCTATATCTTCTAGTAGTTTCAAAGTTTCAGGTCTTACATTAAGGTCTTTGATCCATTTTGAGTTGACTTTTATACAAGGGAGATAGGGGTTTAGTTTCAATCTTTTGCATGTGGATATTCAGTTTTCTCAGCACCCTTTGTTTAAGAGGCTTTCCTTCAATGTATGTTATTGTTATCTTTGTTGAGAACCAACTGTAGATATGTAGATTTATTTCTGGGTCCTCTGTTCTGTTCCATTGGTCTACAAGTGTGTTTTTATGCCAATACCAGGTTCTTGTTACTATGGCTCTGTAGTATGCTTTGAAATCAGGTATTTTGCCTCCAGCACTTCTCTTTATGCTCAGGATATCTTTGGCTGTTCAGGGTCTTTTGTATTTCCATATAATTTTAGGATTGTTCTTCTAGTTCTGTGAGGAAAGTCATTGGTATTTTAGTGGGGGTTGCATTTAATCTATAGATCACTTTAGGTAGAATAGCCATCTCAACTATATTAACTTTCCCCATCCATGAATTTGGGAAGTCTTTCCTCCTTCTGGCCCTGTCTTCAATTTCTTTCTTTTGTGTTGTTCTTTTCTTTTTTTCTTCTTTTTATTTTTAGATATTGATGAACCTTTATTTTATTCATTTATTTATATGTAGTGCCGAGGATCAAACCCAGTGCTGCACACATGCTAGGCAAGTGCTCTGCCACTGAGCCACAACTCCAGCCCCTGTGTTGTTATTTTCATTGTAGAGGTTTTTCGTCTCCTTAGTTGGGTTTATTGTTAGGTATTTATTTATTTACTTTTGGAGGCTATTGTAAATGGGAATGTTAGGAAAGGGAATTTGTTTAATTCATTCTCTCCCATACGATCAGCTGTACCACTTCTGGGTATGTATCCAAAGGAAATGATGTTAGTACACAAAACATGCCCATGTGTGTTCAATTCACTATTTTATTTCTGATTGCACAGGTGAACGGATATTCAGATATTAAGGATATGAGAGTTGGAAGAGACCTCTGTGATTGACCCATTTAGCCCCCCTCTAAGGACTTTGAGAAATTGGGGGGCTTGGCTATTGGTCTAAAGTCATTCACCTGGCGAGATGCAGATCTGGAGCAGGAACCCAGGGGGGTAGGTTCTTGGTCCCCTATTCTAGATATATCTGTTAATCCCTCTCCTCCTCTGAGAGAGAGGAGTTTAGGAAGGGGAGGGGGAAAAGTGAGGAGGAAGTAGGAACCCAGGAAGAAGGGGGAGGCCGGAGGAGAAACAGTCAAGAGAAGGTAGGAGGTTGTGGACAAGTTCATTGGCAAGGAAAAGACACAGGAGCCAAGCTGGGAGGAGGAGAAAGGAATGGAGCTTGAAAGGGAAGGCACTGCCAGCCTTGAAAGAGCAGAGCATTTCTGTGCCCTTGCAGTGAGGAAAGGAGTAGCTTGGCTTAGACAAGGGAGGGTGTGGAGTGAGGGGGACAGAGAGGCCAGCCTTGATTGAGCCTGACTTGGAGAGTCCCCTTGAGAGCTCTCCTGTTGAGATGGGATTGTAGAATGGTGGAGCCTGCTTAGTGTCAAGGCTTTAGCTCCCCCTGGGGCCCATGGAACTTGAACATGTGGGGAATCAGGTGAGCTGGTAGTGATGCTGGCAAATGTTCTGCTGAGGTCCCAGTTTTTTTTTTTTTAATAATACAAAACTAAAATATTTTCCATGGTTTTCTCCTGTGAATTTCATTGTATGTTTATACAATTGTCATGTTTTATGAGAGAGCATTTCATGTATCCCCTTTTCAGTACAGAGACTGGTTTGCTGAATGGTAGCTCATCTGGGGGAGCTCTGTCCTGTGACCTGAGCTAAGCCTCAGGATGTTTCAGTGAGCAATTAAAGAGCTGGGAACAGTGGCTAACCAGAGCATTAACTGTTCAAAGGCAGGAATCAAAGGTGATGATACTTTGAAGTCTACGTTCCAAGCTAGCAGCTGGCCAGGAGCAGTGTAACTTCCTTTGGCCAGCTCCTCGGGCCTTCGGAAGTGTCTCTGTGGATCCTTTAGCTGCTCCTGTGTTGGTGTGTGGACAGCGTGATGCGTGGCACTGGATTTGGCTGCCCTATCCTTCTTTTCTGTGTTTCCCTCCTTTATCCATTTATTTTTCTCTCCTGTTATATCTTTCTCCTTGCCCTCCTCCCTTATCCTCCCTTTACTATCAATAGGATAGCTTTGTACTGTGCGTTAATATATTTATTGTGTCATTAAAATTTCATGTTCTCTGTTCTTAATTTAAAACCAGTTCAGACTTCTTGAATGTGGATGTGTTTTACACACAAAACAAACAAACCAAACCCAATTAAATTGCTTTTTATTCCTGTGTGGCCTTCCATTGATTTTTTTCCCCCCTCCTCTTCTGTGGTCAGTAGTGGCTCTTTATGGAAAAAAAAAAAATCCCAGGTCTCTGTCATGTGGTTCTTGTTTTTAAAACAAAAACAGCTATAACAATAGAAAGAGTTTCCACCCTTGTATTGTAAACCACAAGGGACACCCTCTCCCAAGAGATGTGCTCTGTTTCTTGACTTTCTTCCATGGAAGGAATGTCTTTAATATCTTCTTTAACAAGGCCTGTCCTATAAGGGGTGTGGGTACCGCTGGTGCTGTCTGTGAGACTGGCAGGCATAGCCAAGAGAGCAAGGAAGAATTTACCATGATGGATTTTCTTCATTTCCCCGGGCTATATCAGGACACTCACTTCTTTGGAAATGAATGAGATGTTTGTCATCTTAAAGATTATTTGGGTAGGATCCAAGGGATATCTTGTGCCTACCTTGGGAGGGTGGGCAGCCACCAACAGGTTGCTGGCATGAAATTCCAAATGTTTTGATATATGTTGTACAGCCTCATAAATTTCTTCTGACTCTGATTAATTACCGAGAAGATTGAGTCTTAATGTTTGGCAATCAGCAAGCAGTTTAGGATCTAAAGTGGGCCTTGTAAGAAGGAGACACCTAGAAGTCTCCAGTTTTTATATTAAAAATCCATGTGAGTTTTATAACCAACTTTATTTGTGCTAGTCTTCGTCTATCTAGTTACTTTTAGTATAAAAATACTTAAGCTGCTTTACTGTTGAACACAATTGATGGTTGAGGAGAATGTGTTTATCCTGGGCCCTCTTCAAGTATGTACAGACCCCAAGCCTCAGGTGCAAATGCCAGGTAGTCAGGAATGCTTCAGACCTGCTGTGGTTGAAAACCACCTCCCAGCCATACCTGCTGCCTCTTCTATGTCCCCAGAGGCCAGGCCTCTTGCTAGGATCTATCCCTCACTAGATGCTTTTCTCTCCCTTTCAGGGCCGATTCCTACTACTCCTATAAGGCTCCCTGCACATCTGGAAGGTGTGCATTTCCTACTTAGTTCACCTTTCTGCCTGTTTCCCTTGTGTGTTTCTTCCCTCATATTTTGAGATCTTGGAGAAGAGAGAATATTTCCATTCCTTTTTGAATTTTAATTTGTCTCAAAGATTGATCAATCTACCTACCTACATTATTTTAAAAGTCAAATACCACTACAAGAAAAATGTAAAGGCTTGCAAAGAAGCCAGGCTGGGTACGGCGGCCTTTTCTTGGAGACCTGTTCCCCAGTCACTGAATGTGATTTTCTATTGCTGTAGGAAAAAAGCACCACCAACTTAGTAACTTGAAGCAACCTAGATTTATATTATAGCTCTGTAGATTAGGAGTCTGGAAAGGGTCTCATTGGGCTAAACTCAAGGTATGAGCAGGGCTGCGTTTCCTTTTGGGAACTCTGTTTCCTGATGTGTGCCATGTCTTAGAGGCTGCCTGCATTCTTAGGTCAGGGCCATCTTCTTCTATCTTCAACTCCAGGGAAGGCTGGTGGAGTCCTCTAATTGCACCACTCTGAGCTTCTTCCATAGTCATATCTTCACCTGACTCCCTCCCCCCTCCCACTTTTATTTTATTAATTATATATGATAGTAAGATTTGTTGCCTCTTCCACTTTTAAAGACTTTGAATAATCTAGGATGATCTCCCTATTTTAATAAAGACTCTGTGTGTGTCGGTGAGACTGGAGGTTGAACCAGGGCCTTTCATATGCTATGCACGTGCTCTGCCATGAGCTACATCTGCAGCCCTGCATTCCTATTTTAAGATCAGTGATTAGCAACTTTAACTTTATCTGCAAACTTAATTCTCCTTTGCCACATAACTAACCATGTTCCTAGGTTTGGGGCGTAGGATATGGACATCTTTGAGGGGCCATTAGTCTATCAACCCTTTTAGCTATTTCTCCTGTTTTACTATCATATTTACAAGACCCCCTCCCCATGCAAACACACGCACTCACACATACACCCCCCCCACTCACACCCTCCCACCCCCACCACATACACTTACTTCCCTTCCTTCCTCTTCATCCTTTCAGTATGGTCACATCTCAGTTTTTGGTTACATTGATATTCCATATGCACATTATTTTTACTGTGCAAATAGTGTCAATGGCTGAGCCATATAGTATACTATAATGATACTTTTTTTTTTTTTTTTTGGTACTGGAAATTTAATCCAGGGGTTCTTTACCACTGAGCTACATCCCCAGCCCTTTCATTAAAAAAAAATTATTTTGAATTAGGGTTTCACTAAGTTACTTAGGGCCTTGCTAAATTGCTGAGGCTGGCCTCAAACTTGTGATCCTCCTCAGACTCCACAGTTACTGAGATTATAGATCTGTGTATTTTGAGTTAATAACGGCTTCATTTTTCCAAATTAGTTTTATTAATACTGATTATTAATACCCTGAGTCTCTGACAGTATTTTAAAACATCTCTGATTTATAACATATATTTATTTTCATTTTATTAATTTCCTACCCCCTGCCCGCTCCTTAGACTTCCCTCCTAGAGGCTCCAGCCCTCTCCTGTTCCTGTCCTTTGGCCTCTAGGCCTGTGGCATGACTCTTTTTTTTTTTTAAGGATTTTTTAAAAACTTAGTTGTAGATGGACAACTTTTTTTTTTTTTTAATTTATATGTGGTGCTGAGGATTGAACCCAGTGCCTCACACATGCTAGGCAAGTGCTGTACCATTGAGCCACAACCCAAGCCCATGTGGCATGACTCTTGCTGGGAATTCCCTTGCCTAGCTCTGGATGGGATTCTGTTTCCTCTTTGTTGATTTATTTTCCCAGGAGTTTCTGAGAAAGGGTCTGTGGAAGTCCTTCATTCCAGATTGCCACATTTGAAATGTTCTTATTCTACATTTGTAACTGATTGTTGGCTTGACTCATCTAGAATTTTGAGTTGAAATACATTTTCTCTTAGAATTTTGAAGGCACTGTTCTATTGTCTTCTAAGTTCCATATTGATGCAAAAATTTTGGATGCCATTCAGATTTTTCATCATTAATGGGTAATTTTTAGGATCTTCTTGCTTTATCTGTGTTCAATTTTCCTTGATTTAAAAATTATTGAGCTGGTGTTTTTATGTCCTTTTGATCTGAAGACATTCTTCAGTTTGGGGAAATATTCTTAAATATTTGTATTTAGTAATTTCCTTTTCTTTATTTTCTGTGTTTTGTCTTTAGAATTCTTATTAGCTAAATATTCTACTTTCTGGATTGAGTGTATAACTCTAAAATATTTTACTTCCTGTTTTCCATTTTATTATATTTTGGTTTTTCTTTTTGGAGGGTATCTTCAGCTTTATCTTAAGTCCTTTTTCAATTTCTTACTTTTGCTTTCATGTTTCTACATGAAGTGAAGCATCAGTCTCTGTTTTACTTTCTAAGTGCTACTTAATTCTCTAAATGTCTCCCCTCCCCTGCCTCCCACTGTTATTTTTAATTTTTATTTTTTTGTGGTGGTGCAGGGGATTGGACTCTGGGTGGAACAATATTGGACATGCTGGGCAAATGCTCTACCACTGAGCCATGTCCCCAACCCCCCTTTCCTTTTTAAATAGCATTCTATTCTTGTTTTATGGGTACAACCAATTTCCTTGTTAGTTATTGTTGTTGTGTTGGTTGTATTCTGCTCTTCCCTGCGTTGTCTGTTTCCTCCAAGCCTCTTTGTGCTTGCTTTGATTACTATATTTCCCACTGAAGCCATGCTTCCATGCATGCTGATCCTACACTGTCTGTTTATATCTTAAAGATGGACACTAAAATGGTCATTGGGCATCCTTGTGACACAGGAGGAGCTTATAATTTTCTTGTAGGATAAGAGAGCCCCTGTTTCTTCTGCTGGTGAAACCTGGGTATCAGTGCCTGTAGATATTTTCCCTGGGGCTTTCAAGGACCGAGTTTTCCTGGAGAGAATCTTGCCTGGGGTTGGGGTGGGAGGGTAGGAGCATGACTTGTGTGCATTCTGGGAGCTTTGATGGGGATCCATCTGCATGTTATCCTGTTTGCTCTGCAGCTTTTCACTCTATCTTTCTGTCTCTTGAAAGTTACTACCCTCTCTTCGGACTCTCTTCACTCTGTCTGAATCCTGAGCCTCTGGTGTTACTTGCCTGAACAGTGGACTTTGGAGGAGTGAAGTCCCTGGACTGAGCAGACTGCAGGAGGAATCTGGGTCTGATTGCTCCTTGCACTAACTTTCAGCCAACTCTCCCCTGTCTGGCCCCTTCCTGCTTCTCCCCTGAGAGTCCTTGTTGCCTCCAGTTCCTGAGCCTTCTTCATGCTCTGTGCCATGAGTTGGCCACTTGTTGAGTGGTTTCCTTTTGGCTTCACGTAGAGAATGGACAAAGCAGGAACCTAACACAGCTACTGCGTGGTGGTCGCCTCTCTGACTCCCAGAGTTCTGTTGACATTTGTAGTGTGCTGGTGTCTCCTTTCCATTAAGAAATAAATTCTTCTATTTTCCTTTTAGTGGGATTGTTGGAGACAGAAGAGGTGTTCATGGTGTTCAACCCTCTGATTTTATCAGAAACTTACTTCATCTCTTTATCCAAGTCCTTAAACCTGTGCCTGATATAGGTTATATTCCCAAGAGATATTTGTTAATGACTGGATGCATGTTTCTAAGAAGATATGTGCACAGTCATCAGATTTCAAGAGATTCCTAAACATATATTCTTATAAAACTAAATTCATCGTTTATTCTGAGATAGACATAATCACAGGCAGTGAATCCTGCCTGTTGTCTCCATGAGTATTGGAGGAGAAGCACCATGAGACAGCATCCTGGACTGTTGGTCTTATGAGTGGTGGTCTCCAGGTGCTATCTGTAGCACAATTAACTGCCTGGCTGGGTCTTTTGTGTCCTCAGCCTTCAAATGAGGTGCTGGTCAGGGACAGCTTCAGTTCTCTGCATGGAGCACCTGCTGTGTGCAAGGCACAGTGCTAGGGTCCTTGCAGGTGTCTCTTCTCAGACAGCCAGTGCTGTGTTTCATGGTTTCATCTCATTCTCAAATGTCTGTTATGGCATGTGTCATGCTAAGTTGATTGTTTGGTTTGTACGGAGTAAGTCCTCTGAATGTTTCACCTCTTACTCTCTAGGCTGTGTGCTCCTGATGAGAACTAAGTTGTAGTCATCTTCATGTTTCCTTCATCTACACAGTGGAGTCAGCTAGGGAACAGAAAAGCCATTTGCTCAAGGTCATGAGGCTGGATGGGACTGAGCTGGAGACAGATCTTTTCTCTTTGAGGGTGGCTCTTTTCTTGGTGAAGTGATTTAGGGGCGTAGAGTGCCTAGGAGTGTGGTCTCTGTCCTCAGGCTGCCTGCTACTGCCTTGGTCCCACATGAGTCCTAGAGGTCTCTGCTCTGTACCTCACCTAAAAAATGAAGAAAATCACGGTCCCTACCTCACAGTAGTTAGTGAGGATTAGATGATCCAGTGATGCAAGTCTGAGAACTGTGCCCACCATATAGGTAGTCACTTAGTAAGTGCTGGTCACCATTATTAAGAATGAGATGGGGACAGAAGTTACCAGTAGAGCCAAGGAGGTTTCAAACGGGAGACTCTGGAGTGGAAAAAGAATGTTGGCAGGCGGGGCTGTGTTTGTCAAGCTCGCTGGCCACCTGGAGAGGGACAAAGCTGAATGCTTCTAAGCTAGGGGCTGCTTTGGTCATGTGAGCTGATGTAAAAATGCCAGCATTCAAAAGGCCCTCTGAGTCCCTTAACTGGTCACTGGTACTCTGAACAAAGATCCTTTTGCTGCCTCTTTCTTCCTGGTTTGCCTCTACCTAGGCTGGCTCTTTCTCCTGTCCCCCAGCATGCCTTCTCCCCTCACTGTCTCCATCTTGGACAGTTGGTGTTACAGATATTTGCCATGTCCCACAGGGAGCAGAGAGGGGCGTCAAAGCGGTGCCTAGTGAGTAGGGACAGAAGCCAGGCATTTGAGCCGTTAAGCAGTTGGGGGCCTGGTCTTTTCTTTGAGGTGTCTTTCCTTGGTGATGTCCTTCCCACCATTTCTTCATCTTGCCAGCAGGCTCATCCAAAAGAGCACAGTATTCTAGGGATACTACTGTGTTTTGCTAGAGGAAGAGAGAGCTCTGTGTTAGCTTCAGGTGTGGGAGGGGCCTCTTTGATTGGCAGAGAGCCCTGCTTGCGTGTGGAGCTTTACCTCAAGAAGGGCCTTAGCAGCCACAGTCTCATCTCATCCATTAAACAGGTGTTGGTAAGGGTGTTAGACAGGGGGCCTGCCCTCCTGAAGTTTGTTTCCTCATTAACACCGAGAGAGCAGGACTCTCATTTTCCTGAATAGGCATTCAACAGTGCACTTAAGGTGACGAAGCAGGAAGGTTTTATTTAGAGTGACAAGGTGTGTGTGGGGAAGTGCAGGCAGTGCGGGTACTTTAGGCGTGCATAATGGATGTGGCATCCTGCCTCGTCCAAGTGGGCACACAGGTCAAGAAGTAGAGGCCGATGACATATATGAGGTCAGGTGTCTAGAAATGACTGACCCAGGACTGACCTGTGAGGAGATTGCATCCGGCAGTCAGCATTTTCCACATGACTTAGGAGTGCAGGTTCTGTCTGAGTACCAAGGATCAGAAGTACTAGGTTCTTAAAGCTTAACCTATAACTGGCTCTGCCAATCCATTTCCACCTGAGCCCTGGCTTTCCTTCGTCACTGGGGTGTTGTAGGTTGTACATAGTAGCTGTAACAGGAATGGGTGCTAAGTAGATCCTGGAATTGCCCTTCTGCTTTCAGGTCAGTGTGAAAGCTCATTACTCATTTATGCATTGATTATTGACATCAGCCTGTAGACTAACCTTTGAGCTTGGTTTCCCAGTATGAAAGGTCACTAGGACATACCTTATGAAATCCAAACAGTTTCTTTTATTGCTTGGAGTCAGTGTGGATCCTGGTGGCTGTGCACCAGAGCAGTTTCCTTGACTGATATGTAAGTAGATGATTCATCTGCAGGTTGCTCTTCTTGGAGTTTGTTTTCAGTCAGGGCAGATCCAGTGTGTGCTCACATCCTGTGAGCACAGAATGTTGATCAGGGGTTGTAGTTACTTATAATAAATGGACTTGGAAAATGGGGACAGTTTCCTGGTGTGTGGATATTAGGGAGTTTTTCCAAGGTGGCTGCAGCACAGGTGTTATGGACTCCCCTGTGCTTGGCCTTGCTTTCTAGACAGTCACACAGCAGGCTGTGACAGGAGACTGGCAGGATCTTGCAGCCAGGGATGAGGTAAGAAAGGCTGGAACCAGAGCTGGGAGATCTGAGTTGCTGCCCCAGTAGCCTGGCCAGCGGGAATCTGGGTAGAGACACCAAGGCTAGCATAAGAACTGCTTTTAAGGAGACAGAATGAATAGAGGCTCCAGAGAAAACAAATTCCCAACAGGGACAGAAATGAGAATAGCTAGAGGAAATTGGGAGAGCTTAGGACTTCATCAGGGTTTGATGGAGTTTGCTAAAAATCAGGTTGCCAGGCTCAAGAACCTGGGCCTACTCACTTTTAGGCTTTTTAGAACTATTTTGTGTTTGCCTCCTGGGGCCTCCGTGTTGCACATGGTACGTGAGTGAGCCAGCACTGGCAGGTGCGAGGGACAAGGTCCCCTAGGAACTGGGAAATATTAGTCATGCCTGTGCACTGATAGAAGATACGGCTCCTCACCAAGACAGCTGCTGCAGGAGGCCCCACTGCCGCCAGCCTGCCCAGTGTCCACATTCTTGGTGTTATCTTTAATTATTAAAGTCATAGGCTATTTAAATACTCACCTGAAGATGCATCATTGTGAGTAATTTTCCCTTCCTGGGATCAAAGGGGCTCCAGCAGAGAAGGTTTTTTTGTGGCCTGTGGTTCTGAATTCCCCAGGTGGCTCCTTTGAGGAACACACACCCAGGCAAGAGGAAATCCTGAAGATGGTCTTGATGGCAGGGTGCAGACCTTCATGGGCTGTCTTGTAGATTAGCATTTATTTTGAGTCCTTAATTTGAGGAGTAAAGGAGATTTTATATATATATATATATATATATATATATATATTTTAACTGTAGGCCAGGAAGACAGAATGCTGTTAGAAGATGTAAAATATTTAACATGCTGTTCAAAAAATTGAACTGCCCAGCAGCCTTTAATTGGTGGTGGTGCCTATGGCAACCTGCGTGGTTTTCAGGAGTGTCTTCTTGGGTCTCTTAGACTCCTCTGAAGGGATGGGTTGGGGTTCAGTCCTAGGTCTGGCTGGGCGCCCAAGAACTCGCCACTCTGCTTAACCCCTTCAGAAGTTCATAGTTGGAGGTCGTCTCTTTCGATAAGTAGAGAGGAGTAAAAGAGAGAAGGAGAGCCTATCATCCTTCTTTGCCTTGTTTGTGCATTCATCTGTTTTTTTTAGCATCAGAAATTTATTGGTTGCTCAAAACATTACATTGATCTTGACATATCATGTATCATACATTTGTTTCAAATGGGGTATGAATTCTTATTATTCCCTCGTGTACAGATTGCAGAATCACATGGTTATACAGCCACGTTTATACATACTGCCAAACACTCATCTGGTTTTATTGGCCTCTGCGAGTGTTTGCTGTTCTCCTTGAGCCTCAGGACTTTAGTGTGGAGGTTCCTTAGCCTGGAGTGCTCTTTCCTTCTTTCACTTTAACTCTGCTCATTGTCAGATCTCACCTGGAGCATCATGTGCTTAGAGTAACCTCCTCTGACTTCTAGACCAAGTTGAACCCTCCTGTGTGAGGGCTTTTCCCATGGTTCGGTGGTACTGGACAGAACATTCTTCACAGCGTTTGTCTGAACTGCTTTTAGGCTTGTCTGTCTGCCTAGCCCACAGTCTGTAGGCTCTTTCCTGCGAGTGGCCAGGCCTATTTCTCATCACCATTATATCCTAGCAGGTGCCTGGCTCCACTAATAATTTATTTATTCACTTGTTAAATTTTTGGTTCTGTACTAGATTCTAGAACTATAAACAGAATAAAACCCCCTGCTGTCCTTCCTCCCAGAGTTCTCAAACATCCAATAATGTGTAGGGAAAAAATGATCAATTGAAGTTCTGTTTATTCTTTAAAAGAAAAGCCTAGCTTTCTATTTATAGTAGTACAGATTTTATAATTAACTCATTGGTAAATATGCTCAAAGCTTTTTCATGAGCAGGAAAGCGTGATTAAGAAATTTGGTAACTGCGGCTCTGAGGAGAGGGAGGCATAGGAAAAAATGTGGTGAGCACTGTGTGGGGCAAGGGTGGCATGGAACATATGGGGCGGGGTGGAAATGGGCCAGAGAAGGACATTTCTGATAGCGGACAGAGGGATCTGCTTAGGCAAAGGCAGGGTGGCATGGAAGGCTTTGAGCATTGGGCAAATACTTTATAAGGCTGGAGTATAAAACAGGAGGAAGATCTGCTAGGTGCCCTCTACCGGGGATTAGGAGGGATTGAGAGTTGGGAATCCCAGATGGGTAAAACTGGGCAGGTTGGTCTAGTGGGAGAGAGAATTGTGTAAACACGCCCTAGGAGAAGCACAGCACAGAGAATACCTGGAATTTAGAAGAGGGTGGAGACTTTGGTTAGAAGGGATCAGGCCTCATCATGCTTTAAAAATTGAACATGCCCAAGATCACGCATATCCCTCTCTTCATCGCAGAAGTGGGTATTGGGTGGAGGGTGTTGCTCTTTCTAAGACCAACTTGAGACTTATTCATGAAGTTCTCCTTGCTCTTCTCCTGTCCACTGGGAGTTTTATCTTAATGTGATTTAGACTTCACCTTGGCCTGTATTTTCTGGGTTACAGTGTTGTATATGAATAGGGAAATAGCATATGGCATGTGTAAATACGCATTTTGGGGTTTTTACTTATCTGTGTAGTCATGCACACACCCTTCTTTTTGTGTGTGTGTTTTTAAGTCCTGGAATTGAAGTAATTATGTAATTAGGATCCACATAGAGTGTGGCTAGATAAGGTGTAATTAAAGAGGAAAGCCTAATTTTGGAAGAATGATAAGAGGTCATTTGACTCAGTCTGGGCCCGGATCCAGTTGTGGAAGAACAGTAAAAGGTCATTTGGATGTAGGGAGCTTGAGGCCACCCAGGAACCCAGACTGGCCTGAGAACTGGACAGATTTTGTTTCAGTTAATTGTGAAAGCCATTCACTGAGTATCCTCTTGGTACCAGATATTGTGGGAGACCCACGCCTGGGCAGGGAGCAGAAGATCTGGATCTCAGGGAGCATGGATGTGTAGGATGTGTTCTTGAGGACAAGTAGGAGGTTCTAAGGCAGAGAGATGACTCCTGGGGGGCCGCGTTGGGAAAGAATTCATAGGGCAGGTGGTATTTGAGCTGTGTCTTAAAAAGTAAGGAGAGTTTCAAAAGCAAGGACAAGAACTTTCTGGCACAATGGAATACTCAGATAATATTTGTAAGATGAATGCCAGTCTGAGGGGGGTGGTATAAGGAACATGGCCATGTTGGTGTGTGGTCATTTTGTGGTTTAGTTAGGCTCATACAGCTCAGGTGGTGCAGTATCAGTTATAAGGCCAGGAGGCCAATAGTGACTGTGCCATAGTGACTGTGTGCAGAGGACTCAGAGATCACTGTGCACTGCGGGGGTCAGGAGAAGTTTCCTTGTGGAAGAGTCTTAGAGTCTTGAAGGACCAATTGGAGAGGGGAAAGGGGAAAAGAAGGGAAGACTTCCCAAAGGAGGAAATGATGTAGGCAAAGGGCTGGAGAAGGAGCAAAGAGAAGATCATCAGACATAGGGGAACAGGGTGAACTCAGCTTGGCCACAACTTGGCTGATTTCTGGGGGTCAGGTGTGTTGGGCAGGAGAGGTTTGATCCATGGGATCAGAGGAGCCATGACAGATTGCTGGACAGTAAAGTGGCATGAAAAAAGCACGTTGAAGGAAGAGTAAGTGGGCCTTGGTAGATATGATTGGCTTCCAGGGAGTTCAGCCCCAGCAATTGAGCATGAGGTGATGGAGACCAGGCAGTGGGCTTGGGAGGATGGAGCCCTCTGGAGTCCTTTATTATTGAAGGGTTACTAGTCTTGCTGATGGAAGGATGAGGGAGATCAGACAAGGGAAGAGATACAGAGAATGGAAACACCTGCTATGTGTATGTTGGGTGTGTGTGTGTGTGGGGGGGGATCAACTGGTGAGGAAAGAGGATGTGGGCAGAGCGGTGTGTCAAAAGCCCAGAAAACCCTGTTCTGATTTCAACCCTATTCTTTTTCAGAGAACAAATGAAGAGGCCTGGGGCCAATTTCTTCCTCTTGTGATCTCCATTTCCTTGTTAGTGGGAGTTGCTGGGTTTATGGTGTAGGCTCATCTCAGACTTGTAGAATCATTACAGTTCTAGGGCTCAGGCAAGGGGAAGGGTCTGGGCTGGAGGTTTGTGGGGCTGCTCCACCAAGGTGAGAAAAGAAATAGCATGGTCCTTTTGGTTATGGAGTGGGCACGAACCTGGGGGTGGGGTGGTGCTCTAGTGACCAGGTTGGAGGTGGAGTTGGTGGAAGGGGGAGCCAAGGGAGTGGACATGACTCATCTTGCATGTCAGGGTGCTTTTGAGACTCTTTTGACACATGAGTAATATAAAAACCTAAGCTTATTCTGATATTGAGATAAATGCTCCTTTTTGGGGCAGAGCAGGGAAAGGGCTGAATCTTGAATTCACTGAAAGGAAATCCTTAGGATAGGGAACCATGGTGGTTAATGAATCCCCTACCCTGCCCCTCTCTCAGAGTCAGTATTTGGGAAATTTAAGGTCTCCGACCTTTCAAAAGTTTGTACAGACAAGAGTTCCTGGTAGAAGAAGATTTGGACAGGGCCTTGAAGGATGGAAGGAAGGAGTTTCCAGAGGAGAGGATGACTTCAGTTTATAGCACAACATTTGCAGTAGGGGTTCCAGGAAGAAAAGCAGGCTTTTTGAATACTCAGTGTGTATACCAGCTCCGTACCAGGTACTTTCCTGATCTTTGTTTCATAACATTTTCACCATTCCTGCCTTTATTATCCTGTTAGGGATACAGCATGTTGGGGATTGGAGGGCTGAGCCTATCTGCCCAAGGTCTAAATGATGGGGTGGGATCTCCTTTTATTCAGATCTCCTACTCCAATGGCAATACCCACCTCTGTCACCATTGCTGGTTGTCTGGGAAATGTAGGGAGGAAAAAGAGAATGATTTGTCTTTGTGACCCTTGCTTCCAAGTTAAGCACTTCCTAAAACTTTGATCCAACTGCCACCTGTGCTGCAGCCTCCTCATAGGGTATGACACTTTAGAAACTGATGATGCTGGCACTCAGAGCTCACCAGGTCTAAAGTGTCACTTACAGATTAGGAAACCGAGGCCCAGAAAGGAGAAGGATGTGCTAAGGTCAAGGGCAGAATGTGGATGAGAACTAGAAGACTCTGGACACTTGGGTCCTGTCCTTGTGGCTGTTTAAAGGCTCCCTGTGGAAAGTTTGTTTTTAGACAACAATGGGAACCTTTGTCTGGAGAGTTGGTCTGGGCTGGATTGGATCTGAAAGGTTCTCTGTGGATGTGTGCACGTGCACGTGTGTGCTTCCTCCCCTATAATCTCATGCCTTTGAACCAGCAGGAAGGATTCCTTAAGACCAAAGGTTAAGACCAAAGGCATTCAACAGGTGGAAAGGGCCTAGGAAGGAGGAAGAAGATCAGAAGCCACAGAAATAGAAGACTAAATGCTTGGCTAAAAGGAACTTTCCAAGTCTATAAACAATTGCTATCATTTATAGAACCCTCACTATACTGGGAAATCTTTATGTGTCATTTTTATGTCACTTCCAGGGCCTCCCCACAAGGTAAGTCTGTTTTATTGCCCCCATTTTGCAGATGAAGGAACTAATTAAAGACTGTGACCTACCTAGAGTCACAAAATTAGTAAGGTACAGAGCCAAGACTCCAACCTGGGTGTGTTAGTCACCATTCTGTCACTGTGACAAAAATACATGAAATAATCAACTTACAAGGAGGAAATGTTTATTTTAGCACACAGTTTCAGAAGTCCGTGGTTGCTCATCCTTGTTGCCTTTGGGCCTGTAGTGAGGCAACATGTCATGGTGGACACACATGACAGAGGAAGCTGCCCACCGCATGGCCACCAGAAAGCAGGAGAGAAAGGAGGGGACCGAGTCCTAACGCCCCTTCATGGGCATGCCCTCAATGGCCTGACTTCCTTTCATTAGGACCTACCTTCTAAAGGCTCCACAACCTTCCATTAGTGTCACAGGCTGGGGAACAAGTCTTCATACATGAGCCTTTGGCGAATATTCAAAATCCAAAGTACAGTACCAGGTCTGCCAATCCAAAGCTCTACCTTTAGTCCCCAAATGATTTTGTTGGACTAAGAGCACCAGGTATTTGAGCATTTGAGGGTACAGGGAATAGTACATTTAGGGAGATTACCATTTGGCAATGTTTCCTGACACAGGGCAATTTTACCCCCAGGGAACACTTAGCAATGTCTGGAGACATTTTTGGTTTTTACAGTTTAGGAGGTGCTATTGGCATCTAGTGTATAGAGGCCAAGAATGCTTCTAAACATCTTTTGCACAAAGCAACACCACACAACAAAGCATTACCCCACATAGTATGTTGTGTGCTGAGGTTAAGAAATCAGGCTCTTTGGGGACCTGGTTGTATTTTTACTATGTAGAACATAGGGCAAATGGAAGAGCCCATTTGAAGAACTTGAGTTGTTTATTTAGCTTCAGAGACTTCTGTTATACCTAAATGGTTATTTGCAGTTTGAGTTCCTCACTGACTGAGCCAAGAAAGTCTGGGGTAGTGGGTTGAGGCTGGGAGAAAAATTCCAGCAAGGTATGAGGGCTATAGTATCCCAGGACTATAGGAGGGATAGCAGGTGACAGGTGGGGTGCAATCCTGCCTCCTGGGAATTGTTTGGGCTACTTCAGTGTGTGTAACTAAATAAGATCAGATTAGGCTAACTGTGTCTTTTTCCTTTATTGAATTAATACTATGACTACTCATCCTCAGAAATGTCTGAGAAAGGGATACATGTGTTGCAGACACTCAGCTACAAGTAGACTATTTGCCAAATTCATCTGTTACTAGTTACTGTTTACCTCTAATGGCCCCATCCACTAACAGAACTGTAAACAAGTCTGGGGCGTCCCCAGGATCCTTAGCTTTTCCTTGAGCTTCTCCAGGCTGTTTTCTCTGAGCCTTGTCTGTGGTTGAGTCAGTCAGTGAGAACAGCCCTGTTCCTGAGCAGGTCATCCTGAGCCAAGTGCACACTGCTTTACTTGTCTCCCTCTTCCAGATCAGACATAAGAAGGTGTGTCATGTGTCCTCATCTCAGAACGTGTTCCCTTTGAACCCCTGTTCAGCTTGCCCTCTTTTGCTGAGCTTCTGCTCAGGCCTAAGGCTTTACCTTTACCCTGCTGGCCACTTCCTTTCCATCACCTGGGACCCATCCCCAGGCCTCACAAAGCTCTCTGGCCACTCTAGCCAACAGTGTCACCTCCCTCTTCCAACACTCTTTTCTCTAGGGACTCCTGTGCTTGTCTATCCAGTCATTAAATTCCGACGCCTTCTATGCCACTTTTTGACCTCTCCAGTGGCTCAGTCACTAACCAGCCCTGTGACCTTAGGTGAGTCACTTAACCTTAGGAGAAGGATCATGGCACGGAATCAGAGTCAAAGGAGTCACAGTTGTAGGACCTGGGGTATTTCTCTAAGGTCAGTGGAAATTCTAGTTCCCTTTTGGTCCCATACAGATTGTGAGAACCCAGGACGAATTGTTGGAAAACTCTCTTCAGACTAAATAAATAAACTTTAATATTAATTCTTTGCTCAGCGATTGTTTGTTGAGCGGCTGCTCTATCTAAGGGAGTGTGGTTAAGTTCCACAGGGGTGCAAAGGGGTCTCTTGGACCTTGCCCTCAAGGAGCTTGTAGCCTTGTAGGGTGGTGGGCATGTCTATGCCAAACCGTAACTGTGTAGACACTCTAGGACAACACTCTATGTCCAGCCTTGGGACTAGTTTATCACAGTGGTGCCTGTGCGCACACATACACACTCAAGTTCCACAAAAGGTGGAAGTTTTTGAGCCTTGTTCATCACATGCCTTACATGTTAATCAGCAGTCAGATTCATCAGTGGATGAATGAAGTAATGAATGATTTGTGTTTGGAAGGAAGGGGGTTAGGCTTTAGACCTTTGTGGGTGGGTGAGGTAAGCATTATAGACTGGGTGGAGGCAGGGGAAGAATGGCAGAGCAAACTTAGATGTAGGCATAGCCCTTAGAGATAGCAGTAGCTCAAGCCACGCTAGACAGCTGCAGCCCATTGTGATTGGACTGTGTGATAGGGGCAGGATGCAAAGACGGGAAAAGTAGTTTGGGGCCAGTTGGTGCAGTCTCTAATTCAGCCTTTGTTAAGAGGATTGGATTTATCCCATAGTAGGATGACCTCATGTTCCTGTTTCCTGGGATGGTTTTACCAGTTCTCCCAGTGTGATCATCAATAGTATCCCTGTCACTTTCCAGTATCTCTGTTTAGACAATAATTTGTATGATCCTGCAGTTCAGGAGAGGTATGGAGTCCATGCAGCTCTCCCAGTGGGATGTGGTCAGGCTGGCCTTAGGGAGGTCAGCGCCCACAATGCTTCATGGAGCCTGGAGGCAGGTGATGAGGCACCCTCTAGTTCAGGCCAGAGCCTAAGGATCTGTCATGGCATCCAAAAGAAGGAGGTGGTTATGAAACAGACTAAAGACCAAAGTGATACCACCCATGGTCTCTGAAATGGCTCCACATTGGCTCCTCCAAACATAGACCCATCTAAAGTGCAGGCATCCTGGACAAGCAATTTCTAAGTGGAAGTTATGACTGATTTAAAAAAAAAAAACAACAAAAAAACGACATTGTGTCTGTTTCCTGAACAATTAAAAGCCAGAGAAGCTTCTGCCCCTCCTCCCAAAAGGCCTGGTGAAACCCGCCGCTGTTCACTTGCCTAAACCCGGCATTGTTCCTTGGAATTTAAAATAGGTTATGAATGTGCTTGATGTCAGGAAAGATAAATCGGTGAGGAGGACTGTAGTCAATACATTCCCTTTTTAAGTAGAAACAATATAAAGAGCTTAATTCAGTCCTGAATCAATCTCACTTTGTTGCCGTGATTGTGTAAAAACCTGAACTGCTTTATGTCTGTCTCACGCTGTTTATATTCCCGATGTTCCCCATCTCAGCCAGCCCTGCACAGACTCTCAGCCTTTTTAGGCCATGTACAGCTCCCTTCTCTCAGGGATGTTTTCTTGCTCTTGCAAAAGGGTTGTGCGATGAGTGGTGATTTCATCTTATATCTAGACATGCTCTTCACGGTGACCATTCAGTGGTCTCTTTCAAGTGAACCTCCTTGTCTAGGACAGTTGGAAGGCTTTTGCTTTTTCCTTCCCATTAAAAGATCATTCCATTTGAAAATAGGTGATCACACACATGGTTTGGAAATCAGAACACTGTAAGCGTATACACTGAACATTTTCCTTCCCATTTCCACTGTGCCCGGCCCCCTGACCCTCAGCAGTCCCTCCTATTAGGTGGCGGAACATTCACTCAGTTGGCTCAGGTCAGTTCACTGTTTTGTTTTTTGTCCTGGTGGATGATCAATAACACCCTCTTTCCCTCTCAAAAGTGCCCCAGTTTAGGTGATAAATTATATATTATCCAATAGATAGGTGAGCACTTTGGTTAGTTTCCTGTATATTCCTCTGAGATTTCCATAGGCAGATAAAATACAGAAGGGGTAAATGTGACATTTAGTGTTTTTGTCACTAAACAATCTATCCTGGAAACTCTCCATATCAGGGAGGAGTGTCTTCATTCTTCTGTAATGTCTTTGTGAGCACTGTCTCCCCCGAATCCCCACCTTCCAATTTGCCGAGGCTGGCCTTGAACTTGGGCAGTCGCCTTCTCCTTACCTCACCAATTTAATTGCTATGTAGAGATTGTTTCTGTTTACCTAAAGAGAAGTGAAAGGCTGTGACAAGTGAAGGCAGCTTCCTTCTTAGGAAAAGTAAGTTCAGTAGTAGACTCATCCAGGAAGCATTTATTTGACACCAGATATGTGCCTAACATGGTACTAGGCACTTTGGATGAAGTGGGCCCTCCCTGCCTCTCCAGTTGCTTAAATCTTTTAAGGTCTATCTCAGATGCCGCATGCCTTTCAGGAGGGCTTTCCTGATTCAGTGGTGACAATTACTTGGCATCTCCAGCCATCCACTTATCTATCATTCATGTATCCATCCGTCTCTCTGACCATGTCATCAGCCAGCGTTCATTGAGTGGACTGTGTGCAAGAATCCGTGCTAGATATTTAAAAAGGAACCAGATTGTTGACAAGCTGCACTCTTGGGATCAGAAGGGTGAGCAGTAAGTGCACTGCAACGTGGCAGCTGCGTGATAACCTTTATGCCTGGGCTGCTTGAGGAAGCACAAAGCAAAGGGTGCCTGACCACTGTGGAGTGGGGAGGGTTGAGAAGGTCTTTTGAGGATGGAACCTTGTTTTGATTTTCTGTTGTAAGTATTTGCTTTACTCTTTATGGTTAGACTGGGGTCCTTCACATTATCTTCAGATCTAGCCCCCTCCCCGTCTCACTGTAACCTCTGGAGTAGTGTTCTGCATTTAATTAGCCATGCAGTATTTATTGAATGGAGGAGAAAAGCCCAAATTAATTAAATGAACCTAGAATCAAGTATATTAACACCAAACAGAACAAGTTCTTTGCTGTTCTTGGCCTTCACAGTTTGTCTATGTGACTGTGTCCTGCAAGGACTCTAAATTCATGCCTGCTCCTCCTTTTAGTTTCCTTTTATCAACCAAGCGATCTCTGTCCCTGCTTCTCCCCATTAGCATTGCCATAGTAGGGAATCCTCCCCGTGATTGTGCTACTTCCAAAAGGAAAGAGCTGCATGAATAGGACCCCTGGGCCCCACCCCCTTCTCTGGTCTTAGTTTCCCCTTTGGAACGAGGGGATGGCTATGACCCCTGAGGACCCTTGCACTTCTGACATTCCAAAAACAATGCTTTTGAGAATCCGCCTGGTGGCTTAGCAGATCCTTCTTTCATCTTCTAATAGCTCCAGCTTCCCTTGCAGTTTCCTGGTGCCGCAGGGATGATCAGTCCAGGATAAGAATGAGCCAGGCCAGGAAAATGACCTTTTAAAAGGGCCACAGGGAGAATGGGGATGACCAGATGCATAGCCTCTGAGCTACAAGTTGGGGTCAGCACTGCGAGGGGGTCCTGGTGATGGTTCCAGCGGCAGGGCTGTTTGGTTGTCATGGGTAGAACTTTTGGCTGAATGTTAGTTATTTCCTAAAACTGTGCAGAAGCAGCCTTCTGGGGACAAGGTGAGATTTGTTTAGCAATTCACACTCCTCCCTCTGTTGCCCTCATCTAACCTTCCTGCAGTAGCTTTTCTCAGGAAGTAGGGAGTGAGACAGTATTGCTCTGATAATACCAGTCCTTTTGGACTGATGTTGTGGGTACCAACTGTGTGCCTAGCACTGCACGGGGTGTCTCTACATGGCATAAATCACATGTTCTTAAACTTTGGGGAGCACAGGAATCCTTTACAGTCAGTGCTCTTTAAACATGTACACTTCTCTCTAGTGGGATGCAAGAATTTGTATTTTTAACATTTTCCCTAAGTTACGCAGGTTATATATGGATATTTTCAGCTGTAAGTAGCTGACCCCAAGTCAGATGGGCTAACCGTTGGGAGATTCATTGCCTCTCAGACAAGAGTGTTGTCATGTGACCGCAGTGTGAATTGTGCTCCCTGGGGTTGTGTGTGATGCGCGAATCTGAATCCAGACGAGGGTGAGCTTTAGAGTTGTTTCGAGTGACTCAGGGATGGCAGCAAGTCCCCAGATTCTTTCCATCTCTGCCACCATTGGTGTTAATTTCCTTTGCAGGCTGGGAATAAGATGGCTGCAGCATTTCCAAACATCTCAGCCAGACATAACATCCAGGGGAAGAAGGATATAGATTGATTCTGGCGTGCTCTCTCAGGAGTCAGGAAGCTTCTGGAAGCACCCCAGCACTTTTCCCATCATGCCTTATTGGCTGGATTTAAGTCATGTGTTTTCCCTGATCCAGTCACGGTTGACTGGAAGGGCATTGCCCTTCTGGAGCCAGGTGGAAGGGGGGGGGCAGAAAGTACCTGAACAAAGGAGAGGTTCTGTGAGGAAGGAGGGAGCGAGAACCAGAGGTAGGGAAGGCTACCACCAGGGCCCAGTGCACGGGCGGTTTACACAACCCACCCAGAGCTCACAGCCCTGTGTCATCCTGAACGGTCGGGGTTGTTGGTGAGGTTATCTCTGTTGTGCAGCTGAGGAAATGAGGCTCAGTGGGGTTTAGTGACTTGTCTTAGATAACACACCCTTGGGGTGTGGGGGTCGGGACAGAGGGAAGTGAGGTGTTCCAGAGGCCATTTTAGCCCTAGGAAAGCAGTCATCTTTGGCCTTCCTAAGGGGTCAAAGCAGCCCATTTTATTTCATATTTCTCTTTCAGGGCGGCAATAATTCGTGGCAGGAGGCCTTCCTGAGTAATTTCTAGGGGAATAATCCTCAGAGAAAAATATATTGTGCTTTCCCCACCTCCAAGTTGGCTGGGCCTGAAGGCAGTTGAAATAGTAGCATCAGCTCCTGTTTTGGGGGGTCCCCCATCAGCCGATGTGTTGGTTATTGTGCATACAGTACCTTAAATCCCGGCAACAACCTTTAAAGTTGGATTTATTACCCACACTTTATGAATAGGGAAACTGAGGCTAGGAAGGAGGTGGACTGAGGTGGTCTGCCCTGCTTGACGGGCTGGAGCCAGCAGGCAGCCTGCCTGACTCTGGTGGTGCTGCTTCTCCACCCCACGCCATGGCTTATCAGTGGCTGCCATCCTTGTTCTGGGCCTGAAGGAAGACTCTTGGGGAAAGGGGTTTCAGGGTCACATGAGTTCCAAAGGAGCCAAATGTTTCCTATGGGAATAATCCTCAGGGCATTAGGAAAAATATCCTGAGCATAATAAACACAAGAAAGAATCAGGAAATCTGGTTTGTTATATAGCAGCTAAAATGCAAGTAGGACAAACTCAAAAGCTTAAAAGGTTGTTGACCTTAAAAATGGAAGGTTCTGATAAAGGGTAAGAAAACCACGTGTGGTTCAGGAGATGAGTGATTAGTGTGGGCAGTGTGGCAGCAATAAGGGGTGCTAGACGAAGCATCTGAATTCCTCTCTGTGAGCCCCAGTTCTGCCGCTTTCAAGCTGTGTGACCTTGGCAAATGGCTCAACCTTTCAGGGTAGTTTCTGAGCATGTGAAACAAGGTCCTGATTGGCAGCTTGGTGGGCAGGGAGATCAGAGAGGTGAGTGGTGGAGCCAGCCTTGCCAGCTCTATAAACTTTGCAAAGGTGAGGCATGTCCGGGTATGAACCACAGACTTGGCACCTCCATGTTGTAACCTTAGTGCAGCGAGCTCTCCCTGGCTCTGAGCTGTTCTTTGCTCAGTGTGCACTGGTGCTGCAGAGACAGCTGAGGGCAAAAGTCTGGCTTTGACCTCACCTCCAGGTGAATCATCTTTGCCCAAAATGCAACTCTCTGGCTCTGGTTGATTGGAGTCCCTCCCTTTGCTTAGGCCTTGGGGAGTATTGTAAGGGAGACTTCTATGGAGGCTTATAGTGACCTAATGAGTACAAGGTGGGAAGAGGTTAGCACCCTGTGCTCAGAACAGAAGGTACAGACCATGGCGACTGTGGGAGGGCCCCGGGGCTTGGGAAGCTCTGGAGGAGCTGAGGGCTGAGAGTCAAACATGCGTTTGAGAGTGGACTACAGGTGGGTGTGTAGGAGCATCAGCAGGTGAGGCCCTTTCCCAGTGCAGCTAACACGGCTCTGATCAGAGTCCCTCTGGAGAGATGGTGACTTGACTTTTCAAATACAAACAAAGGAAATGATACCCCAGCCTCCACCCTCAGGGAAGTGCATCTACAACTTTATAGAGTTTTGAGTCTCTAGTAAGGTGGTAAAAATTAGTTTCTCCCTTCCATTCTTCCTGTCCATTTCCCATTTATTGAACACCTTCTAAACATTAATTGAACAGCATATACATGGCAAGCTGAGCTTGTGCTGAGGTTTCAAAGTCAGAAATCGTTGCTCTCCAGGAGCAGTCTTGTAGATAAACAAGATGATTGCAAAGCTGTGTGGTAAGTGCCAACAGTATGTGCAGGGTTCCCCCAGGAGGGAACACCTGATTGTGCTGGTGGGTGGAGGTGACACTTGACCTGGAGCTGGGATGGGTGGGAGGTGTGTTGGGTGGAGCAGTGTCTGGGAAGGCATCCTAGGCAGAGGATGGCAACAGATCCATTCCTCCAGTCACAAAGCTCTTGAAGTCATGCCATGCAATAGCGGTGACGCAGAGATGTATGGCATCTAGTCCATTCCCTGCAGCGTTCACAGTGGAGGTGAAGGGGAAATAATGCATATGACAGTGTGGCTGGGTGTGGACAGAGTTCTGTGGTAACACAGGGCTCCTCAGTTATTGATATTTGCCTATCAGTCTTTCTCCTGGGGCCCCATATAGGTTCTTTCTTTGGTGAGCTATTTGAGGTCCTTGCTTGCTGCCAGTTACCCTGGGGGTTAACCGTTTCCTTCAGCAATGTGGATTTCACTCTCAGGCATCTTACTTCCAGGTTTCTTCCTTATAGACCAAACCTTGGTGTCTTAGTCATTTTTTTTTTGTAGCTATAACAAAATAACTAAGGGGAAAGGATAAAAAACTGGGGGTGTCTCCCAGGTGACCATATAATGCTCTTACTTACTTTGTACATCAAATCTGTGTTTACAGATATAGTACCCCCCAAATGGGAACCCACATAGCAGCTAATGAAACATGGGAAACCTCTCTTGAGGTTCCCAAAGATGGTGGGAACCAGACTAGGAATTCTTTTTGTTTTGACAGAGAAATTGAGGCTGGGTGCTTTATAAAGAAAAGAGGTTTATTTAGCTCACAGTTCTGGAGGTTCAAGAGCATGGTGCTGGTATCTACTCAGCTCTGGAGAGGGCCTTATGGTGGATGGCATCACATTGGTGACAGCAAGTGAGGAAGGGACAGGAAGAGCTGGGGAGAGGCCCTCTGGCTCCTTATAACCACTCGATCTCTCAGGAGAACTCACTCACTCCTTTGGGACTTGTCATCCATGTGTGAGGGTGGAGTCCCCATGACTCAATTACTTTCCACCAGGTCCCACCCCTTAAAGGCTCCACAACCTTATCATGCCACACTGGAAACAAGCTTCAACACACGAGCCTTTGGGGGACATCCTCAAACCATGTCTGAGCCCTAGCAACTGATAAGGAGTTGAATTGGGCAAGTCATTTCACCACCTTGGGCTTTATTTTTCTCTCTAATATAAGTAGCCTATTGGAGCTGTTCAGTTTTTCTCAAAAGGAACAAATTACCTTAGAATGGCAAGAGCCGATGGTTGAAATCTGGTCCTAGGGGGTGGCACTTCCTCCCCATTCACTCAGTCAACCTCTTCAGGGGTGGGGTCTGGGATTCTGCATTTAACAGGCACTCTAGGCGAGTCTCTAGTTTTGGGACCCCTGAGCTACATGATTTCAACCTCCGGTCTTTCATTCTTTCATCTCCACAGCCACATGTCCACAGGAACTGGAGAAGCGTTCGCATTCTTGTTGTTGATATCCTTGCAATGATGCCTTCAGCAAGCTGCTCTAAGTTTAGTGTCTGAATTTTGACAGCGTATGCTTATGAGCTATTCTGCAGGCTGGTCCTGATATGCCTTAAGGAAGAAAAACCTTGTTAACATGCACCCGAATGTGAATATCAAAGTCTGTTTATGAGCTGAATCATTTCAACAAACATCCATCTCAACTTTTCATCTCTGGTTTTGGAGTGTTTGCCTGGTTTCCCTTTTCTGAGTCATTCTCTGTTGGCCTCCTGCATTCTGATGAGGTCATTTGCATTGTCTCACATCAGGGCCAAAAGTTTCAGTTTCTCTTTGACAAGAATCAGAATTCCTACTTTGGTTCCCACCCTGCCATCTTTGTAGGGTACTCAAGAGTGGTTCCAATGTTTCATTAGCTGATATGTATGTTTTTATTTTTTGGTATTGTGGCCAAAATCACAGGTTTTAGTGTATAAAGTAAAAAAACAAAAAGCAAAAAACTTCATACAGCTTCTAGTAAGATTTCCCATTTTTTTTATTCTTTCCTTAAAATCCCCTTGTAGTCTCTAAAATTTAACAGTGTTGTTAGGTTTAGAAGCTTTTGCCCCACAATTATTCAGGCTGATCTCTTTCAGATAATTCAAGTATGAATGAAATAGTTCTTGGGCAAGGGTTGGACCAGGCATGGCTGTGTGTTCTGACCCATAATGAAGATAAAAACTTTGAAACCTAGTATATACTAAGCTTAAAAAAAAAATCAAGGACTTTCCAGCTTGGCATGGTGGTACATGCCTGTAATCCCAGCAGCTTGGGAGGATCACAAGTTCAAAGCCAGCCTCAGCAATTTCGGGATGTGCTCAGTGGTAAAGTGGCCCTGGGTTCAATCCTTGGAACCAAAATTAAAAAACAACAACAACAACAAATAAACAAAAAACCTTTCTCTACATCTGTGATATGACTTTCCTTGTTGAAATCAATCTGTAAGAAACACAGAATTCTGCACTTTCAAATTTTGATGAACTCCTCGACATTATGCATGTGGGGAAATTCAAAGTTCTCTTTAAATGAAGAAAGTGGTGGCTGCAGGTGGGCACCAGGAAGGCAGAGCGAATCCTGTTCCCCACAGGTCTCTCACAGTTTTTTGCTTCAGTGGGTGTCGAGTATGTGGCTTTTTTTTTTTTTTTTTCCAAAATGATAGGCCAATAATTAAACCATGAAGGCATGGAATTCAAAGGGTGGATCAGTGTGGTTTTGAATTTGCCCTTGATTCTTTCTGAAGTTTAATTTTCATGGAAATATCAATTAGATGCAGGATTGGTTGCAGTGCAGAATGGCAGAGATGGGGGAAAGGCAGACGTTGTATGCATGTTAAGTACTTTGGTACATCTGTTAGTTATTTGTTATTTGCTAGGCACTTGGTTAGATAATCCCAAGACACTGATTGACACATATCTTCCTTTTTTGTTGTTGTTGTTTAGGAAAACTGAGGCATAGAAGTGTAGTAATTGTTATAAATTTATATAGTGAAACTATTGAGTCAAGAAGGATTTATAGAACACCTCTTGGCTGGAGTACACATGAATTCTATTTAGCTTCTAAAAAGATGTTAGAAGTGATACAGGACAACTGTACACTCTTTTTTTTTTTTTTTTGGTGTGTGTGGGGGGTAGAAGTACTGGTAATTTAACTTAGGAGCAATTTATCTCTCTCTCTCTCTCTTTTTTCTTCTTCTTTGTTTTGTGGTGCTGGGGATTGAACCCAGGACCATGTCCATGTGATGCAAGCACTCTACCAACTTAGCTATATACCCCCAGCCCTCAGAGGCAATTTAATGCTGAGCTACATCCCCATCCCCTTGCTTTTTAAAAAATTATGAAAGAGGGCCTGCTAAGTTGCGGAGGCTGACCTTGAACTTGAGATCCTCAAGTTTCAGCCTTCTGACTAGCTGAGATTGCTTTGTGGCATTTCTGTCACTTGGTTATTTGGTCTCTGCTTGTTTCTCTCCAAGGAAAGGGAGCTCTGTATTCACTGAGGCTGTTCATTTTATTTTTGAAGATATCTCATTGTTGGAATTCTTTAATATGAGCTAAAATCAGCCTATCTTATTGCCATTTTCTCCTTTAGGATCTGTGTCTCACTATTTTTGCACCCCACAATTAATTTCTTTATTCAACCCTATTCATTGAGCACCAACAATGTTTTAGGTTCTGGAGGGAAAAGGGTAAACAAGATAGGCAAGGTTCTTGTTCTCTTGGAATTTAGATTTTGGTGTCAGTATGGTGGAAAAAAGATTGAACTTTATGTTAGAAGACCAGAGCACAGACCAAAGAAATTTATAATAAAGAAAGAAAAATGAAGGTTTTGGTAGTATGTATAACCTGTAACAACTTAGAAGAGACACTTGTTTTCATTTTGTTTTATAGAGCACATTATCCCAGTGAACCTTCCACAGCAGTACAAGTTCACTGGGATAACATGCCCTGTAAAATGATAATTGCTAATTATTAAGCATAGTAGCTCTTTCTTCTAAAGAGTAGTTCTTTCTCAACGCCTGGTCCTTGGGCCAGTAGCATCAGCATCACCTGGGAACTTGTTAGAAATACAAATTATTCAGTCCCACCCTAGACCTGATGACTCTGAAACTCAGGGGTTGGGGCCCTAAAATCAGTTTCCCAAGTACTCCCAGGTATATGTGATGCCTGCCTGCACTAGTTCAAGAACTGTGACTGTGGCTTATCTCAACTGGATTCACCTGAGAGTAGGGCTGCCCAAACTGCCTGCTGTCTCCCAAAAAGTCAGATGAGAATCTGGGAGTGGGGCCCCTGAATTGGAAACTATCCAGGTGATTGCAGAGGCCACCAGGTCTGAGAGTGTGGTTCTGGCCACCGGACTCAGCCTGGGAGGGAAGGACAAGGACAGTGGGAGAGGAAGGAGCACAGGTGGTGGTTTAGGTTCACGTCTTACGTGACTTGGTTTGAGTCAGGCTCTCCTCCTTCCTGGGTCTGTGGCCTTTGGCAAGAGGATTCTGGCCTCAGAATCTTTATCTACATAGTGAGGATAAGAATGCCCATCCCTGGGCTGTTGTGACAGTCAATGGATGATGTATGGAAGCCCCCAAGGCTGTGCCACGCACATGGTGAGTGACAGAGGACTGAACTCACTTGTCCTAGCCGGTGGTGTTTGAAGATGATGGTGCTCACTTTTCTTCCCAGCCACATTCTCCACACTAAGCCTCATTAGCTCTTCCTTCTGGAACATAATTTCCAGCCTCTTCTTTTGTCCAGTATTCTTTTTTAAAAGGAGGTGTCCACTTTGATAATATCCATTAAATTATATGCATCCACTTTATATCACTGTAATTCTACTCCTTAGAAATTTTCCTATAGGAATATTTGTATATGTGAGAAAAGGTTTGTGTGTATTTCTGTGTGTATGGTGGGGGCAGGAACTGGGGATTTAATCCAGGGACACTCTACCACTGAGCTATAGTATTCCTTGCCTTTTAATCTTTTTCATTTTGAGACAAGGTTTTTGCTCAGTTGCTGAGACCGGCCTTGAACTTAGAGATCCTTCTGCCTTAGTCTTCTGGTCGCTGGGCTTATAGGTGTGCACCAGCGTGCTCAGTGTATGTGTATTTCTTACAGCATCATGTGTGATAGAAGGCTGGAATAACTTAAATGTCCATCAATACAGAACCTCCATGCAGTTGAGAACTGTGCAGCCACAGAAAGAGTGAGGCAGCTCTTTGAGTACTGGCATGGGACTCCGTGGGATGTATTTTTTAGTGAAAAAGCAGAGTATGAAACTGTACATATAGTGTGCTACAGTTTGAGCAAAAAAGGGAGAGAAAAGCAGATGCTTTATGTATATATGTATGTGTGTGTGTGTATAATATGCACACTTACATACATATTTATGTATATATGACCTCATTGGATATTTTATCTATATATTTATTATTATATTATATATATTTATTATTATAACAGATGTTTTATATATACATACATATATATATATAACCTATATTATATTTGTATATCTCCTCACTGGAAGGATATATAAGAAATGGGTTGTGTTGGTTGTCTTGAGTTTGTTCCGGGGTTACTGCAGCAGTAAGTGGAACAGACTTTTCACTATAAGTCATTGGGTGTGTTTTATATCATGTGATGAGAGTTCATTAAAAATACATTTAAACTGGGTATGATGGCACATTCCTCTAATATATATATATTTATATTTGAGATAGGTTCTTATGAAGTTGCCCAGGCTTTCCTTGAACTTACGATCCTCCTATCTCAGCTTCCCAAGTAGCTGGGATTACAGGTGTGTGCCACTGGGCTTGGCCTGTCCTAGTTTTGATGCTATTGAAGATTGCATTACTCTTGGCACTGTGGGCTCTGATGAACCTTGTGGTCAGTGACAGTGCCCTGCTGTGTTTCACATGAATGGTTGTGGGCAGGTCTCCTAGACTTGAGGAAGTTGAGAACAGCCCCCAGTCTGTACTCCCACGGTTAACTTTGTTATTGTCCCAGAATGCTAAGCCTTCAGGATAATTTCAGTCTTGATTCTGTCATCTATAGCATTAAATCTTTCCATTTTGTGCCACCTGAGGGTTTTATAAACCTTCCTCCTGTTCACATCATTCTTAAAAAGACATTGGACACCAAATGTAGTATCACAGAGCATCCAAGTAATTGTGTTGATGGAATCAACCCACAAAAAACTGAAAGTTTAATTATTTTCATGTCTTGTCACTATTTTGTGATCTATCTCAATTTATATCTCCAACTACCTAATGGAATAGACTATCTTTTCAGCTTTTACAAATAAAAACTATGTCATTAAAAAAAAAAGACATTGGACAGGGTATGGCTAAGAATTCAGTCCTATGTCCTGCTGTCAGTAATCTTTCTCTAGCTTATCATCAAGACACTGATGATACCAGTGTCTTCATTTACTTCCCAGATGTGTGTTCATTGTGTGCCAGGCACTGTGCTGGTGCTGAGGACACGCAGAGGACATAAGACAGCCTTCTGGCTTAAAAAGAAAAGATCAGTTCATACAGAGGGAGGCAGACTTTTCTGTAAGTGGCTCAATGGGTAAATATTTTCAGCTTTACAGACCATACATACTCATGTAGCAGCTCTGCCACTGTAGTGCCAAGATAGTCATAGACTGCAGGTAAATGGATGTTCTAATAAAACTTGACAAAAACCGGTCAGGTAAGGCCATAGTTTTCAGATCCCTGGTCTAGTAGGAAGGCAGACAGGTGGCTCAGTGAGGTTTAATAAGTGCACAAGGAGGTGTGTATAAGTACAGTGGTGGCCCAAAGTGAGGAGTGACGGACATTCAGTTAGGGTAGTGGTCAGCTAGTTTAGTAGATGGTAGTTCAAATTGCTTCACTCTATTTTTCTAACTTATCTGTAAGTAAGCCATGGTAGGATGTTTTTGATGATTTGTTGAAGTCCAGATGCATGATATCTCCTGCATCTCATCTGATCTACCAACTTGGTAACCACCACATGAGAAAATTGAGTGTATTTCCAGTGGTCCTTGTGTACCCAGACTGCCTTTTCCCAACATTCATATTATTTTTTAAATATCCCCCAACCATTTGCTGTGTAATTGTACCAGGAATCATTATCGCTTTATAGTTGTCAGAGCCCATTTATTGGTGGAGATCAGGAGCACTTGCTTTTCTACTTTAAAATTGGTGTGTTGGCCCACATCCCATGCCCTTAGACCCCTTTTTTTCTTTGTGTGATTTTTGCAGTTGATCAATAATAGTTATAAGGAACTTTTATGATCAGCTAAAATATGTATGAGAGAAATTATATGTTGTCTCCCAGAAAAATTGGAACCACATCAAGAAGTGGAAAGATGGCTGAAAACAAGTCACTCTTGGTGCTGCCCCTCTAGTACCACCCCTGGTGATGATTTTTGTGTTGGCTTCTGCCAAGAATGTGAAAAATAACCCAAGTTTACCATCAGACTGCTCTGGAAGGGCTGTGTTTTATAATGAGAGCCTGATGTGTAAGCTAATTAGCAAAGTTTTAGAGAGGCTTGACTCCAATATGTTCTGAGGGTTGTGGTGGCATTGAAGCTGAAGGGGTCTATTTCACCTGGGCAAGGGGATGTCCAAATGGTGCCATAGAACAGGTGACCCTTTGTAATCAAGCAGAAATAAGAGTTGGAGGAAGAAAAAAAATCTAATTGTGTATGACATGTGATCATACCCACATGACAAATGTTTATGCAAACAAAAACCTGCATTGAAATGTCCCAAAATAATATGGTGGTAGGACTGTTGATAGATGTGGTTGTATTTTCTCTGGTTTTCCCAAGGAGAGTCTATTGCCTGTTGTAATTATTTTTCCAAACACCACACATGCATGCCCCAGTCCTCAGGAACTCAGGGTTGCAGAGCTTGGCTGTATCCCTGCAGGGTCTGGGAGTTTGGAGCTATGTCTCATGCACTCCTGGCATTTTTGCGGGGAGGTACCAGGGATTGAACTCAGGGGCACTCGACTGCTGAGCCACACCCCTAGCCCTATTTTGTATTTTATTAGAGACAAGGTCTCACTGAGATGCTTAGTGCCTTGCTAAATTGCTGAGGTTGGCTTTGAACTCCTGCCTCACCCTCTGGAGCTGCTGGAATAACAGGTGTGTGCCACCAGGCCCAGTCTCACCCCTGAGGCTGGGCATAAGTGATGGCTGAGGATGCAGTAGAGAAGCTAATAATTCTCTGATAGCCTAGCTCTGGGAAGAATCTGGGATTCAGTTTTCAACCTGAAAGTTGGAAACAAATCTTAGAATGCAACCTTAATAAATGGTGTGTGTTATTCCTTTGCAACCCAGCCCGATTGGATCAGGTCTTGCTTCCCTGTGCAGAAACCTTTCATATAGCAAAGATGAATCCCTTAAAAATGTTCAAGTACTCTGAGTTCAGTGGCTCATGCCTATAATTCCAGCTATTTGGGAGGCTGATGCAGGAGGATGACAAGTTTAAGCCCAGTCTGTGTTATATAGCAAGACCTTGTCTCAAAATGTAAATAAAAAGGGCTAAGGATATAGCTCAGTGGTAGAACACTTGCCTAGCATGCAGAAGGCCCTGATTCCTGTATGACCCCAATAAATAAATAAATAGAGTAAAATAAAGAAATAATATTTTAAAAATTCAAGTGCAAAATTGTGAGGTAGTGTTTTGGGAAGTAAGTGACCATATAGGAGCTGTAGAGAAAATGTTCACATGTTTATTTCTGGCAGGCAGGTTTCCCACCCCAGCATTCATTCATTTCCACCTGTAATATCTGCATGCAAAACGGAGGGCACCCAGAACTGGGATGGCTTCCAGACCTTCCAAAATTCTGCCTCACTGCTCCCCACTCCACCAGGGGGAAGAAGTGTAGTTGTTGGACAGTTGTGGGTCCTGCTTTTGACACTGCCTCTTAACTCACCATATGTTTGTGGGCAAAGTCTTTGAGTTTGGCTTTCTTTCTTATTAAATTGGGATGATAACATTTGCCTCACAGGTGTTGTAAGGGTTAATCGAAGGTAAGCAGCCGCCCAATGCTTGACCTATAAACAGGTGCCTACTTTCTCCTGGCTGCTGTTATTTTTGTACTGTTAGTGCCAGCCTTGTAAATCTGCTCCTATATGTCCTGCAGGTGGTCATGCGGAAAGAACTCTGGTCCTGCATTCATTATCAGTACTTTGCACAGGTATAAATGATTCTGAATAATGATATGAAGTTGGTGAAGTGTGGGGCACTGGTGAGGTTTGTGGTCCGACAACATAAAATAACATTTAGAAAAATTTTTCTCTTCAGAGATCGTTTTTTTCACCAAAGGCTTTCTGCAAGATTCCTGAAGGGTGGAATTCATGAAATGTCAGGTGCTGTGTACCATTGGATGGCATTATGTTGAGGAAGGTGGTGTTGAGCTGGGAAACACGCATATGTTAAGTAAGGCCTTAAGAAATATGTGTTGTTTGAGTGGAAAGACAAAAGAGGAATAATCAATAAGAGGGAGAAGAAAAAGAAGGAAAGGGGGCATCTCTGGGTTGGGTCTTAGGACCATGTCCAAGCTTTACTCACCCGACTTACCTCTCTAGCCTATAAGCACATGGGGGCCTGGCTCTGAGCTTTAGGATGCCCACAAAACTTGCCTCCTTGAGTTAGTGAGATGACTTCATTCTTTGTCTGGGACATCCCCATTTTGATTTTTCTATGACCCTCAGATGCAGTCTTACTGGTGATAGAAACAGGATAAAATTAGGGGAGAAAGTTCTGTCCTCAAGCAGGAAGGTTTGGAGGGTGGGGAGACTGGTTCAGGAGCTGCCTGACAAAGGATGATGGGAGACATAGCCAGACTATGTTCATCAGCATCTTAAGAGGAGAAAGTCGTTTCCAAATTGGGGTTGATGTGTTTCTCCGTGACGCTGAGCATTAGCGCTCTACACCCATCACCTCTGCCTGCTGCTCAATGTCACCTGTGTCTGAAGGCATGGTGGGACCTTCCCTCCCTTTTCTCCATTCTTGACCCATCACTGCTGTTTGGGGACTGGGGAGACAAAGGGTCAGGCAAAGCGGGCATCTTGAGAGCTTAGAGGTCTGGCAAAGAGTCAGTGTTTAAGAAATACTGTCTGTCTCATTGTCTGGTGCAGATACCCCCCCCCCCACCACCACTGAGTAATATTACTTCAATTTCAGGGTATGGATCGAATGGGAACCATTTTAACTGTGCTTTGCTTTTAGATATATTTCAACAGTAGGGTAGATGGCATCCAGAATACTCAAGCTATTGTATAAAAAGCACTTTAAAGATCTTTTTGTAGAAATGTTCATTTTGACACATTTTTCAGAGTGAAAGTCTGTTTGTTTTAGTTTAGCTGCCTTTTCCCTAATTTGGAGATCCCTAGCTTTTTATCTAATAGATTAGGTTTATTCTTGGCCTCACTGCATTCTTTTAAACTCCTCTATTTATTGCCAAATCTTAGTAGTTTTTTCATGCCTTTTCAGTGTGCAAGCATAACACTGCCTTTGTTTTTAAATCACTGAAATTTTTATTTCATAAATATCTATCATATTTAATCTGAAAGGGATTGTTTGCCGAGGTGGTATATTCAGGCACCTAGGGTTTTTTTTTTTTTTTTTTAACAGAAACTGGAAATGTCTTTAAATTCTGTGTTTGATATTTTATGTTGCTGGGGGTCCGCTTCACATTTACCACTTTTTTTCTTTACCAGGAGATTGGTGATGATTTAGTCTGATGGGTTTGGTAGGTTTTGTTTTGTCTTTGATCCTTAATGTTTAGGGAAGAATTGCAGAACTCCCGTTTTAAGAGGCGGGGAGCCCTTGGAGAGTATGACCAAGGCCATGAAACTTCAGGTTGGGGTAACTTGACATCGGGTTTTCTCTTTATACCATTCTATTGTCTTTATTTTTCCTACTCCCTTTATTTGTTTTTCTTCTTTATTCCTATTCCCCTGCCCCTGAAATAGATTTTATACGTATTGCTAGATTTAGTGCATCTAGGCTTATGACGAAGAAAGATCCTTCTTCCAGTTCTCCCCTTCTGCTCTTCATTATAGTCCATGTTTTATTTTGAGGAACATTTTTACACAATGTTTTGGCCATTTTTTCTCTATGCCTTGCCACACGTGTCAAATTAGTGTGGGTTTTGCAGAATATGAAGGCTTGGGGTCATCCAGATACAGATGTAAGCTCTTTCGTGACTCCTATTTTGGTGCTGCTTCAACAGGGTAAGGGTGCTGGGGATGATTGAGCCCACCCTTGGTGGGGTCTAGCAGCAGGGATATTCATAGGAGCTGGTGACGGCCTTGGCCTGTGTGCTGCTGAAGCCCAGCCAGCACCAGTCTCCTTGACTGCGACTCTGCCCATTGCTGACTCCGCATTTTGGCTATTGAGTTTTGGCTTCTGAAGTGTCATTTGTATTGGCCATTTAGCCTGTGCTATTCCACAGCCTTTTCATCATAGGAATTATACAACTTGAACATTTTTGACCTTGTAAGGCTTTGTAGAAGAGACTGTAAATTCCAGATCTCTCTGTTCAGCAGTGCAGAGGCTGAAGCTAGGGAGACTCTGTTACTTGGATGGATAGCCTTAGCCTTAGGCTGCCCCTGATGTTGGTCTTGGGCATATGTTTGAACACATCCCAGAGGGGCTTGTGCTGCATAGAAGATTGCTGATGGACCCAAGGGGGACTTAGAGACAGATACCTGCTTTTTCCCCAACATAAGCTTTTTTTTTTTTTTTTTTTTTTGCTGCACAAAGGAAGATTTGGGTTTATCTAAATAGATGTATACAGTCTCCTGTCTCTTGTTGTTTATCTTTTGCTCATCCCAACTCAGTTTCAGGGTAGCTACTAGACAAGTTGGTGGCCTCTGTTCTTTTGAGAGAGTAAGGACCGCTAACCTCTAGTTTGGGTGAGAAAGAGCTAAGCAGAAACATAGCTGGGTCCTGGGTCAGGCATATGTGGTTTCTTGATGTGACTGGCAGATTTGTTTCTGGGCCCAACAGCACTGAGTTTCCTCTCTAATGACCATGGTCCATTCGTACCTTACTGGGGAGGAAGCTTCTCTGGAGTCTGAGGCAGTGAGTTGACTTATGCTGGGTCACATGTTAGTGGAAGAAGCAGAGCTAGAATTCTATTTATTTTGTGCAGTGTGTTTTATACTTTGTTGCATTTGCTTTTCAGAGTCTTCTGGCTCCTTCATGGAGTCTGGAGATACTTTTACCCAATTTGGGCATAAATAGCTGAATATGGCTAAGTACATATACTTTGCAACCTGAGAATTGGGCTGTAGTTCTAGCTCTGCTACCTATTAGCTATGTGATCATGAGCATGTTCCTTACCTTCCTGACTCACTTTCCTCATCTGTAATATAGTGACTGTACCCATCTCATTAGGTTTTAAGGGTCACCCAGGACTGTTCCTAGTACATGTAGACACTCAGTAACTTGCAGCCAGAAGCATTCATTTCCATGCTTGCTGCAGAGTTCCTGCTATTTTATGCCTGGAGTTGTCCCTCCTCTTTGATATTGCACAGGGAAAGCTGCAACAAATCCAAGCCTGTCTGGATTCCTGTACCATCTTCACATCATTCAGCACATGTCCTGTGAGCAGACCAAGGCCTAGGGGGATCTGCACCCATTGGAAGAGAATGCCCGTGGGCTTAATGATAATTAATAATAATAATCAGCCATTTGGGTTTGGTGATACAGCAGAGGCAGATTGGTTTTACTGAAGGAAAAGAGAGTTGTGTGTTTCGTCAGGTAGCCCTCACAGATCTCTAACTTGTATGTCATGTGCAACCAGCTGCATGTGAACTCCTCTTCCCCTTACCCATCCCTACCCAGCTGCTTTGGTATGATTCATTCTACAAGTATTTGAGTGCCTACTGTGTCCCAGGCACAGGGCAGAGTGCCAGAGAAAAACACATTGAACTAAAACAGAGCTGGGACTCAACTTCATGGAGCTCGTGGGGTGTAGGGAAAATAAACATTAAGCAAATAAGGGTACCTTTAGAATAAGTGTCAGGCTATGAAAAGGAGGTACTTGGAGCTACTTAAGCATATACTAGAGAGATTTAATTCACTCTGGGAGTCCAACGAAGGTTCCCAAAGAAGTGGCAATTGAGCTCAGAACTGAAGGAAAGCCAAAGGGGAGGGAGAGCTTGACCTCTTGTACTACGACTGAGCCCACCACCCTGCCTCCTTTCCTTGGTCTTTTTGGAGGCAGTTAGTTCTACAGTCAATAATTTCAAATGTATGCTATTAAAAAAATCATACTTTCTAGAGCAAAAATAAAGTGCGGCTGCTACTTCAGGAGTTAAGCTGTGTAAACTGTGACCATTTGTTGGGTGTCTGCTGTGTGCCGGACACTATGTACATTGTCATTTAATCTTCTCAACAGTCCTGCAAGGTATAATGATTTCTGGGTGAAGAAATCGAGGCTCAGACAGGCTAAGTGCCTTGGATTGGTCTCATGCTGGTTAATGAGTAGGAAACTGGGATTTGAACCCAAACACGTCCTTCTGCCTCTCCTTCTCATGGGTAGGTGTTTGTGGCTTGTCTTGGGGATCCAGCCACTGGCTCCAGGTCATGTCCATGGAAAAATGCAATGTGAGTTCCAGTCCTCCAATTATAAATGAACTTTTGGCACTTGGCCCGTTTATCATTTGAGGCTCATTGTCTTAATTCTGTGTCAGGTCAGTATCAAGGCTGAGTGGATCTGTCTCTTGGTGGTTTTAAATAGCCTTTTCAGTTCAACTCCACGATTAATGGAAGGTGGTCTTAAAAATAGTCACTTGGGGTGAGCAACAATGGACCAGATTAAAAAAAAAAAAGTGAATTCCATTCCTGCTTCCAGCTGCATCCCTGTGGGCTGTGGAGAAAAGAAATTGGCGTGGGTTGGTAACTTTTAATTACTTGAAGTAATTAAGTCTCCAATGGTGGTGTGGCTTGTCAGTAAGTGGGCTCTGGGTGGGGGTAATCTATTCCAATCATTTCATCTCTCAGAGCCCCAATCTCCTTATCTGCAAAATGGGGTAAAAATGTTGGTTGATCCATCTCAGCCATACTCTGAGATTCAAATGAATCATAGAGCTTTAGGACTAGGAGAGGAATCTCTAAAATAATATTTGAAAGCATTTCTGTAGTCCTGTGCAAAGGGTGTTGCTTTGGCTCCTTTATCACTGTGGGTCATATTATTAATATCACAAGACACTGGTTTTCAAATTTTAGCTGCATCACAATCACCTGGAAGTCTTGTGAAGACACAAGTTCTAGTCCCCTCCTTCAGAATTTCTGGTTAATAGGTCTAGGTGGGGCCAGAGGATTTGTATTTCTATGCACCCAGGTGCTGCTGATGTTGCTGAGCTGGTGAAGAAGCAGCACTGGCATACATCACCTGGAGGTGGAGCCTCCAGGTCTAGCCACAACCTTGAGAGGGACAGGTGAAACCCATTGACCCTTGGAGTCCGGGGAGTGTAGGTGTCAGATATCAGTTACAGAACTAAGTGGGCATTGGTGATCCCAGGTTAGAGTGGAGTGGTGGCAGTTGTGGTGCTCTCCTGGATCCCTGAGGACTTGGAATGGCCCTTGGCGGTCACCACTTTCCTTGGCTGTGGTCTGAGGGGCAGAAGGCTCCTTTTACTAGGTGCTTCAGGCTGAACTTGGACAGACCCACCCTCACCTGTGAACTCCTTCGTTCTTACAGCTGATCCAGATTCATCCAAACTCCAGTCCTCTCTGGCTTCCGTAAAGTAATCACCTTTTCTGTGATTTTCCTTAGCTGTAGCGAGGGAGAGTTTCCCTGTGTGGAAGGGCGGCTGATCATCATATTTTTGTCTTATCCTGAGAGATTTCCTCCTAATTGCTTCAGCCTCTCTCCTCCGCCTCCCCAGCCATGTGTGGTTTCTGCTTGAATCTCTTTCCTAATTGAGATACCCAGTCTTTTCCTTAATCATCTTCATTTCAGAAGACTGGCTAGGACAGGCTAGCAGCGATTCTTACACTTATGGAATCATATTGAGTGGCTTACTAAAGGTTGTGATTTACATCGCCATACTCTAAAGGATTTTGATTTCTCAGATCTGGAGAGATCTTGGGGATTCTGATGCAGGGGTCTGAAAAACAACACTTAGGAAGGTCACCAAGAGAATTTCACTTGCTCTTCTATCTGCCAATGGGTGGTAGCTGTCACTTTTGCTCCAGCCACAGACAGCTCCTGCTTGGACATCTGTCTTCCTTAGAGTTTGCACTTGAGATTCTGTATCCCACACCTAAGAGATACAAGGTCTTGGTCTAGAAGGGGAAGGGGTTTGCTTAATGGTTGCTTTCTTGGTCAGCCAGCCTCAGGGTGTCCATTTTGGCATCTAAAGTGGTCTTTTAAAACCCGAAGTGTCTCCCATCAATAGTTTCCTTGTACAAACTCTACTTCTGCCTCCAGGCCCAGTATGATTCTGAAGTCAAAGTGACCTTTGTAGCTCACACTTTTTAGCTCATTCTCACAGTTCTTGGTGAAAGATAATGTGCTTTCATTACTTTGCTTTGTATGACTGACTATTTAGCTTCCATTAGGCTGATTTTTATCTCTGAAATTGTGTTGTAAGCATCATGGAAGTTATGGACGCTTTAACCAAAAGTAGAACAGCACCAGGAAGGGAGCTGGTCAAACAACTACCCCACTGCCTGAGTGGGTGGCCGAGGCTGCTGGTTCTGATAGAGTGAGTTCTACCTGGTGCTAGGCATACACATATTTTACCAATGATGATGGATCCCTTGGTTCACAGTGATATTTCTAGAATGGATTGACCTCCATTTGACTCCTGCACAGGTCTTAAAACCAAGGATTTGTAACCTGCTTGATCTCCACTCTCTCTCTTAGGTGGAAGGACATTTTAGGTACTACTAGCCTTTGAGTATCAGTGCCATCAGTGATTCTTTCAAAGGTACCCCAGGCAAGTCCAGGTCCTTACTGAAACTGACTTTTAACCAGAAATAGGCCAGCACCAGGAAGGGAGCTGGTCAAACAACTCCTGCACTTCATCAGTGGGTGGCAGAGGCTGCTGGCTTTGAGAGAGTGAGGGGGGCCTCAGCCATGGCTATTGGGTGAGAGAGAGAAAGATTCTTCCTTCAGACAGTGTTCTTCCAAGGATGTGGTCCTCCCCCCTTAAATGTTTCTTTTCCTACATAATAGTCAATGTTCAAGATTGTGTTGAAAAAAATTAGGAAATAATCCAAGAGCTCAATATTCAAAAGGGCCTGGACAGACTCTCAGCATATTTTGTAAATGGCTCTTTCTAGCCTGGTTCGCTCTGTGGTGACTTGCCAGGTCTGTCCAGTAAGAATGCCACTTACTTTGCCTATTCTTTGCCTCAGTCCAAAGGAACTTCTTAATCATTCTAGTCCTTTTGAATTTTCATAGCCTACCACATTTGGGCAGCTCATTTTAAAGTGAGAACATGGGACCAAAGATGGCTGGAGTTGCAAGAGCCCTTTCTTAATGCTCCTTTCTGGCCCACGGAGCACGTGAAGCTCATTGGTATCAGGTTCCTAGTCCAGGTGTCCCGCATCTGAATTTAATTTTCTTCTCCTGGCCCTGCACTGCCATGGCAAAGATCCTGGCTTCCCTCTGCTCTTGTGCTGGGCTGTGCCGAGGTGTGACCAG